>NC_060113.1:12172232-12490915 GCF_021155765.1 Diprion similis | reverse complement strand
GTTTCGTGGATATCGGTGAGTAACTTTTTTTCTATACATGCTAGCGACCTAAAACTTGTTCTATCGCATTCAGCGCGTCAAATTACGCCGGAAACGGCCGTCTTTGTTTTGATATCGCTCGAAACACGAAGTCGAAGTCCGTTTGTTTGTTTTTCAGATATCGGTTGGTAACTTTTTTTCTATACATGCTAGCGACCTAAAACTTGTTTTATCGCATACAGCCCGTCAAATTACGCCGGAAACGGTCGTCTTTGTTCTGATATTGCTCGATGGACGAAGTCGGAGTCCGTTTGTTTGTTTTTCAGATATCGGTTAGTAACTTTTTTTCTATACATGCTAGCGACCTAAAACTTGTTTCATCGCATTCAGCGCGTCAAATTACGCCGGAAACGGTCGTCTTTGTTTTGATATTGCTCAAAACACGAAGTCGAATTCCGTACGTTTGTTTCGTGGATATCGGTGAGTAACTTTTTTTCTATACATGCTAGCGACCTAAAACTTGTTTTATCGCATTCAGCGCGTCAAATTACGCCGGAAACGGTCGTCTTTGTTTTGATATTGCTCAAAACACGAAGTCGAATTCCGTACGTTTGTTTCATGGATATCGGTGAGTAACTTTTTTTCTATACATGCTAGCGACCCAAAACTTGTTTTATCGCATTCAGCGCGTCAAATTACGCCGGAAACGGCCGTCTTTGTTTTGATATTGCTCGAAACACGAAGTCGAAGTCCGTTTGATTGTTTTTCAGATATCGGTTGGTAACTTTTTTTCTATACACGCTAGCGACCTAAAACTTGTTTTATCGCATTCAGCGCGTCAAATTACGCCGGAAACGGTCGTCTTTGTTTTGATATTGCTCAAAACACGGAGTCAATTTCCGTTCGTTTGTTTTGTGGATATCGGTGAGTAACTTTTTTTCTATACATGCTAGCGACCTAAAACTTGTTTTATCGCATTCAGCCCGTCAAATTACGCCGGAAACGGTCGTCTTTGTTTTGATATTGCTTGAAACACGAAGTCGAATTCCGTTCGTTTGTTTCGTGGATATCGGTGAGTAACTTTTTTTCTATACATGCTAGCGACCTAAAACTTGTTTCATCGCATTCAGCGCGTCAAATTACGCCGAAAACGGCCGTCTTTGTTTTGATATTGCTCAAAACACGAAGTCGAATTTCGTTCGTTTGTTTCGTGGATATCGGTGAGTAACTTTTTTTCTATACATGCTAGCGACCTAAAGATTGTATCATCGCATTCAGCGCGTCAAATTACGCCGGATACGGCCGTCTTTGTTTTGATCTTGCTCGATAGACGAAGTCGGAGTCCGTTTGTTTGTTCTTCAGATATCGGTTAGTAACTTTTTTTCTATACATGCTAGCGACCTAAAACTTGTTTTATCGCATTCAGCGCGTCAAATTACGCCGGAAACGGCCGTCTTTGTTTTGATATTGCTCGATAGACGAAGTCGGAGTCCGTTTGTTTGTTTTTTAGATATCGGTTAGTAACTTTTTTTCTATACATGCTAGCGACCTCAAACTTGTTTTATCGCATTCGGCGCGTCAAATTACGCCGGAAACGGTCGTCTTTGTTTTGATATTGCTCAAAACACGGAGTCGAATTCCGTTCGTTTGTTTCGTGGATATCGGTGAGTAACTTTTTTTCTATACATGCTAGCGACCTGAAACTTGTTTCATCGCATTCAGCGCGTCAAATTACGCCGGAAACGGCCGTCTTTGTTCTGATATTGCTCAAAACACGGAGTCGAATTCCGTTTGTTTGTTTCGTGGATATCGGTGAGTAACTTTTTCTCTATACATGCTAGCGACCTAAAACTTGTTTTATCGCATACAGCCCGTCAAACTACGCCGGAAACGGTCGTCTTTGTTTTGATATTGCTTGAAACACGAAGTCGAATTCCGTTCGTTTGTTTCGTGGATATCGGTGAGTAACTTTTTTTCTATACATGCTAGCGACCTAAAACTTGTATCATCGCATTCAGCGCGTCAAATTACGCCGGATACGGCCGTCTTTGTTTTGATATTGCTCGATAGACGAAGTCGGAGTCCGTTTGTTTGTTCTTCAGATATCGGTTAGTAACTTTTTTTCTATACATGCTAGCAACCTAAAACTTGTTTTATCGCATTCAGCGCGTCAAATTACGCCGGAAACGGCCGTCTTTGTTCTGATATTGCTCAAAACACGGAGTCGAATTCCGTTTGTTTGTTCCGTGGATATCGGTGAGTAACTTTTTCTCCATACATGCTAGCGACCTAAAACTTGTTTTATCGCATTCAGCGCGTCAAATCACGCCGGAATCGGCCGTCTTTGTTTTGATATTGCTCGAAACACGAAGTCGAAGTCCGTTTGTTTGTTTTTCAGATATCGGTTGGTAACTTTTTTTCTATACATGCTAGCGACCTAAAACTTGTATCATCGCATTCAGCGCGTCAAATTTCGCCGGATACGGCCGTCTTTGTTTTGATATTGCTCGATAGACGAAGTCGGAGTCCGTTTGTTTGTTCTTCAGATATCGGTTAGTAACTTTTTTTCTTTACATGCTAGCAACCTAAAACTTGTTTTATCGCATTCAGCGCGTCAAATCACGCCGGAAACGGCCGTCTTTGTTTTGATATTGCTCGAAACACGAAGTCGAAGTCCGTTTGTTTGTTTTTCAGATATCGGTTGGTAACTTTTTTTCTATACATGCTAGCGACCTAAAACTTGTATCATCGCATTCAGCGCGTCAAATTTCGCCGGATACGGCCGTCTTTGTTTTGATATTGCTCGATAGACGAAGTCGGAGTCCGTTTGTTTGTTCTTCAGATATCGGTTAGTAACTTTTTTTCTTTACATGCTAGCAACCTAAAACTTGTTTTATCGCATTCAGCGCGTCAAATTACGCCGGAAACGGCCGTCTTTGTTCTGATATTGCTCAAAACACGGAGTCGAATTCCGTTTGTTTGTTTCGTGGATATCGGTGAGTAACTTTTTCTCTATACATGCTAGCGACCTAAAATTTGTTTTATCGCATTCAGCCCGTCAAATTACGCCGGAAACGGTCGTCTTTGTTTTGATATTGCTTGAAACACGAAGTCGAATTCCGTTCGTTTGTTTCGTGGATATCGGTGAGTAACTTCTTTTCTATACATGCTAGCGACCTAAAACTTGTTTTATCGCATTCAGCCCGTCAAATTGCGCCGAAAACGGTCGTCTTTGTTTCGATATTGCTTAAAACACGAAGTCGAATTCCGTTCGTTTGTTTCGTGGATATCGGTGAGTAACTTTTTTTCTATACATGCTAGCGACCTAAAACTTATTTTATCGCATTCAGCGCGTCAAATTACGCCGGAAACGGTCGTCTTTGTTTTGATATTGCTCAAAACACGGAGTCAATTTCCGTTCGTTTGTTTTGTGGATATCGGTGAGTAACTTTTTTTCTATACATGCTAGCGACCTAAAACTTGTTTTATCGCATTCAGCCCGTCAAATTACGCCGGAAACGGTCGTCTTTGTTCTGATATTGCTCGATAGACGAAGTCGGAGTCCGTTTGTTTGTTTTTCAGATATCGGTTAGTAACTTTTTTTCTATACATGCTAGCGACCTAAAACTTGTTTCATCGCATTCAGCGCGTCAAATTACGCCGGAAACGGTCGTCTTTGTTCTGATATTGCTCAAAACACGGAGTCGAATTCCGTTTGTTTGTTTCGTGGATATCGGTGAGTAACTTTTTCTCTATACATGCTAGCGACCTAAAACTTGTTTTATCGCATTCAGCCCGTCAAATTACGCCGGAAACGGTCGTCTTTGTTTTGATATTGCTTGAAACACGAAGTCGAATTCCGTTCGTTTGTTTCGTGGATATCGGTGAGTAACTTTTTTTCTATACATGCTAGCGACCTAAAACTTGTTTTATCGCATTCAGCCCGTCAAATTACGCCGGAAACGGTCGTCTTTGTTCTGATATTGCTCGATAGACGAAGTCGGAGTCCGTTTGTTTGTTTTTCAGATATCGGTTAGTAACTTTTTTTCTATACATGCTAGCGACCTAAAACTTGTTTCATCGCATTCAGCGCGTCAAATTACGCCGGAAACGGTCGTCTTTGTTCTGATATTGCTCAAAACACGGAGTCGAATTCCGTTTGTTTGTTTCGTGGATATCGGTGAGTAACTTTTTTTCTATACATGCTAGCGACCTAAAACTTGTTTTATCGCATTCAGCCCGTCAAATTACGCCGGTAACGGTCGTCTTTGTTCTGATATTGCTCGATAGACGAAGTCGGAGGCGTTTGTTTGTTTTTCAGATATCGGTTAGTAACTTTTTTTCTATACATGCTAGCGACCTAAAACTTGTTTCATCGCATTCAGCGCGTCAAATTACGCCGGAAACGGTCGTCTTTGTTTTGATATTGCTCAAAACACGAAGTCAAATTCCGTACGTTTGTTTCGTGGATATCGGTGAGTAACTTTTTTTCTATACATGCTAGCGACCTGAAACTTGTTTTATCGCATTCAGCGCGTCAAATTACGCCGGAAACGGCCGTCTTTGTTTTGATATCGCTCGAAACACGAAGTCGAAGTCCGTTTGTTTGTTTTTCAGATATCGGTTGGTAACTTTATTTCTATACATGCTAGCGACCTAAAACTTGGTTTATCGCATTCAGCGCGTCAAATTACGCCGGATACGGCCGTCTTTGTTTTGATATTGCTCGATAGACGAAGTCGGAGTCCGTTTGTTTGTTCTTCAGATATCGGTTAGTAACTTTTTTTCTATACATGCTAGCAACCTAAAACTTGTTTTATCGCATTCAGCGCGTCAAATTACGCCGGAAACGGCCGTCTTTGTTCTGATATTGCTCAAAACACGGAGTCGAATTCCGTTTGTTTGTTTCGTGGATATCGGTGAGTAACTTTTTCTCTATACATGCTAGCGACCTAAAACTTGTTTTATCGCATTCAGCCCGTCAAATTACGCCGGAAACGGTCGTCTTTGTTTTGATATTGCTTGAAACACGAAGTCGAATTCCGTTCGTTTGTTTCGTGGATATCGGTGAGTAACTTTTTTTCTATACATGCTAGCGACCTAAAACTTGTTTTATCGCATTCAGCGCGTCAAATTACGCCGGAAACGGTCGTCTTTGTTTTGATATTGCTCAAAACACGAAGTCGAATTCCGTACGTTTGTTTCATGGATATCGGTGAGTAACTTTTTTTCTATACATGCTAGCGACCTAAAACTTGTTTTATCGCATTCAGCGCGTCAAATTACGCCGGAAACGGCCGTCTTTGTTTTGATATTGCTCGAAACACGAAGTCGAAGTCCGTTTGATTGTTTTTCAGATATCGGTTGGTAACTTTTTTTCTATACACGCTAGCGACCTAAAACTTGTTTTATCGCATTCAGCGCGTCAAATTACGCCGGAAACGGCCGTCTTTGTTTTGATATTGCTCGAAACACGAAGTCGAAGTCCGTTAGATTGTTTTTCAGATATCGGTTGGTAACTTTTTTTCTATACACGCTAGCGACCTAAAACTTGTTTTATCGCATTCAGCCCGTCAAATTACGCCGGTAACGGTCGTCTTTGTTCTGATATTGCTTGATAGACGAAGTCGGAGTCCGTTTGATTGTTTTTCAGATATCGGTTAGTAACTTTTTTTCTATACATGCTAGCGACCTAAAACTTGTTTCATCGCATTCAGCGCGTCAAATTACGCCGGAAACGGTCGTCTTTGTTTTGATATTGCTCAAAACACGAAGTCGAATTCCGTACGTTTGTTTCGTGGATATCGGTGAGTAACTTTTTTTCTATACATGCTAGCGACCTAAAACTTGTTCTATCGCATTCAGCGCGTCAAATTACGCCGGAAACGGCCGTCTTTGTTTTGATATCGCTCGAAACACGAAGTCGAAGTCCGTTTGTTTGTTTTTCAGATATCGGTTGGTAACTTTTTTTCTATACATGCTAGCGACCTAAAACTTGTTTTATCGCATACAGCCCGTCAAATTACGCCGGAAACGGTCGTCTTTGTTCTGATATTGCTCGATGGACGAAGTCGGAGTCCGTTTGTTTGTTTTTCAGATATCGGTTAGTAACTTTTTTTCTATACATGCTAGCGACCTAAAACTTGTTTCATCGCATTCAGCGCGTCAAATTACGCCGGAAACGGTCGTCTTTGTTTTGATATTGCTCAAAACACGAAGTCGAATTCCGTACGTTTGTTTCGTGGATATCGGTGAGTAACTTTTTTTCTATACATGCTAGCGACCTAAAACTTGTTTTATCGCATTCAGCGCGTCAAATTACGCCGGAAACGGTCGTCTTTGTTTTGATATTGCTCAAAACACGAAGTCGAATTCCGTACGTTTGTTTCATGGATATCGGTGAGTAACTTTTTTTCTATACATGCTAGCGACCCAAAACTTGTTTTATCGCATTCAGCCCGTCAAATTACGCCGGAAACGGTCGTCTTTGTTTTGATATTGCTCAAAACACGAAGTCGAATTCCGTACGTTTGTTTCATGGATATCGGTGAGTAACTTTTTTTCTATACATGCTAGCGACCCAAAACTTGTTTTATCGCATTCAGCGCGTCAAATTACGCCGGAAACGGCCGTCTTTGTTTTGATATTGCTCGAAACACGAAGTCGAAGTCCGTTTGATTGTTTTTCAGATATCGGTTGGTAACTTTTTTTCTATACACGCTAGCGACCTAAAACTTGTTTTATCGCATTCAGCGCGTCAAATTACGCCGGAAACGGTCGTCTTTGTTTTGATATTGCTCAAAACACGGAGTCAATTTCCGTTCGTTTGTTTTGTGGATATCGGTGAGTAACTTTTTTTCTATACATGCTAGCGACCTAAAACTTGTTTTATCGCATTCAGCCCGTCAAATTACGCCGGAAACGGTCGTCTTTGTTCTGATATTGCTCGATAGACGAAGTCGGAGTCCGTTTGTTTGTTTTTCAGATATCGGTTAGTAACTTTTTTTCTATACATGCTAGCGACCTAAAACTTGTTTCATCGCATTCAGCGCGTCAAATTACGCCGGAAACGGTCGTCTTTGTTCTGATATTGCTCAAAACACGGAGTCGAATTCCGTTTGTTTGTTTCGTGGATATCGGTGAGTAACTTTTTTTCTATACATGCTAGCGACCTAAAACTTGTTTTATCGCATTCAGCCCGTCAAATTACGCCGGAAACGGTCGTCTTCGTTTTGATATTGCTCAAAACACGAAGTCGAATTCCGTTCGTTTGTTTCGTGGATATCGGTGAGTAACTTTTTTTCTATACATGCTAGCGACCTAAAACTTGTTTTATCGCATTCAGCGCGTCAAATTACGCCGGAAACGGTCGTCTTTGTTTTGATATTGCTCAAAACACGAAGTCGAATTCCGTTCGTTTGTTTCGTGGATATCGGTGAGTAACTTTTTTTCTATACATGCTAGCGACCTAAAACTTGTTTTATCGCATTCAGCGCGTCAAATTACGCCGGAAGCGGCCGTCTTTGTTTCGATATTGCTCGAAACACGAAGTCGAAGTCCGTTTGTTTGTTTTTCAGATATCGGTTGGTAACTATTTTTCTATACATGCTAGCGACCTAAAACTTGTTTTATCGCATACAGCCCGTCAAATTACGCCGGAAACGGTCGTCTTTGTTTTGATATTGCTCGATGGACGAAGTCGGAGTCCGTTTGTTTGTTTTTCAGATATCGGTTAGTAACTTTTTTTCTATACATGCTAGCGACCTAAAACTTGTTTCATCGCATTCAGCGCGTCAAATTACGCCGGAAACGGCCGTCTTTGTTTTGATATTGCTCAAAACACGAAGTCGAAGTCCGTTTGATTGTTTTTCAGATATCGGTTGGTAACTTTTTTTCTATACACGCTAGCGACCTAAAACTTGTTTTATCGCATTCAGCGCGTCAAATTACGCCGGAAACGGCCGTCTTTGTTTTGATATTGCTCGAAACACGAAGTCGAAGTCCGTTTGTTTGTTTTTCAGATATCGGTTGGTAACTTTATTTCTATACATGCTAGCGACCTAAAACTTGTTTTATCGCATTCAGCGCGTCAAATTACGCCGGAAACGGTCGTCTTTGTTTTGATATTGCTCAAAACACGGAGTCAATTTCCGTTCGTTTGTTTCGTGGATATCGGTGAGTAACTTTTTTTCTATACATGCTAGCGACCTAAAACTTGTTTTATCGCATTCAGCCCGTCAAATTACGCCGGAAACGGTCGTCTTTGTTCTGATATTGCTCGATAGACGAAGTCGGAGTCCGTTTGTTTGTTTTTCAGATATCGGTTAGTAACTTTTTTCCTATACATGCTAGCGACCTAAAACTTGTTTCATCGCATTCAGCGCGTCAAATTACGCCGGAAACGGCCGTCTTTGTTCTGATATTGCTCAAAACACGGAGTCGAATTCCGTTTGTTTGTTTCGTGGATATCGGTGAGTAACTTTTTTTCTATACATGCTAGCGACCTGAAACTTGTTTTATCGCATTCAGCGCGTCAAATTACGCCGGAAACGGCCGTCTTTGTTTTGATATTGCTCGAAACACGAAGTCGAAGTCCGTTTGTTTGTTTTTCAGATATCGGTTGGTAACTTTATTTCTATACATGCTAGCGACCTAAAACTTGTTTCATCGCATTCAGCGCGTCAAATTACGCCGGAAACGGCCGTCTTTGTTTTGATATTGCTCAAAACACGAAGTCGAAGTCCGTTTGATTGTTTTTCAGATATCGGTTGGTAACTTTTTTTCTATACACGCTAGCGACCTAAAACTTGTTTTATCGCATTCAGCGCGTCAAATTACGCCGGAAACGGCCGTCTTTGTTTTGATATTGCTCGAAACACGAAGTCGAAGTCCGTTTGTTTGTTTTTCAGATATCGGTTGGTAACTTTATTTCTATACATGCTAGCGACCCAAAACTTGTTTTATCGCATTCAGCGCGTCAAATTACGCCGGAAACGGTCGTCTTTGTTTTGATATTGCTCAAAACACGGAGTCAATTTCCGTTCGTTTGTTTCGTGGATATCGGTGAGTAACTTTTTTTCTATACATGCTAGCGACCTAAAACTTGTTTTATCGCATTCAGCCCGTCAAATTACGCCGGAAACGGTCGTCTTTGTTCTGATATTGCTCGATAGACGAAGTCGGAGTCCGTTTGTTTGTTTTTCAGATATCGGTTAGTAACTTTTTTCCTATACATGCTAGCGACCTAAAACTTGTTTCATCGCATTCAGCGCGTCAAATTACGCCGGAAACGGCCGTCTTTGTTCTGATATTGCTCAAAACACGGAGTCGAATTCCGTTTGTTTGTTTCGTGGATATCGGTGAGTAACTTTTTTTCTATACATGCTAGCGACCTGAAACTTGTTTTATCGCATTCAGCGCGTCAAATTACGCCGGAAACGGCCGTCTTTGTTTTGATATTGCTCGAAACACGAAGTCGAAGTCCGTTTGTTTGTTTTTCAGATATCGGTTGGTAACTTTATTTCTATACATGCTAGCGACCTAAAACTTGTTTTATCGCATTCAGCGCGTCAAATTACGCCGGAAAC
Source organism: Diprion similis (assembly GCF_021155765.1). NCBI lineage: Eukaryota > Metazoa > Arthropoda > Insecta > Hymenoptera > Diprionidae > Diprion > Diprion similis. The sequence goes on along the minus strand of NC_060113.1, from coordinate 12,481,349 downwards.
GGTCGTCTTTGTTTTGATATTGCTCAAAACACGGAGTCAATGTCCGTTCGTTTGTTTTGTGGATATCGGTGAGTAACTTTTTTTCTATACATGCTAGCGACCTAAAACTTGTTTTATCGCATTCAGCCCGTCAAATTACGCCGGAAGCGGTCGTGTTTGTTCTGATATTGCTCGATAGACGAAGTCGGAGTCCGTTTGTTTGTTTTTCAGATATCGGTTAGTAACTTTTTTTCTATACATGCTAGCGACCTAAAACTTGTTTCATCGCATTCAGCGCGTCAAATTACGCCGGAAACGGTCGTCTTTGTTCTGATATTGCTCAAAACACGGAGTCGAATTCCGTTTGTTTGTTTCGTGGATATCGGTGAGTAACTTTTTTTCTATACATGCTAGCGACCTCAAACTTGTTTTATCGCATTCAGCCCGTCAAATTACGCCGGAAACGGTCGTCTTCGTTTTGATATTGCTTAAAACACGAAGTCGCATTCCGTTTGTTTGTTTCGTGGATATCGGTGAGTAACTTTTTTTCTATACATGCTAGCGACCTAAAACTTGTTTTATCGCATTCAGCGCGTCAAATTACGCCGGAAACGGTCGTCTTTGTTTTGATATTGCTCAAAACACGAAGTCGAATTCCGTTCGTTTGTTTCGTGGATATCGTTAGTAACTTTTTTTTATACATGCTAGCGACCTAAAACTTGTTTCATCGCATTCAGCGCGTCAAATTACGCCGGAAACGGTCGTCTTTGTTCTGATATTGCTCAAAACACGGAGTCGAATTCCGTTTGTTTGTTTCGTGGATATCGGTGAGTAACTTTTTTTCTATACATGCTAGCGACCTAAAACTCGTTTTATCGCATTCAGCCCGTCAAATTACGCCGGTAACGGTCGTCTTTGTTCTGATATTGCTCGATAGACGAAGTCGGAGTCCGTTTGTTTGTTTTTCAGATATCGGTTAGTAACTTTTTTTCTATACATGCTAGCGACCTAAAACTTGTTTCATCGCATTCAGCGCGTCAAATTACGCCGGAGACGGTCGTCTTTGTTTTGATATTGCTCAAAACACGAAGTCGAATTCCGTACGTTTGTTTCGTGGATATCGGTGAGTAACTTTTTTTCTATACATGCTAGCGACCTAAAACTTGTTTTATCGCATTCAGCGCGTCAAATTACGCCGGAAACGGCCGTCTTTGTTTTGATATCGCTCGAAACACGAAGTCGAAGTCCGTTTGTTTGTTTTTCAGATATCGGTTAGTAACTTTTTTTCTATGCATGCTAGCGACCTGAAACTTGTTTTATCGCATACAGCCCGTCAAATTACGCCGGAAACGGTCGTCTTTGTTCTGATATTGCTCGATAGACGAAGTCGGAGTCCGTTTGTTTGTTTTTCAGATATCGGTTAGTAACTTTTTTTCTATACATGCTAGCGACCTAAAACTTGTTTCATCGCATTCAGCGCGTCAAATTACGCCGGAAACGGTCGTCTTTGTTTTGATATTGCTCAAAACACGAAGTCGAATTCCGTACGTTTGTTTCGTGGATATCGGTGAGTAACTTTTTTTCTATACATGCTAGCGACCTAAAACTTGTTTTATCGCATTCAGCGCGTCAAATAACGCCGGAAACGGCCGTCTTTGTTTTGATATTGCTCGAAACCCGAAGTCGAAGTCCGTTTGTTTGTTTTTCAGATGTCGGTTGGTAACTTTTTTTCTATACATGCTAGCGACCTAAAACTTGTTTTATCGCATTCAGCGCGTCAAATTACGCCGGAAACGGCCGTCTTTGTTTTGATATTGCTCGAAACACGAAGTCGAAGTCCGTTCGTTTGTTTTGTGGATATCGGTGAGTAACTTTTTTTCTATACATGCTAGCGACCTAAAACTTGTTTTACCGCATTCAGCCCGTCAAATTGCGCCGAAAACGGTCGTCTTTGTTTTGATATTGCTTAAAACACGAAGTCGAATTCCGTTCGTTTGTTTCGTGGATATCGGTGAGTATTTTTTTTTCTATACATGCTAGCGACCTAAAACTTATTTTATCGCATTCAGCGCGTCAAATTACGCCGGAAACGGTCGTCTTTGTTTTGATATTGCTCAAAACACGGAGTCAATTTCCGTTCGTTTGTTTTGTGGATATCGGTGAGTAACTTTTTTTCTATACATGCTAGCGACCTAAAACTTGTTTTATCGCATTCAGCCCGTCAAATTACGCCGGAAACGGTCGTCTTTGTTCTGATATTGCTCGATAGACGAAGTCGGAGTCCGTTTGTTTGTTTTGTGGATATCGGTGAGTAACTTTTTTTCTATACATGCTAGCGACCTAAAACTTGTTTTATCGCATTCAGCGCGTCAAATTACGCCGGAAACGGCCGTCTTTGTTTTGATATTGCTCGAAACACGAAGTCGAAGTCCGTTCGTTTGTTTCGTGGATATCGGTGAGTAACTTTTTTTCTATACATGCTAGCGACCTAAAACTTGTTTTATCGCATTCAGCCCGTCAAATTGCGCCGAAAACGGTCGTCTTTGTTTTGATATTGCTTAAAACACGAAGTCGAATTCCGTTCGTTTGTTTCGTGGATATCGGTGAGTAACTTTTTTTCTATACATGCTAGCGACCTAAAACTTATTTTATCGCATTCAGCGCGTCAAATTACGCCGGAAACGGTCGTCTTTGTTTTGATATTGCTCAAAACACGGAGTCAATTTCCGTTCGTTTGTTTTGTGGATATCGGTGAGTAACTTTTTTTCTATACATGCTAGCGACCTAAAACTTGTTTTATCGCATTCAGCCCGTCAAATTACGCCGGAAACGGTCGTCTTTGTTCTGATATTGCTCGATAGACGAAGTCGGAGTCCGTTTGTTTGTTTCTCAGATATCGGTTAGTAACTTTTTTTCTATACATGCTAGCGACCTAAAACTTGTTTCATCGCATTCAGCGCGTCAAATTACGCCGGAAACGGTCGTCTTTGTTCTGATATTGCTCAAAACACGGAGTCGAATTCCGTTTGTTTGTTTCGTGGATATCGGTGAGTAACTTTTTTTCTATACATGCTAGCGACCTAAAACTTGTTTTATCGCATTCAGCCCGTCAAATTACGCCGGTAACGGTCGTCTTTGTTCTGATATTGCTCGATAGACGAAGTCGGAGTCCGTTTGTTTGTTTTTCAGATATCGGTTAGTAACTTTTTTTCTATACATGCTAGCGACCTAAAACTTGTTTCATCGCATTCAGCGCGTCAAATTACGCCGGAAACGGTCGTCTTTGTTTTGATATTGCTCAAAACACGAAGTCGAATTCCGTACGTTTGTTTCGTGGATATCGGTGAGTAACTTTTTTTCTATACATGCTAGCGACCTGAAACTTGTTTTATCGCATTCAGCGCGTCAAATTACGCCGGAAACGGCCGTCTTTGTTTTGATATCGCTCGAAACACGAAGTCGAAGTCCGTTTGTTTGTTTTTCAGATATCGGTTGGTAACTTTTTTTCTATGCATGCTAGCGACCTAAAACTTGTTTTATCGCATACAGCCCGTCAAATTACGCCGGAAACGGTCGTCTTTGTTCTGATATTGCTCGATAGACGAAGTCGGAGTCCGTTTGTTTGTTTTTCAGATATCGGTTAGTAACTTTTTTTCTATACATGCTAGCGACCTAAAACTTGTTTCATCGCATTCAGCGCGTCAAATTACGCCGGAATCGGTCGTCTTTGTTTTGATATTGCTCAAAACACGAAGTCGAATTCCGTACGTTTGTTTCGTGGATATCGGTGAGTAACTTTTTTTCTATACATGCTAGCGACCTAAAACTTGTTTTATCGCATTCAGCGCGTCAAATTACGCCGGAAACGGCCGTCTTTGTTTTGATATTGCTCGAAACACGAAGTCAAAGTCCGTTTGTTTGTTTTTCAGATGTCGGTTGGTAACTTTTTTTCTATACATGCTAGCGACCTAAAACTTGTTTTATCGCATTCAGCGCGTCAAATTACGCCGGAAACGGCCGTCTTTGTTTTGATATTGCTCGAAACACGAAGTCGAAGTCCGTTCGTTTGTTTCGTGGATATCGGTGAGTAACTTTTTTTCTATACATGCTAGCGACCTAAAACTTGTTTTATCGCATTCAGCCCGTCAAATTGCGCCGAAAACGGTCGTCTTTGTTTTGATATTGCTTAAAACACGAAGTCGAATTCCGTTCGTTTGTTTCGTGGATATCGGTGAGTAACTTTTTTTCTATACATGCTAGCAACCTAAAACTTATTTTATCGCATTCAGCGCGTTAAATTACGCCGGAAACGGTCGTCTTTGTTTTGATATTGCTCAAAACACGGAGTCAATTTCCGTTCGTTTGTTTTGTGGATATCGGTGAGTAACTTTTTTTCTATACATGCAAGCGACCTAAAACTTGTTTTATCGCATTCAGCCCGTCAAATTGCGCCGAAAACGGTCGTCTTTGTTTTGATATTGCTTAAAACACGAAGTCGAATTCCGTTCGTTTGTTTCGTGGATATCGGTGAGTAACTTTTTTTCTATACATGCTAGCAACCTAAAACTTATTTTATCGCATTCAGCGCGTTAAATTACGCCGGAAACGGTCGTCTTTGTTTTGATATTGCTCAAAACACGGAGTCAATTTTCGTTCGTTTGTTTTGTGGATATCGGTGAGTAACTTTTTTTCTATACATGCAAGCGACCTACAACTTGTTTTATCGCATTCAGCCCGTCAAATTACGCCGGAAACGGTCGTCTTTGTTTTGATATTGCTTGAAACACGAAGTCGAATTCCGTTCGTTTGTTTCGTGGATATCGGTGAGTAACTTTTTTTCTATACATGCTAGCGACCTAAAACTTGTTTCATCGCATTCAGCGCGTCAAATTACGCCGAAAACGGCCGTCTTTGTTTTGATATTGCTCAAAACACGAAGTCGAATTTCGTTCGTTTGTTTCGTGGATATCGGTGAGTAACTTTTTTTCTATACATGCTAGCGACCTAAAGATTGTATCATCGCATTCAGCGCGTCAAATTACGCCGGATACGGCCGTCTTTGTTTTGATATTGCTCGATAGACGAAGTCGGAGTCCGTTTGTTTGTTCTTCAGATATCGGTTAGTAACTTTTTTTCTATACATGCTAGCGACCTAAAACTTGTTTTATCGCATTCAGCGCGTCAAATTACGCCGGAAACGGCCGTCTTTGTTTTGATATTGCTCGATAGACGAAGTCGGAGTCCGTTTGTTTGTTTTTTAGATATCGGTTAGTAACTTTTTTTCTATACATGCTAGCGACCTCAAACTTGTTTTATCGCATTCGGCGCGTCAAATTACGCCGGAAACGGTCGTCTTTGTTTTGATATTGCTCAAAACACGGAGTCGAATTCCGTTCGTTTGTTTCGTGGATATCGGTGAGTAACTTTTTTTCTATACATGCTAGCGACCTGAAACTTGTTTCATCGCATTCAGCGCGTCAAATTACGCCGGAAACGGCCGTCTTTGTTCTGATATTGCTCAAAACACGGAGTCGAATTCCGTTTGTTTGTTTCGTGGATATCGGTGAGTAACTTTTTCTCTATACATGCTAGCGACCTAAAACTTGTTTTATCGCATTCAGCGCGTCAAATTACGCCGGAAACGGCCGTCTTTGTTTTGATATTGCTCGAAACACGAAGTCGGAGTCCGTTTGTTTGTTTTTCAGATATCGGTTGGTAACTTTATTTCTATACATGCTAGCGACCTAGAACTTGTTTTATCGCATTCAGCGCGTCAAATTACGCCGGAAACGGTCGTCTTTGTTTTGATATTGCTCAAAACACGGAGTCAATTTCCGTTCGTTTGTTTCGTGGATATCGGTGAGTAACTTTTTTTCTATACATGCTAGCGACCTAAAACTTGTTTTATCGCATTCAGCCCGTCAAATTACGCCGGAAACGGTCGTCTTTGTTCTGATATTGCTCAAAACACGGAGTCGAATTCCGTTTGTTTGTTTCGTGGATATCGGTGAGTAACTTTTTTTCTATACATGCTAGCGACCTAAAACTTGTTTTATTGCATTCAGCCCGTCAAATTACGCCGGTAACGGTCGTCTTTGTTCTGATATTGCTCGATAGACGAAGTCGGAGTCCGTTTGTTTGTTTTTCAGATATCGGTTAGTAACTTTTTTTCTATACATGCTAGCGACCTAAAACTTGTTTCATCGCATTCAGCGCGTCAAATTACGCCGGAAACGGTCGTCTTTGTTTTGATATTGCTCAAAACACGGAGTCGAATTCCGTTCGTTTGTTTCGTGGATATCGGTGAGTAACTTTTTTTCTATACATGCTAGCGACCTGAAACTTGTTTCATCGCATTCAGCGCGTCAAATTACGCCGGAAACGGCCGTCTTTGTTCTGATATTGCTCAAAACACGGAGTCGAATTCCGTTTGTTTGTTTCGTGGATATCGGTGAGTAACTTTTTCTCTATACATGCTAGCGACCTAAAACTTGTTTTATCGCATTCAGCCCGTCAAATTACGCCGGAAACGGTCGTCTTTGTTTTGATATTGCTTGAAACACGAAGTCGAATTTCGTTCGTTTGTTTCGTGGATATCGGTGAGTAACTTTTTTTCTATACATGCTAGCGACCTAAAACTTGTTTCATCGCATTCAGCGCGTCAAATTACGCCGAAAACGGCCGTCTTTGTTTTGATATTGCTCAAAACACGAAGTCGAATTTCGTTCGTTTGTTTCGTGGATATCGGTGAGTAACTTTTTTTCTATACATGCTAGCGACCTAAAGATTGTATCATCGCATTCAGCGCGTCAAATTACGCCGGATACGGCCGTCTTTGTTTTGATATTGCTCGATAGACGAAGTCGGAGTCCGTTTGTTTGTTCTTCAGATATCGGTTAGTAACTTTTTTTCTATACATGCTAGCGACCTAAAACTTGTTTTATCGCATTCAGCGCGTCAAATAACGCCGGAAACGGCCGTCTTTGTTTTGATATTGCTCGATAGACGAAGTCGGAGTCCGTTTGTTTGTTTTTTAGATATCGGTTAGTAACTTTTTTTCTATACATGCTAGCGACCTCAAACTTGTTTTATCGCATTCGGCGCGTCAAATTACGCCGGAAACGGTCGTCTTTGTTTTGATATTGCTCAAAACACGGAGTCGAATTCCGTTCGTTTGTTTCGTGGATATCGGTGAGTAACTTTTTTTCTATACATGCTAGCGACCTGAAACTTGTTTCATCGCATTCAGCCCGTCAAATTACGCCGGAAACGGTCGTCTTTGTTTTGATATTGCTTGAAACACGAAGTCGAATTCCGTTCGTTTGTTTCGTGGATATCGGTGAGTAACTTTTTTTCTATACATGCTAGCGACCTAAAACTTGTATCATCGCATTCAGCGCGTCAAATTACGCCGGATACGGCCGTCTTTGTTTTGATATTGCTCGATAGACGAAGTCGGAGTCCGTTTGTTTGTTCTTCAGATATCGGTTAGTAACTTTTTTTCTATACATGCTAGCAACCTAAAACTTGTTTTATCGCATTCAGCGCGTCAAATTACGCCGGAAACGGCCGTCTTTGTTCTGATATTGCTCAAAACACGGAGTCGAATTCCGTTTGTTTGTTTCGTGGATATCGGTGAGTAACTTTTTCTCTATACATGCTAGCGACCTAAAACTTGTTTCATCGCATTCAGCGCGTCAAATTACGCCGGAAACGGCCGTCTTTGTTTTGATATTGCTCGAAACACGAAGTCGAAGTCCGTTTGTTTGTTTTTCAGATATCGGTTGGTAACTTTATTTCTATACATGCTAGCGACCTAGAACTTGTTTTATCGCATTCAGCGCGTCAAATTACGCCGGAAACGGTCGTCTTTGTTTTGATATTGCTCAAAACACGGAGTCAATTTCCGTTCGTTTGTTTCGTGGATATCGGTGAGTAACTTTTTTTCTATACATGCTAGCGACCTAAAACTTGTTTTATCGCATTCAGCCCGTCAAATTACGCCGGAAACGGTCGTCTTTGTTCTGATATTGCTCGATAGACGAAGTCGGAGTCCGTTTGTTTGTTCTTCAGATATCGGTTAGTAACTTTTTTTCTATACATGCTAGCGACCTAAAACTTGTTTCATCGCATTCAGCGCGTCAAATTACGCCGGAAACGGTCGTCTTTGTTCTGATATTGCTCAAAACACGGAGTCGAATTCCGTTTGTTTGTTTCGTGGATATCGGTGAGTAACTTTTTTTCTATACATGCTAGCGACCTAAAACTTGTTTTATCGCATTCAGCCCGTCAAATTACGCCGGAAACGGTCGTCTTCGTTTTGATATTGCTCAAAACACGAAGTCGAATTCCGTTCGTTTGTTTCGTGGATATCGGTGAGTAACTTTTTTTCTATACATGCTAGCGACCTAAAACTTGTTTTATCGCATTCAGCGCGTCAAATTACGCCGGAAACGGTCGTCTTTGTTTTGATATTGCTCAAAACACGAAGTCGAATTCCGTTCGTTTGTTTCGTGGATATCGGTGAGTAACTTTTTTTCTATACATGCTAGCGACCTAAAACTTGTTTTATCGCATTCAGCGCGTCAAATTACGCCGGAAGCAGCCGTCTTTGTTTTGATATTGCTCGAAACACGAAGTCGAAGTCCGTTTGTTTGTTTTTCAGATATCGGTTGGTAACTTTTTTTCTATACATGCTAGCGACCTAAAACTTGTTTTATCGCATACAGCCCGTCAAATTACGCCGGAAACGGTCGTCTTTGTTTTGATATTGCTCGATGGACGAAGTCGGAGTCCGTTTGTTTGTTTTTCAGATATCGGTTAGTAACTTTTTTTCCATACATGCTAGCGACCTAAAACTTGTTTCATCGCATTCAGCGCGTCAAATTACGCCGGAAACGGCCGTCTTTGTTTTGATATTGCTCAAAACACGAAGTCGAAGTCCGTTTGATTGTTTTTCAGATATCGGTTGGTAACTTTTTTTCTATACACGCTAGCGACCTAAAACTTGTTTTATCGCATTCAGCGCGTCAAATTACGCCGGAAACGGCCGTCTTTGTTCTGATATTGCTCAAAACACGGAGTCGAATTCCGTTTGTTTGTTTCGTGGATATCGGTGAGTAACTTTTTCTCTATACATGCTAGCGACCTAAAACTTGTTTTATCGCATTCAGCGCGTCAAATTACGCCGGAAACGGCCGTCTTTGTTTTGATATTGCTCGAAACACGAAGTCGAAGTCCGTTTGTTTGTTTTTCAGATATCGGTTGGTAACTTTATTTCTATACATGCTAGCGACCTAAAACTTGTTTTATCGCATTCAGCCCGTCAAATTGCGCCGAAAACGGTCGTCTTTGTTTTGATATTGCTTAAAACACGAAGTCGAATTCCGTTCGTTTGTTTCGTGGATATCGGTGAGTAACTTTTTTTCTATACATGCTAGCGACCTAAAACTTATTTTATCGCATTCAGCGCGTCAAATTACGCCGGAAACGGTCGTCTTTGTTTTGATATTGCTCAAAACACGGAGTCAATTTCCGTTCGTTTGTTTTGTGGATATCGGTGAGTAACTTTTTTTCTATACATGCTAGCGACCTAAAACTTGTTTTATCGCATTCAGCCCGTCAAATTACGCCGGAAACGGTCGTCTTTGTTCTGATATTGCTCGATAGACGAAGTCGGAGTCCGTTTGTTTGTTTCTCAGATATCGGTTAGTAACTTTTTTTCTATACATGCTAGCGACCTAAAACTTGTTTCATCGCATTCAGCGCGTCAAATTACGCCGGAAACGGTCGTCTTTGTTCTGATATTGCTCAAAACACGGAGTCGAATTCCGTTTGTTTGTTTCGTGGATATCGGTGAGTAACTTTTTTTCTATACATGCTAGCGACCTAAAACTTGTTTTATCGCATTCAGCCCGTCAAATTACGCCGGTAACGGTCGTCTTTGTTCTGATATTGCTCGATAGACGAAGTCGGAGTCCGTTTGTTTGTTTTTCAGATATCGGTTAGTAACTTTTTTTCTATACATGCTAGCGACCTAAAACTTGTTTCATCGCATTCAGCGCGTCAAATTACGCCGGAAACGGTCGTCTTTGTTTTGATATTGCTCAAAACACGAAGTCGAATTCCGTACGTTTGTTTCGTGGATATCGGTGAGTAACTTTTTTTCTATACATGCTAGCGACCTGAAACTTGTTTTATCGCATTCAGCGCGTCAAATTACGCCGGAAACGGCCGTCTTTGTTTTGATATCGCTCGAAACACGAAGTCGAAGTCCGTTTGTTTGTTTTTCAGATATCGGTTGGTAACTTTTTTTCTATGCATGCTAGCGACCTAAAACTTGTTTTATCGCATACAGCCCGTCAAATTACGCCGGAAACGGTCGTCTTTGTTCTGATATTGCTCGATAGACGAAGTCGGAGTCCGTTTGTTTGTTTTTCAGATATCGGTTAGTAACTTTTTTTCTATACATGCTAGCGACCTAAAACTTGTTTCATCGCATGCAGCGCGTCAAATTACGCCGGAAACGGTCGTCTTTGTTTTGATATTGCTCAAAACACGAAGTCGAATTCCGTACGTTTGTTTCGTGGATATCGGTGAGTAACTTTTTTTCTATACATGCTAGCGACCTAAAACTTGTTTTATCGCATTCAGCGCGTCAAATTACGCCGGAAACGGCCGTCTTTGTTTTGATATTGCTCGAAACACGAAGTCAAAGTCCGTTTGTTTGTTTTTCAGATGTCGGTTGGTAACTTTTTTTCTATACATGCTAGCGACCTAAAACTTGTTTTATCGCATTCAGCGCGTCAAATTACGCCGGAAACGGCCGTCTTTGTTTTGATATTGCTCGAAACACGAAGTCGAAGTCCGTTCGTTTGTTTCGTGGATATCGGTGAGTAACTTTTTTTCTATACATGCTAGCGACCTAAAACTTGTTTTATCGCATTCAGCCCGTCAAATTGCGCCGAAAACGGTCGTCTTTGTTTTGATATTGCTTAAAACACGAAGTCGAATTCCGTTCGTTTGTTTCGTGGATATCGGTGAGTAACTTTTTTTCTATACATGCTAGCAACCTAAAACTTATTTTATCGCATTCAGCGCGTTAAATTACGCCGGAAACGGTCGTCTTTGTTTTGATATTGCTCAAAACACGGAGTCAATTTCCGTTCGTTTGTTTTGTGGATATCGGTGAGTAACTTTTTTTCTATACATGCAAGCGACCTAAAACTTGTTTTATCGCATTCAGCCCGTCAAATTGCGCCGAAAACGGTCGTCTTTGTTTTGATATTGCTTAAAACACGAAGTCGAATTCCGTTCGTTTGTTTCGTGGATATCGGTGAGTAACTTTTTTTCTATACATGCTAGCAACCTAAAACTTATTTTATCGCATTCAGCGCGTTAAATTACGCCGGAAACGGTCGTCTTTGTTTTGATATTGCTCAAAACACGGAGTCAATTTCCGTTCGTTTGTTTTGTGGATATCGGTGAGTAACTTTTTTTCTATACATGCAAGCGACCTAAAACTTGTTTTATCGCATTCAGCCCGTCAAATTACGCCGGAAACGGTCGTCTTTGTTTTGATATTGCTTGAAACACGAAGTCGAATTCCGTTCGTTTGTTTCGTGGATATCGGTGAGTAACTTTTTTTCTATACATGCTAGCGACCTAAAACTTGTTTCATCGCATTCAGCGCGTCAAATTACGCCGAAAACGGCCGTCTTTGTTTTGATATTGCTCAAAACACGAAGTCGAATTTCGTTCGTTTGTTTCGTGGATATCGGTGAGTAACTTTTTTTCTATACATGCTAGCGACCTAAAGATTGTATCATCGCATTCAGCGCGTCAAATTACGCCGGATACGGCCGTCTTTGTTTTGATATTGCTCGATAGACGAAGTCGGAGTCCGTTTGTTTGTTCTTCAGATATCGGTTAGTAACTTTTTTTCTATACATGCTAGCGACCTAAAACTTGTTTTATCGCATTCAGCGCGTCAAATTACGCCGGAAACGGCCGTCTTTGTTTTGATATTGCTCGATAGACGAAGTCGGAGTCCGTTTGTTTGTTTTTTAGATATCGGTTAGTAACTTTTTTTCTATACATGCTAGCGACCTCAAACTTGTTTTATCGCATTCGGCGCGTCAAATTACGCCGGAAACGGTCGTCTTTGTTTTGATATTGCTCAAAACACGGAGTCGAATTCCGTTCGTTTGTTTCGTGGATATCGGTGAGTAACTTTTTTTCTATACATGCTAGCGACCTGAAACTTGTTTCATCGCATTCAGCGCGTCAAATTACGCCGGAAACGGCCGTCTTTGTTCTGATATTGCTCAAAACACGGAGTCGAATTCCGTTTGTTTGTTTCGTGGATATCGGTGAGTAACTTTTTCTCTATACATGCTAGCGACCTAAAACTTGTTTTATCGCATTCAGCCCGTCAAATTACGCCGGAAACGGTCGTCTTTGTCTTGATATTGCTTGAAACACGAAGTCGAATTCCGTTCGTTTGTTTCGTGGATATCGGTGAGTAACTTTTTTTCTATACATGCTAGCGACCTAAAACTTGTTTTATCGCATTCAGCCCGTCAAATTACGCCGGAAACGGTCGTCTTTGTTCTGATATTGCTCGATAGACGAAGTCGGAGTCCGTTTGTTTGTTTCTCAGATATCGGTTAGTAACTTTTTTTCTATACATGCTAGCGACCTAAAACTTGTTTCATCGCATTCAGCGCGTCAAATTACGCCGGAAACGGTCGTCTTTGTTCTGATATTGCTCAAAACACGGAGTCGAATTCCGTTTGTTTGTTTCGTGGATATCGGTGAGTAACTTTTTCTCTATACATGCTAGCGACCTAAAACTTGTTTTATCGCATTCAGCGCGTCAAATTACGCCGGAAACGGCCGTCTTTGTTTTGATATTGCTCGAAACACGAAGTCGAAGTCCGTTTGTTTGTTTTTCAGATATCGGTTGGTAACTTTATTTCTATACATGCTAGCGACCTAGAACTTGTTTTATCGCATTCAGCGCGTCAAATTACGCCGGAAACGGTCGTCTTTGTTTTGATATTGCTCAAAACACGGAGTCAATTTCCGTTCGTTTGTTTCGTGGATATCGGTGAGTAACTTTTTTTCTATACATGCTAGCGACCTAAAACTTGTTTTATCGCATTCAGCCCGTCAAATTACGCCGGAAACGGTCGTCTTTGTTCTGATATTGCTCGATAGACGAAGTCGGAGTCCGTTTGTTTGTTTTTCAGATATCGGTTAGTAACTTTTTTTCTATACATGCTAGCGACCTAAAACTTGTTTCATCGCATGCAGCGCGTCAAATTACGCCGGAAACGGTCGTCTTTGTTTTGATATTGCTCAAAACACGAAGTCGAATTCCGTACGTTTGTTTCGTGGATATCGGTGAGTAACTTTTTTTCTATACATGCTAGCGACCTAAAACTTGTTTTATCGCATTCAGCGCGTCAAATTACGCCGGAAACGGCCGTCTTTGTTTTGATATTGCTCGAAACACGAAGTCAAAGTCCGTTTGTTTGTTTTTCAGATGTCGGTTGGTAACTTTTTTTCTATACATGCTAGCGACCTAAAACTTGTTTTATCGCATTCAGCGCGTCAAATTACGCCGGAAACGGCCGTCTTTGTTTTGATATTGCTCGAAACACGAAGTCGAAGTCCGTTCGTTTGTTTCGTGGATATCGGTGAGTAACTTTTTTTCTATACATGCTAGCGACCTAAAACTTGTTTTATCGCATTCAGCCCGTCAAATTGCGCCGAAAACGGTCGTCTTTGTTTTGATATTGCTTAAAACACGAAGTCGAATTCCGTTCGTTTGTTTCGTGGATATCGGTGAGTAACTTTTTTTCTATACATGCTAGCAACCTAAAACTTATTTTATCGCATTCAGCGCGTTAAATTACGCCGGAAACGGTCGTCTTTGTTTTGATATTGCTCAAAACACGGAGTCAATTTCCGTTCGTTTGTTTTGTGGATATCGGTGAGTAACTTTTTTTCTATACATGCAAGCGACCTAAAACTTGTTTTATCGCATTCAGCCCGTCAAATTGCGCCGAAAACGGTCGTCTTTGTTTTGATATTGCTTAAAACACGAAGTCGAATTCCGTTCGTTTGTTTCGTGGATATCGGTGAGTAACTTTTTTTCTATACATGCTAGCAACCTAAAACTTATTTTATCGCATTCAGCGCGTTAAATTACGCCGGAAACGGTCGTCTTTGTTTTGATATTGCTCAAAACACGGAGTCAATTTCCGTTCGTTTGTTTTGTGGATATCGGTGAGTAACTTTTTTTCTATACATGCAAGCGACCTAAAACTTGTTTTATCGCATTCAGCCCGTCAAATTACGCCGGAAACGGTCGTCTTTGTTTTGATATTGCTTGAAACACGAAGTCGAATTCCGTTCGTTTGTTTCGTGGATATCGGTGAGTAACTTTTTTTCTATACATGCTAGCGACCTAAAACTTGTTTCATCGCATTCAGCGCGTCAAATTACGCCGAAAACGGCCGTCTTTGTTTTGATATTGCTCAAAACACGAAGTCGAATTTCGTTCGTTTGTTTCGTGGATATCGGTGAGTAACTTTTTTTCTATACATGCTAGCGACCTAAAGATTGTATCATCGCATTCAGCGCGTCAAATTACGCCGGATACGGCCGTCTTTGTTTTGATATTGCTCGATAGACGAAGTCGGAGTCCGTTTGTTTGTTCTTCAGATATCGGTTAGTAACTTTTTTTCTATACATGCTAGCGACCTAAAACTTGTTTTATCGCATTCAGCGCGTCAAATTACGCCGGAAACGGCCGTCTTTGTTTTGATATTGCTCGATAGACGAAGTCGGAGTCCGTTTGTTTGTTTTTTAGATATCGGTTAGTAACTTTTTTTCTATACATGCTAGCGACCTCAAACTTGTTTTATCGCATTCGGCGCGTCAAATTACGCCGGAAACGGTCGTCTTTGTTTTGATATTGCTCAAAACACGGAGTCGAATTCCGTTCGTTTGTTTCGTGGATATCGGTGAGTAACTTTTTTTCTATACATGCTAGCGACCTGAAACTTGTTTCATCGCATTCAGCGCGTCAAATTACGCCGGAAACGGCGGTCTTTGTTCTGATATTGCTCAAAACACGGAGTCGAATTCCGTTTGTTTGTTTCGTGGATATCGGTGAGTAACTTTTTCTCTATACATGCTAGCGACCTAAAACTTGTTTTATCGCATTCAGCCCGTCAAATTACGCCGGAAACGGTCGTCTTTGTTTTGATATTGCTTGAAACACGAAGTCGAATTCCGTTCGTTTGTTTCGTGGATATCGGTGAGTAACTTTTTTTCTATACATGCTAGCGACCTAAAACTTGTATCATCGCATTCAGCGCGTCAAATTACGCCGGATACGGCCGTCTTTGTTTTGATATTGCTCGATAGACGAAGTCGGAGTCCGTTTGTTTGTTCTTCAGATATCGGTTAGTAACTTTTTTTCTATACATGCTAGCAACCTAAAACTTGTTTTATCGCATTCAGCGCGTCAAATTACGCCGGAAACGGCCGTCTTTGTTCTGATATTGCTCAAAACACGGAGTCGAATTCCGTTTGTTTGTTTCGTGGATATCGGTGAGTAACTTTTTCTCTATACATGCTAGCGACCTAAAACTTGTTTTATCGCATTCAGCGCGTCAAATTACGCCGGAAACGGCCGTCTTTGTTTTGATATTGCTCGAAACACGAAGTCGAAGTCCGTTTGTTTGTTTTTCAGATATCGGTTGGTAACTTTATTTCTATACATGCTAGCGACCTAGAACTTGTTTTATCGCATTCAGCGCGTCAAATTACGCCGGAAACGGTCGTCTTTGTTTTGATATTGCTCAAAACACGGAGTCAATTTCCGTTCGTTTGTTTCGTGGATATCGGTGAGTAACTTTTTTTCTATACATGCTAGCGACCTAAAACTTGTTTTATCGCATTCAGCCCGTCAAATTACGCCGGAAACGGTCGTCTTTGTTCTGATATTGCTCAAAACACGGAGTCGAATTCCGTTTGTTTGTTTCGTGGATATCGGTGAGTAACTTTTTTTCTATACATGCTAGCGACCTAAAACTTGTTTTATTGCATTCAGCCCGTCAAATTACGCCGGTAACGGTCGTCTTTGTTCTGATATTGCTCGATAGACGAAGTCGGAGTCCGTTTGTTTGTTTTTCAGATATCGGTTAGTAACTTTTTTTCTATACATGCTAGCGACCTAAAACTTGTTTCATCGCATTCAGCGCGTCAAATTACGCCGGAAACGGTCGTCTTTGTTTTGATATTGCTCAAAACACGGAGTCGAATTCCGTTCGTTTGTTTCGTGGATATCGGTGAGTAACTTTTTTTCTATACATGCTAGCGACCTGAAACTTGTTTCATCGCATTCAGCGCGTCAAATTACGCCGGAAACGGCCGTCTTTGTTCTGATATTGCTCAAAACACGGAGTCGAATTCCGTTTGTTTGTTTCGTGGATATCGGTGAGTAACTTTTTCTCTATACATGCTAGCGACCTAAAACTTGTTTTATCGCATTCAGCCCGTCAAATTACGCCGGAAACGGTCGTCTTTGTTTTGATATTGCTTGAAACACGAAGTCGAATTCCGTTCGTTTGTTTCGTGGATATCGGTGAGTAACTTTTTTTCTATACATGCTAGCGACCTAAAACTTGTTTCATCGCATTCAGCGCGTCAAATTACGCCGAAAACGGCCGTCTTTGTTTTGATATTGCTCAAAACACGAAGTCGAATTTCGTTCGTTTGTTTCGTGGATATCGGTGAGTAACTTTTTTTCTATACATGCTAGCGACCTAAAGATTGTATCATCGCATTCAGCGCGTCAAATTACGCCGGATACGGCCGTCTTTGTTTTGATATTGCTCGATAGACGAAGTCGGAGTCCGTTTGTTTGTTCTTCAGATATCGGTTAGTAACTTTTTTTCTATACATGCTAGCGACCTAAAACTTGTTTTATCGCATTCAGCGCGTCAAATTACGCCGGAAACGGCCGTCTTTGTTTTGATATTGCTCGATAGACGAAGTCGGAGTCCGTTTGTTTGTTTTTTAGATATCGGTTAGTAACTTTTTTTCTATACATGCTAGCGACCTCAAACTTGTTTTATCGCATTCGGCGCGTCAAATTACGCCGGAAACGGTCGTCTTTGTTTTGATATTGCTCAAAACACGGAGTCGAATTCCGTTCGTTTGTTTCGTGGATATCGGTGAGTAACTTTTTTTCTATACATGCTAGCGACCTGAAACTTGTTTCATCGCATTCAGCGCGTCAAATTACGCCGGAAACGGCCGTCTTTGTTCTGATATTGCTCAAAACACGGAGTCGAATTCCGTTTGTTTGTTTCGTGGATATCGGTGAGTAACTTTTTCTCTATACATGCTAGCGACCTAAAACTTGTTTTATCGCATTCAGCCCGTCAAATTACGCCGGAAACGGTCGTCTTTGTTTTGATATTGCTTGAAACACGAAGTCGAATTCCGTTCGTTTGTTTCGTGGATATCGGTGAGTAACTTTTTCTATACATGCTAGCGACCTAAAACTTGTATCATCGCATTCAGCGCGTCAAATTACGCCGGATACGGCCGTCTTTGTTTTGATATTGCTCGATAGACGAAGTCGGAGTCCGTTTGTTTGTTCTTCAGATATCGGTTAGTAACTTTTTTTCTATACCTGCTAGCAACCTAAAACTTGTTTTATCGCATTCAGCGCGTCAAATTACGCCGGAAACGGCCGTCTTTGTTCTGATATTGCTCAAAACACGGAGTCGAATTCCGTTTGTTTGTTTCGTGGATATCGGTGAGTAACACTTTCTCTATACATGCTAGCGACCTAAAACTTGTTTTATCGCATTCAGCGCGTCAAATTACGCCGGAAACGGCCGTCTTTGTTTTGATATTGCTCGAAACACGAAGTCGAAGTCCGTTTGTTTGTTTTTCAGATATCGGTTGGTAACTTTATTTCTATACATGCTAGCGACCTAGAACTTGTTTTATCGCATTCAGCGCGTCAAATTACGCCGGAAACGGTCGTCTTTGTTTTGATATTGCTCAAAACACGGAGTCAATTTCCGTTCGTTTGTTTCGTGGATATCGGTGAGTAACTTTTTTTCTATACATGCTAGCGACCTAAAACTTGTTTTATCGCATTCAGCCCGTCAAATTACGCCGGAAACGGTCGTCTTTGTTCTGATATTGCTCGATAGACGAAGTCGGAGTCCGTTTGTTTGTTCTTCAGATATCGGTTAGTAACTTTTTTTCTATACATGCTAGCGACCTAAAACTTGTTTCATCGCATTAGCGCGTCAAATTACGCCGGAAACGGTCGTCTTTGTTCTGATATTGCTCAAAACACGGAGTCGAATTCCGTTTGTTTGTTTCGTGGATATCGGTGAGTAACTTTTTTTCTATACATGCTAGCGACCTAAAACTTGTTTTATCGCATTCAGCCCGTCAAATTACGCCGGAAACGGTCGTCTTCGTTTTGATATTGCTCAAAACACGAAGTCGAATTCCGTTCGTTTGTTTCGTGGATATCGGTGAGTAACTTTTTTTCTATACATGCTAGCGACCTAAAACTTGTTTTATCGCATTCAGCGCGTCAAATTACGCCGGAAACGGTCGTCTTTGTTTTGATATTGCTCAAAACACGAAGTCGAATTCCGTTCGTTTGTTTCGTGGATATCGGTGAGTAACTTTTTTTCTATACATGCTAGCGACCTAAAACTTGTTTTATCGCATTCAGCGCGTCAAATTACGCCGGAAGCAGCCGTCTTTGTTTTGATATTGCTCGAAACACGAAGTTGAAGTCCGTTTGTTTGTTTTTCAGATATCGGTTGGTAACTTTTTTTCTATACATGCTAGCGACCTAAAACTTGTTTTATCGCATACAGCCCGTCAAATTACGCCGGAAACGGTCGTCTTTGTTTTGATATTGCTCGATGGACGAAGTCGGAGTCCGTTTGTTTGTTTTTCAGATATCGGTTAGTAACTTTTTTTCTATACATGCTAGCGACCTAAAACTTGTTTCATCGCATTCAGCGCGTCAAATTACGCCGGAAACGGCCGTCTTTGTTTTGATATTGCTCAAAACACGAAGTCGAAGTCCGTTTGATTGTTTTTCAGATATCGGTTGGTAACTTTTTTTCTATACACGCTAGCGACCTAAAACTTGTTTTATCGCATTCAGCGCGTCAAATTACGCCGGAAACGGCCGTCTTTGTTCTGATATTGCTCAAAACACGGAGTCGAATTCCGTTTGTTTGTTTCGTGGATATCGGTGAGTAACTTTTTCTCTATACATGCTAGCGACCTAAAACTTGTTTTATCGCATTCAGCGCGTCAAATTACGCCGGAAACGGCCGTCTTTGTTTTGATATTGCTCGAAACACGAAGTCGAAGTCCGTTTGTTTGTTTTTCAGATATCGGTTGGTAACTTTATTTCTATACATGCTAGCGACCTAAAACTTGTTCTATCGCATTCAGCGCGTCAAATTACGCCGGAAACGGTCGTCTTTGTTTTGATATTGCTCAAAACACGGAGTCAATTTCCGTTCGTTTGTTTCGTGGATATCGGTGAGTAACTTTTTTTCTATACATGCTAGCGACCTAAAACTTGTTTTATCGCATTCAGCCCGTCAAATTACGCCGGAAACGGTCGTCTTTGTTCTGATATTGCTCGATAGACGAAGTCGGAGTCCGTTTGTTTGTTTTTCAGATATCGGTTAGTAACTTTTTTCCTATACATGCTAGCGACCTAAAACTTGTTTCATCGCATTCAGCGCGTCAAATTACGCCGGAAACGGCCGTCTTTGTTCTGATATTGCTCAAAACACGGAGTCGAATTCCGTTTGTTTGTTTCGTGGATATCGGTGAGTAACTTTTTTTCTATACATGCTAGCGACCTAAAACTTGTTTTATCGCATTCAGCGCGTCAAATTACGCCGGAAACGGCCGTCTTTGTTTTGATATTGCTCGAAACACGAAGTCGAAGTCCGTTTGTTTGTTTTTCAGATATCGGTTGGTAACTTTATTTCTATACATGCTAGCGACCTAAAACTTGTTTTATCGCATTCAGCGCGTCAAATTACGCCAGAAACGGTCGTCTTTGTTTTGATATTGCTCAAAACACGGAGTCAATGTCCGTTCGTTTGTTTTGTGGATATCGGTGAGTAACTTTTTTTCTATACATGCTAGCGACCTAAAACTTGTTTTATCGCATTCAGCCCGTCAAATTACGCCGGAAACGGTCGTGTTTGTTCTGATATTGCTCGATAGACGAAGTCGGAGTCCGTTTGTTTGTTTTTCAGATATCGGTTAGTAACTTTTTTTCTATACATGCTAGCGACCTAAAACTTGTTTCATCGCATTCAGCGCGTCAAATTACGCCGGAAACGGTCGTCTTTGTTCTGATATTGCTCAAAACACGGAGTCGAATTCCGTTTGTTTGTTTCGTGGATATCGGTGAGTAACTTTTTTTCTATACATGCTAGCGACCTCAAACTTGTTTTATCGCATTCAGCCCGTCAAATTACGCCGGAAACGGTCGTCTTCGTTTTGATATTGCTTAAAACACGAAGTCGCATTCCGTTCGTTTGTTTCGTGGATATCGGTGAGTAACTTTTTTTCTATACATGCTAGCGACCTAAAACTTGTTTTATCGCATTCAGCGCGTCAAATTACGCCGGAAACGGTCGTCTTTGTTTTGATATTGCTCAAAACACGAAGTCGAATTCCGTTCGTTTGTTTCGTGGATATCGTTAGTAACTTTTTTTTATACATGCTAGCGACCTAAAACTTGTTTCATCGCATTCAGCGCGTCAAATTACGCCGGAAACGGTCGTCTTTGTTCTGATATTGCTCAAAACACGGAGTCGAATTCCGTTTGTTTGTTTTGTGGATATCGGTGAGTAACTTTTTTTCTATACATGCTAGCGACCTGAAACTTGTTTTATCGCATTCAGCGCGTCAAATTACGCCGGGAACGGCCGTCTTTGTTTTGATATCGCTCGAAACACGAAGTCGAAGTCCGTTTGTTTGTTTTTCAGATATCGGTTGGTAACTTTTTTTCTATGCATGCTAGCGACCTAAAACTTGTTTTATCGCATACAGCCCGTCAAATTACGCCGGAAACGGTCGTCTTTGTTCTGATATTGCTCGATAGACGAAGTCGGAGTCCGTTTGTTTGTTTTTCAGATATC
Organism: Diprion similis; assembly: GCF_021155765.1. Lineage (NCBI taxonomy): Eukaryota > Metazoa > Arthropoda > Insecta > Hymenoptera > Diprionidae > Diprion > Diprion similis. The sequence goes on along the minus strand of NC_060113.1, from coordinate 12,460,125 downwards.
GGTTAGTAACTTTTTTTCTATACATGCTAGCGACCTAAAACTTGTTTCATCGCATTCAGCGCGTCAAATTACGCCGGAAACGGTCGTCTTTGTTTTGATATTGCTCAAAACACGAAGTCGAATTCCGTACGTTTGTTTCGTGGATATCGGTGAGTAACTTTTTTTCTATACATGCTAGCGACCTAAAACTTGTTTTATCGCATTCAGCGCGTCAAATAACGCCGGAAACGGCCGTCTTTGTTTTGATATTGCTCGAAACACGAAGTCGAAGTCCGTTTGTTTGTTTTTCAGATGTCGGTTGGTAACTTTTTTTCTATACATGCTAGCGACCTAAAACTTGTTTTATCGCATTCAGCGCGTCAAATCACGCCGAAAACGGTCGTCTTTGTTTTGATATTGCTCAAAACACAAAGTCGAATTCCGTTCGTTTGTTTCGTGGATATCGGTGAGTAACTTTTTTTCTATACATGCTAGCGACCTAAAACTTGTTTCATCGCATTCAGCGCGTCAAATTACGCCGGAAACGGTCGTCTTTGTTTTGATATTGCTCAAAACACGAAGTCGAATTCCGTTCGTTTGTTTCGTGGATATCGGTGAGTAACTTTTTTTTTATACATGCTAGCGACCTAAAACTTGTTTTATCGCATTCAGCGCGTCAAATCACGCCGAAAACGGTCGTCTTTGTTTTGATATTGCTCAAAACACAAAGTCGAATTCCGTTCGTTTGTTTCGTGGATATCGGTGAGTAACTTTTTTTCTATACATGCTAGCGACCTAAAACTTGTTTTATCGCATTCAGCGCGTCAAATTACGCCGGAAACGGTCGTCTTTGTTTTGATATTGCTCAAAACACGAAGTCGAATTCCGTTCGTTTGTTTCGTGGATATCGGTAAGTAACTTTTTTTCTATACATGCTGGCGACCTGAAACTTGTTTTATCGCATTCAGCGCGTCAAATTACGCCGGAAACGGCCGTCTTTCTTCTGATATTGCTCGATAGACGAAGTCGGAGTCCGTTTGTTTGTTTTTCAGATATCGGTTAGTAACTTTTTTTCTATACATGCTAGCGACCTAAAACTTGTTTCATCGCATTCAGCGCGTCAAATTACGCCAGAAACGGTCGTCTTTGTTTTGATATTGCTCAAAACACGAAGTCGAATTCCGTTCGTTTGTTTTGTGGATATCGGTAAGTAACTTTTTTTTTATACATGCTAGCGACCTAAAACTTGTTTTATCGCATTCAGCGCGTCAAATCACGCCGGAAACGGTCGTCTTTGTTTTGATATTGCTCAAAACACGAAGTCGAATTCCGTTCGTTTGTTTCGTGGATATCGGTGAGTAACTTTTTTTCTATACATGCTAGCGACCTAAAACTTGTTTTATCGCATTCAGCGCGTCAAATTACGCCGGAAACGGTCGTCTTTGTTTTGATATTGCTCAAAACACGAAGTCGAATTCCGTACGTTTGTTTCGTGGATATCGGTGAGTAACTTTTTTCCTATACATGCTAGCGACCTAAAACTTGTTTTATCGCATTCAGCGCGTCAAATTACGCCGGAAACGGTTGTCTTTGTTTTGATATTGCTCAAAACACGAAGTCGAATTCCGTTCGTTTGTTTCGTGGATATCGGTGAGTAACTTTTTTTCTATACATGCTAGCGACCTAAAACTTGTTTTATCGCATTCAGCGCGTCAAATTACGCCGGAAACGGCCGTCTTTGTTTTGATATTGCTCGAAACACGAAGTCGAAGTCCGTTTGATTGTTTTTCAGATATCGGTTGGTAACTTTTTTTCTATACACGCTAGCGACCTAAAACTTGTTTTATCGCCTTCAGCGCGTCAAATTACGCCGGAAACGGCCGTCTTTGTTGTGATATTGCTCGAAACACGAAGTCGAAGTCCGTTTGATTGTTTTTCAGATATCGGTTGGTAACTTTTTTTCTATACACGCTAGCGACCTAAGACTTGTTTTATCGCATTCAGCGCGTCAAATTACGCCGGAAACAGTCGTCTTTGTTTTGATATTGCTCAAAACACGGAGTCAATTTCCGTTCGTTTGAATCTTGGATATCGGTGAGTAACTTTTTTTCTATACATGCTAGCGACCTAAAACTTGTTTTATCGCATTCAGCGCGTCAAATTACGCCGGAAACGGCCGTCTTTGTCGTGATATTGCTCAAAACACGAAGTCGAAGTCCGTTTGATTGTTTTTCAGATATCGGTTGGTAACTTTTTTTCTATACACATTAGCGACCTGAAACTTGTTTTATCGCATTTAGCGCGTCAAATTACGCCGGAAACGGTCGTCTTTGTTTTGATATTGCTCAAAACACGGAGTCAATTTTCGTTCGTTTGTTTCGTGGATATCGGTGAGTAACTTTTTTTCTATACATGCTAGCGACCTAAAACTTGTTTTATCGCATTCAGCGCGTCAAATTACGCCGAAAAGGGTCGTCTTTGTTTTGATATTGCTCAAAACACGGAGTCAATTTCCGTTCGTTTGTTTCGTGGATATCGGTGAGTAACTTTTTTTCTATACATGCTAGCGACCTAAAACTTGTTTTATCGCATTCAGCGCGTCAAATTACGCCGGAAACGGTCGTCTTTGTCTTGATATTGCTTGAAACACGAAGTCGAATTCCGTTTGATTGTTTTTCAGATATCGGTTGGTAACTTTTTTTCTATACACGCTAGCGACCTAAAACTTGTTTTATCGCCTTCAGCGCGTCAAATTACGCCGGAAACGGCCGTCTTTGTTGTGATATTGCTCGAAACACGAAGTCGAAGTCCGTTTGATTGTTTTTCAGATATCGGTTGGTAACTTTTTTTCTATACACGCTAGCGACCTAAAACTTGTTTGATCGCATTCAGCGCGTCAAATTACGCCGGAAACGGTCGTCTTTGTTTTGATATTGCTCAAAACACGGAGTCAATTCCCGTTCGTTTGTTTCGTGGATATCGGTGAGTAACTTTTTTTCTATATATGCTAGCGACCTAAAACTTAGTTTATCGCATTCAGCGCGTCAAATTACGCCGGAAACGGCCGTCTTTGTTTTGATATTGCTCGAAACACGAAGTCGAAGTCCGTTTGATTGTTTTTCAGATATCGGTTGGTAACTTTTTTTCTATACACGCTAGCGACCTAAAACTTGTTTTATCGCATTCAGAGCGTCAAATTACGCCGGAAACGGTCGTCTTTGTTTTGATATTGCTCAAAACACGAAGTCGAATTCCGTTCGTTTGTTTCGTGGATATCGGTAAGTAACTTTTTTTCTATACATGCTAGCGCCCTGAAACTTGTTTTATCGCATTCAGCGCGTCAAATTACGCCGGAAACGGCCGTCTTTCTTTTGATATTGCTCGATAGAAGAAGTCGGAGTCCGTTTGTTTGTTTTTCAGATATCGGTTAGTAACTTTTTTTCTATACATGCTAGCGACCTAAAACTTGTTTTATCGCATTCAGCGCGTCAAATTACGCCGGAAACGGTCGTCTTTGTTCTGATATTGCTCAAAACACGGAGTCGAATTCCTTTTGTTTGTTTCGTGGATATCGGTGAGTAACTTTTTTTCTATACATGCTAGCGACCTAAAACTTGTTTTATCGCATTCAGCGCGTCAAATTACGCCGGAAACGGTCGTCTTTGTTTTGATATTGCTCAAAACACGGAGTCAATTTCCGTTCGTTTGTTTCGTGGATATCGGTGAGTAACTTTTTTTCTATACATGCTAGCGACCTAAAACTTGTTTCATCGCATTCAGCCCGTCAAATTACGCCGGAAACGGTCGTCTTTGTTCTGATATTGCTCGATAGACGAAGTTGGAGTCCGTTTGTTTGTTTTTCAGATATCGGTTAGTAACTTTTTTTCTATACATGCTAGCGACCTAAAACTTGTTTCATCGCATTCAGCGCGTCAAATTACGCCGGAAACGGCCGTCTTTCTTTTGATATTGCTTGATAGACGAAGTCGGAGTCCGTTTGATTGTTTTTCAGATATCGGTTGGTAACTTTTTTTCTTTACATGCTAGCGACCTAAAACTTGTTTTATCGCATTCAGCGCGTCAAATTACGCCGGAAACGGTCGTCTTTGTTTTGATATTGCTCAAAACACGAAGTCGAATTCCGTTCGTTTGTTTCGTGGATATCGGTAAGTAACTTTTTTTCTATACATGCTAGCGACCTGAAACTTGTTTTATCGCATTCAGCGCGTCAAATTACGCCGGAAACGGCCGTCTTTTTTTTGATATTGCTCGATAGACGAAGTCGGAGTCCGTTTGTTTGTTTTTCAGATATCGGTTAGTAACTTTTTTTCTATACATGCTAGCGACCTCAAACTTGTTTTATCGCATTCAGCGCGTCAAATTACGCCGGAAACGGTCGTCTTTGTTCTGATATTGCTCAAAACACGGAGTCGAATTCCTTTTGTTTGTTTCGTGGATATCGGTGAGTAACTTTTTTTCTGTACATGCTAGCGACCTAAAACTTGTTTTATCGCATTCAGCGCGTCAAATTACGCCGGAAACGGTCGTCTTTGTTTTGATATTGCTCAAAACACGGAGTCAATTTCCGTTCGTTTGTTTTGTGGATATCGGTGAGTAACTTTTTTTCTATACATGCTAGCGACCTAAAACTTGTTTTATCGCATTCAGCCCGTCAAATTACGCCGGAAACGGTCGTCTTTGTTCTGAAATTGCTCGATAGACAAAGTCGGAGTCCGTTTGTTTGTTTTTCAGATATCGGTTAGTAACTTTTTTTCTATACATGCTAGCGACCAAAAACTTGTTTCATCGCATTCAGCGCGTCAAATTACGCCGGAAACGGTCGTCTTTGTTCTGATATTGCTCGATAGACGAAGTCGGAGTCCGTTTGTTTGTTTTTCAGATATCGGTTAGTAACTTTCTTTCTATACATGCTAGCGACCTAAAACTTGTTTCATCGCATTCAGCGCGTCAAATTACGCCGGAAACGGTCGTCTTTGTTTTGATATTGCTCAAAACACGAAGTCGAATTCCGTTCGTTTGTTTCTTGGATATCGGTGAGTAACTTTTTTTCTATACATGCTAGCGACCTAAAACTTGTTTTATCGCATTCAGCGCGTCAAATTACGCCGGAAACGGCCGTCTTTGTCGTGATATTGCTCAAAACACGAAGTCGAAGTCCGTTTGATTGTTTTTCAGATATCGGTTGGTAACTTTTTTTCTATACACGCTAGCGACCTGAAACTTGTTTTATCGCATTTAGCGCGTCAAATTACGCCGGAAACGGTCGTCTTTGTTTTGATATTGCTCAAAACACGGAGTCAATTTTCGTTCGTTTGTTTCGTGGATATCGGTGAGTAACTTTTTTCTATACATGCTAGCGACCTAAAACTTGTTTTATCGCATTCAGCGCGTCAAATTACGCCGGAAAGGGTCGTCTTTGTTTTGATATTGCTCAAAACACGGAGTCAATTTCCGTTCGTTTGTTTCGTGGATATCGGTGAGTAACTTTTTTTCTATACATGCTAGCGACCTAAAACTTGTTTTATCGCATTCAGCGCGTCAAATTACGCCGGAAACGGTCGTCTTTGTTTTGATATTGCTTGAAACACGAAGTCGAATTCCGTTTGATTGTTTTTCAGATATCGGTTGGTAACTTTTTTTCTATACACGCTAGCGACCTAAAACTTGTTTTATCGCCTTCAGCGCGTCAAATTACGCCGGAAACGGCCGTCTTTGTTGTGATATTGCTCGAAACACGAAGTCGAAGTCCGTTTGATTGTTTTTCAGATATCGGTTGGTAACTTTTTTTCTATACACGCTAGCGACCTAAAACTTGTTTTATCGCATTCAGCGCGTCAAATTACGCCGGAAACGGTCGTCTTTGTTTTGATATTGCTCAAAACACGGAGTCAATTCCCGTTCGTTTGTTTCGTGGATATCGGTGAGTAACTTTTTTTCTATATATGCTAGCGACCTAAAACTTAGTTTATCGCATTCAGCGCGTCAAATTACGCCGGAAACGGCCGTCTTTGTTTTGATATTGCTCGAAACACGAAGTCGAAGTCCGTTTGATTGTTTTTCAGATATCGGTTGGTAACTTTTTTTCTATACACGCTAGCGACCTAAAACTTGTTTTATCGCATTCAGAGCGTCAAATTACGCCGGAAACGGTCGTCTTTGTTTTGATATTGCTCAAAACACGAAGTCGAATTCCGTTCGTTTGTTTCGTGGATATCGGTAAGTAACTTTTTTTCTATACATGCTAGCGCCCTGAAACTTGTTTTATCGCATTCAGCGCGTCAAATTACGCCGGAAACGGCCGTCTTTCTTTTGATATTGCTCGATAGACGAAGTCGGAGTCCGTTTGTTTGTTTTTCAGATATCGGTTAGTAACTTTTTTTCTATACATGCTAGCGACCTAAAACTTGTTTTATCGCATTCAGCGCGTCAAATTACGCCGGAAACGGTCGTCTTTGTTCTGATATTGCTCAAAACACGGAGTCGAATTCCTTTTGTTTGTTTCGTGGATATCGGTGAGTAACTTTTTTTCTATACATGCTAGCGACCTAAAACTTGTTTTATCGCATTCAGCGCGTCAAATTACGCCGGAAACGGTCGTCTTTGTTTTGATATTGCTCAAAACACGGAGTCAATTTCCGTTCGTTTGTTTCGTGGATATCGGTGAGTAACTTTTTTTCTATACATGCTAGCGACCTAAAACTTGTTTCATCGCATTCAGCCCGTCAAATTACGCCGGAAACGGTCGTCTTTGTTCTGATATTGCTCGATAGACGAAGTTGGAGTCCGTTTGTTTGTTTTTCAGATATCGGTTAGTAACTTTTTTTCTATACATGCTAGCGACCTAAAACTTGTTTCATCGCATTCAGCGCGTCAAATTACGCCGGAAACGGCCGTCTTTCTTTTGATATTGCTTGATAGACGAAGTCGGAGTCCGTTTGATTGTTTTTCAGATATCGGTTGGTAACTTTTTTTCTATACATGCTAGCGACCTAAAACTTGTTTTATCGCATTCAGCGCGTCAAATTACGCCGGAAACGGTCGTCTTTGTTTTGATATTGCTCAAAACACGAAGTCGAATTCCGTTCGTTTGTTTCGTGGATATCGGTAAGTAACTTTTTTTCTATACATGCTAGCGACCTGAAACTTGTTTTATCGCATTCAGCGCGTCAAATTACGTCGGAAACGGCCGTCTTTTTTTTGATATTGCTCGATAGACGAAGTCGGAGTCCGTTTGTTTGTTTTTCAGATATCGGTTAGTAACTTTTTTTCTATACATGCTAGCGACCTCAAACTTGTTTTATCGCATTCAGCGCGTCAAATTACGCCGGAAACGGTCGTCTTTGTTCTGATATTGCTCAAAACACGGAGTCGAATTCCTTTTGTTTGTTTCGTGGATATCGGTGAGTAACTTTTTTTCTGTACATGCTAGCGACCTAAAACTTGTTTTATCGCATTCAGCGCGTCAAATTACGCCGGAAACGGTCGTCTTTGTTTTGATATTGCTCAAAACACGGAGTCAATTTCCGTTCGTTTGTTTTGTGGATATCGGTGAGTAACTTTTTTTCTATACATGCTAGCGACCTAAAACTTGTTTTATCGCATTCAGCCCGTCAAATTACGCCGGAAACGGTCGTCTTTGTTCTGAAATTGCTCGATAGACAAAGTCGGAGTCCGTTTGTTTGTTTTTCAGATATCGGTTAGTAACTTTTTTTCTATACATGCTAGCGACCTAAAACTTGTTTCATCGCATTCAGCGCGTCAAATTACGCCGGAAACGGTCGTCTTTGTTTTGATATTGCTCAAAACACGAAGTCGAATTCCGTTCGTTTGTTTCGTGGATATCGGTGAGTAACTTTTTTTCTATACATGCTAGCGACCTAAAACTTGTTTTATCGCATTCAGCGCGTCAAATTACGCCGGAAACGGCCGTCTTTGTTGTGATATTGCTCGAAACACGAAGTCGAAGTCCGTTTGATTGTTTTTCAGATATCGGTTGGTAACTTTTTTTCTATACACGCTAGCGACCTAAAACTTGTTTTATCGCATTCAGCGCGTCAAATTACGCGGGAAACGGTCGTCTTTGTTTTGATATTGCTCAAAACACGGAGTCAATTTCCGTTCGTTTGTTTCGTGGATATCGGTGAGTAACTTTTTTTCTATACATGCTAGCGACCTAAAACTTGTTTTATCGTATTCAGCGCGTCAAATTACGCCGGAAACGGTCGTCTTTGTTTTGATATTGCTCAAAACACGAAGTCGAATTCCGTTCGTTTGTTTCGTGGATATCGGTTAGTAACTTTTTTTCTATACATGCTAGCGACCTAAAACTTGTTTCATCGCATTCAGCGCGTCAAATTACGCCGGAGACGGTCGTCTTTGTTTTGATATTGCTCAAAACACGAAGTCGAATTCCGTACGTTTGTTTCGTGGATATCGGTGAGTAACTTTTTTTCTATACATGCTAGCGACCTAAAACTTGTTTTATCGCATTCAGCGCGTCAAATTACGCCGGAAACGGCCGTCTTTGTTTTGATATCGCTCGAAACACGAAGTCGAAGTCCGTTTGTTTGTTTTTCAGATATCGGTTAGTAACTTTTTTTCTATGCATGCTAGCGACCTGAAACTTGTTTTATCGCATACAGCCCGTCAAATTACGCCGGAAACGGTCGTCTTTGTTCTGATATTGCTCGATAGACGAAGTCGGAGTCCGTTTGTTTGTTTTTCAGATATCGGTTGGTAACTTTTTTTCTATACACGCTAGCGACCTAAAACTTGTTTTATCGCATTCAGCGCGTCAAATTACGCCGGAAACGGCCGTCTTTGTTTTGATATTGCTCGAAACACGAAGTCGAAGTCCGTTAGATTGTTTTTCAGATATCGGTTGGTAACTTTTTTTCTATACACGCTAGCGACCTAAAACTTGTTTTATCGCATTCAGCCCGTCAAATTACGCCGGTAACGGTCGTCTTTGTTCTGATATTGCTTGATAGACGAAGTCGGAGTCCGTTTGTTTGTTTTTCAGATATCGGTTAGTAACTTTTTTTCTATACATGCTAGCGACCTAAAACTTGTTTCATCGCATTCAGCGCGTCAAATTACGCCGGAAACGGTCGTCTTTGTTTTGATATTGCTCAAAACACGAAGTCGAATTCCGTACGTTTGTTTCGTGGATATCGGTGAGTAACTTTTTTTCTATACATGCTAGCGACCTAAAACTCGTTTTATCGCATTCAGCCCGTCAAATTACGCCGGTAACGGTCGTCTTTGTTCTGATATTGCTCGATAGACGAAGTCGGAGTCCGTTTGTTTGTTTTTCAGATATCGGTTAGTAACTTTTTTTCTATACATGCTAGCGACCTAAAACTTGTTTCATCGCATTCAGCGCGTCAAATTACGCCGGAAACGGCCGTCTTTGTTTTGATATCGCTCGAAACACGAAGTCGAAGTCCGTTTGTTTGTTTTTCAGATATCGGTTAGTAACTTTTTTTCTATGCATGCTAGCGACCTGAAACTTGTTCTATCGCATTCAGCGCGTCAAATTACGCCGGAAACGGCCGTCTTTGTTTTGATATCGCTCGAAACACGAAGTCGAAGTCCGTTTGTTTGTTTTTCAGATATCGGTTGGTAACTTTTTTTCTATACATGCTAGCGACCTAAAACTTGTTTTATCGCATACAGCCCGTCAAATTACGCCGGAAACGGTCGTCTTTGTTCTGATATTGCTCGATGGACGAAGTCGGAGTCCGTTTGTTTGTTTTTCAGATATCGGTTAGTAACTTTTTTTCTATACATGCTAGCGACCTAAAACTTGTTTCATCGCATTCAGCGCGTCAAATTACGCCGGAAACGGTCGTCTTTGTTTTGATATTGCTCAAAACACGAAGTCGAATTCCGTACGTTTGTTTCGTGGATATCGGTGAGTAACTTTTTTTCTATACATGCTAGCGACCTAAAACTTGTTTTATCGCATTCAGCGCGTCAAATTACGCCGGAAACGGTCGTCTTTGTTTTGATATTGCTCAAAACACGAAGTCGAATTCCGTACGTTTGTTTCATGGATATCGGTGAGTAACTTTTTTTCTATACATGCTAGCGACCCAAAACTTGTTTTATCGCATTCAGCCCGTCAAATTACGCCGGTAACGGTCGTCTTTGTTCTGATATTGCTTGATAGACGAAGTCGGAGTCCGTTTGTTTGTTTTTCAGATATCGGTTAGTAACTTTTTTTCTATACATGCTAGCGACCTAAAACTTGTTTTATCGCATTCAGCGCGTCAAATTACGCCGGAAACGGCCGTCTTTGTTTTGATATTGCTCGAAACACGAAGTCGAAGTCCGTTTGATTGTTTTTCAGATATCGGTTGGTAACTTTTTTTCTATACACGCTAGCGACCTAAAGATTGTATCATCGCATTCAGCGCGTCAAATTACGCCGGATACGGCCGTCTTTGTTTTGATATTGCTCGATAGACGAAGTCGGAGTCCGTTTGTTTGTTCTTCAGATATCGGTTAGTAACTTTTTTTCTATACATGCTAGCGACCTAAAACTTGTTTTATCGCATTCAGCGCGTCAAATTACGCCGGAAACGGCCGTCTTTGTTTTGATATTGCTCGATAGACGAAGTCGGAGTCCGTTTGTTTGTTTTTTAGATATCGGTTAGTAACTTTTTTTCTATACATGCTAGCGACCTCAAACTTGTTTTATCGCATTCGGCGCGTCAAATTACGCCGGAAACGGTCGTCTTTGTTTTGATATTGCTCAAAACACGGAGTCGAATTCCGTTCGTTTGTTTCGTGGATATCGGTGAGTAACTTTTTTTCTATACATGCTAGCGACCTGAAACTTGTTTCATCGCATTCAGCGCGTCAAATTACGCCGGAAACGGCCGTCTTTGTTCTGATATTGCTCAAAACACGGAGTCGAATTCCGTTTGTTTGTTTCGTGGATATCGGTGAGTAACTTTTTCTCTATACATGCTAGCGACCTAAAACTTGTTTTATCGCATTCAGCCCGTCAAACTACGCCGGAAACGGTCGTCTTTGTTTTGATATTGCTTGAAACACGAAGTCGAATTCCGTTCGTTTGTTTCGTGGATATCGGTGAGTAACTTTTTTTCTATACATGCTAGCGACCTAAAACTTGTTTTATCGCATTCAGCGCGTCAAATTACGCCGGAAACGGCCGTCTTTGTTTTGATATTGCTCGAAACACGAAGTCGAAGTCCGTTTGTTTGTTTTTCAGATATCGGTTGGTAACTTTATTTCTATACATGCTAGCGACCGAGAACTTGTTTTATCGCATTCAGCGCGTCAAATTACGCCGGAAACGGTCGTCTTTGTTTTGATATTGCTCAAAACACGGAGTCAATTTCCGTTCGTTTGTTTCGTGGATATCGGTGAGTAACTTTTTTTCTATACATGCTAGCGACCTAAAACTTGTTTTATCGCATTCAGCCCGTCAAATTACGCCGGAAACGGTCGTCTTTGTTCTGATATTGCTCGATAGACGAAGTCGGAGTCCGTTTGTTTGTTTTTCAGATATCGGTTAGTAACTTTTTTCCTATACATGCTAGCGACCTAAAACTTGTTTCATCGCATTCAGCGCGTCAAATTACGCCGGAAACGGTTGTCTTCGTTCTGATATTGCTCAAAACACGGAGTCGAATTCCGTACGTTTGTTTCGTGGATATCGGTGAGTAACTTTTTTTCTATACATGCTAGCGACCTAAAACTTGTTTTATCGCATTCAGCGCGTCAAATCACGCCGGAAACGGCCGTCTTTGTTTTGATATTGCTCGAAACACGAAGTCGAAGTCCGTTTGTTTGTTTTTCAGATATCGGTTGGTAACTTTTTTTCTATACATGCTAGCGACCTAAAACTTGTATCATCGCATTCAGCGCGTCAAATTTCGCCGGATACGGCCGTCTTTGTTTTGATATTGCTCGATAGACGAAGTCGGAGTCCGTTTGTTTGTTCTTCAGATATCGGTTAGTAACTTTTTTTCTTTACATGCTAGCAACCTAAAACTTGTTTTATCGCATTCAGCGCGTCAAATTACGCCGGAAACGGCCGTCTTTGTTCTGATATTGCTCAAAACACGGAGTCGAATTCCGTTTGTTTGTTTCGTGGATATCGGTGAGTAACTTTTTCTCTATACATGCTAGCGACCTAAAATTTGTTTTATCGCATTCAGCCCGTCAAATTACGCCGGAAACGGTCGTCTTTGTTTTGATATTGCTTGAAACACGAAGTCGAATTCCGTTCGTTTGTTTCGTGGATATCGGTGAGTAACTTCTTTTCTATACATGCTAGCGACCTAAAACTTGTTTTATCGCATTCAGCCCGTCAAATTGCGCCGAAAACGGTCGTCTTTGTTTCGATATTGCTTAAAACACGAAGTCAAATTCCGTTCGTTTGTTTCGTGGATATCGGTGAGTAACTTTTTTTCTATACATGCTAGCGACCTAAAACTTATTTTATCGCATTCAGCGCGTCAAATTACGCCGGAAACGGTCGTCTTTGTTTTGATATTGCTCAAAACACGGAGTCAATTTCCGTTCGTTTGTTTTGTGGATATCGGTGAGTAACTTTTCTTCTATACATGCTAGCGACCTAAAACTTGTTTTATCGCATTCAGCCCGTCAAATTACGCCGGAAACGGTCGTCTTTGTTCTGATATTGCTCGATAGACGAAGTCGGAGTCCGTTTGTTTGTTTTTCAGATATCGGTTAGTAACTTTTTTTCTATACATGCTAGCGACCTAAAACTTGTTTCATCGCATTCAGCGCGTCAAATTACGCCGGAAACGGTCGTCTTTGTTCTGATATTGCTCAAAACACGGAGTCGAATTCCGTTTGTTTGTTTCGTGGATATCGGTGAGTAACTTTTTTTCTATACATGCTAGCGACCTAAAACTTGTTTTATCGCATTCAGCCCGTCAAATTACGCCGGTAACGGTCGTCTTTGTTCTGATATTGCTCGATAGACGAAGTCGGAGTCCGTTTGTTTGTTTTTCAGATATCGGTTAGTAACTTTTTTTCTATACATGCTAGCGACCTAAAACTTGTTTCATCGCATTCAGCGCGTCAAATTACGCCGGAAACGGTCGTCTTTGTTTAGATATTGCTCAAAACACGGAGTCGAATTCCGTTCGTTTGTTTCGTGGATATCGGTGAGTAACTTTTTTTCTATACATGCTAGCGACCTGAAACTTGTTTCATCGCATTCAGCGCGTCAAATTACGCCGGAAACGGCCGTCTTTGTTCTGATATTGCTCAAAACACGGAGTCGAATTCCGTTTGTTTGTTTCGTGGATATCGGTGAGTAACTTTTTCTCTATACATGCTAGCGACCTAAAACTTGTTTTATCGCATTCAGCCCGTCAAATTACGCCGGAAACGGTCGTCTTTGTTTTGATATTGCTTGAAACACGAAGTCGAATTCCGTTCGTTTGTTTCGTGGATATCGGTGAGTAACTTTTTTTCTATACATGCTAGCGACCTAAAACTTGTTTTATCGCATTCAGCCCGTCAAATTACGCCGGAAACGGTCGTCTTTGTTCTGATATTGCTCGATAGACGAAGTCGGAGTCCGTTTGTTTGTTTTTCAGATATCGGTTAGTAACTTTTTTTCTATACATGCTAGCGACCTAAAACTTGTTTCATCGCATTCAGCGCGTCAAATTACGCCGGAAACGGTCGTCTTTGTTCTGATATTGCTCAAAACACGGAGTCGAATTCCGTTTGTTTGTTTCGTGGATATCGGTGAGTAACTTTTTTTCTATACATGCTAGCGACCTAAAACTTGTTTTATCGCATTCAGCCCGTCAAATTACGCCGGTAACGGTCGTCTTTGTTCTGATATTGCTTGATAGACGAAGTCGGAGGCGTTTGTTTGTTTTTCAGATATCGGTTAGTAACTTTTTTTCTATACATGCTAGCGACCTAAAACTTGTTTCATCGCATTCAGCGCGTCAAATTACGCCGGAAACGGTCGTCTTTGTTTTGATATTGCTCAAAACACGAAGTCAAATTCCGTACGTTTGTTTCGTGGATATCGGTGAGTAACTTTTTTTCTATACATGCTAGCGACCTGAAACTTGTTTTATCGCATTCAGCGCGTCAAATTACGCCGGAAACGGCCGTCTTTGTTTTGATATCGCTCGAAACACGAAGTCGAAGTCCGTTTGTTTGTTTTTCAGATATCGGTTGGTAACTTTATTTCTATACATGCTAGCGACCTAAAACTTGGTTTATCGCATTCAGCGCGTCAAATTACGCCGGATACGGCCGTCTTTGTTTTGATATTGCTCGATAGACGAAGTCGGAGTCCGTTTGTTTGTTCTTCAGATATCGGTTAGTAACTTTTTTTCTATACATGCTAGCAACCTAAAACTTGTTTTATCGCATTCAGCGCGTCAAATTACGCCGGAAACGGCCGTCTTTGTTCTGATATTGCTCAAAACACGGAGTCGAATTCCGTTTGTTTGTTTCGTGGATATCGGTGAGTAACTTTTTCTCTATACATGCTAGCGACCTAAAACTTGTTTTATCGCATTCAGCCCGTCAAATTACGCCGGAAACGGTCGTCTTTGTTTTGATATTGCTTGAAACACGAAGTCGAATTCCGTTCGTTTGTTTCGTGGATATCGGTGAGTAACTTTTTTTCTATACATGCTAGCGACCTAAAACTTGTTTTATCGCATTCAGCGCGTCAAATTACGCCGGAAACGGTCGTCTTTGTTTTGATATTGCTCAAAACACGAAGTCGAATTCCGTACGTTTGTTTCATGGATATCGGTGAGTAACTTTTTTTCTATACATGCTAGCGACCTAAAACTTGTTTTATCGCATTCAGCGCGTCAAATTACGCCGGAAACGGCCGTCTTTGTTTTGATATTGCTCGAAACACGAAGTCGAAGTCCGTTTGATTGTTTTTCAGATATCGGTTGGTAACTTTTTTTCTATACACGCTAGCGACCTAAAACTTGTTTTATCGCATTCAGCGCGTCAAATTACGCCGGAAACGGCCGTCTTTGTTTTGATATTGCTCGAAACACGAAGTCGAAGTCCGTTAGATTGTTTTTCAGATATCGGTTGGTAACTTTTTTTCTATACACGCTAGCGACCTAAAACTTGTTTTATCGCATTCAGCCCGTCAAATTACGCCGGTAACGGTCGTCTTTGTTCTGATATTGCTTGATAGACGAAGTCGGAGTCCGTTTGATTGTTTTTCAGATATCGGTTAGTAACTTTTTTTCTATACATGCTAGCGACCTAAAACTTGTTTCATCGCATTCAGCGCGTCAAATTACGCCGGAAACGGTCGTCTTTGTTTTGATATTGCTCAAAACACGAAGTCGAATTCCGTACGTTTGTTTCGTGGATATCGGTGAGTAACTTCTTTTCTATACATGCTAGCGACCTAAAACTTGTTCTATCGCATTCAGCGCGTCAAATTACGCCGGAAACGGCCGTCTTTGTTTTGATATCGCTCGAAACACGAAGTCGAAGTCCGTTTGTTTGTTTTTCAGATATCGGTTGGTAACTTTTTTTCTATACATGCTAGCGACCTAAAACTTGTTTTATCGCATACAGCCCGTCAAATTACGCCGGAAACGGTCGTCTTTGTTCTGATATTGCTCGATGGACGAAGTCGGAGTCCGTTTGTTTGTTTTTCAGATATCGGTTAGTAACTTTTTTTCTATACATGCTAGCGACCTAAAACTTGTTTCATCGCATTCAGCGCGTCAAATTACGCCGGAAACGGTCGTCTTTGTTTTGATATTGCTCAAAACACGAAGTCGAATTCCGTACGTTTGTTTCGTGGATATCGGTGAGTAACTTTTTTTCTATACATGCTAGCGACCTAAAACTTGTTTTATCGCATTCAGCGCGTCAAATTACGCCGGAAACGGTCGTCTTTGTTTTGATATTGCTCAAAACACGAAGTCGAATTCCGTACGTTTGTTTCATGGATATCGGTGAGTAACTTTTTTTCTATACATGCTAGCGACCCAAAACTTGTTTTATCGCATTCAGCCCGTCAAATTACGCCGGTAACGGTCGTCTTTGTTCTGATATTGCTTGATAGACGAAGTCGGAGTCCGTTTGTTTGTTTTTCAGATATCGGTTAGTAACTTTTTTTCTATACATGCTAGCGACCTAAAACTTGTTTCATCGCATTCAGCGCGTCAAATTACGCCGGAAACGGTCGTCTTTGTTTTGATATTGCTCAAAACACGAAGTCGAATTCCGTACGTTTGTTTCGTGGATATCGGTGAGTAACTTTTTTTCTATACATGCTAGCGACCTAAAACTTGTTTTATCGCATTCAGCGCGTCAAATTACGCCGGAAACGGCCGTCTTTGTTTTGATATCGCTCGAAACACGAAGTCGAAGTCCGTTTGTTTGTTTTTCAGATATCGGTTGGTAACTTTTTTTCTATACATGCTAGCGACCTAAAACTTGTTTTATCGCATACAGCCCGTCAAATTACGCCGGAAACGGTCGTCTTTGTTCTGATATTGCTCGATGGACGAAGTCGGAGTCCGTTTGTTTGTTTTTCAGATATCGGTTAGTAACTTTTTTTCTATACATGCTAGCGACCTAAAACTTGTTTCATCGCATTCAGCGCGTCAAATTACGCCGGAAACGGTCGTCTTTGTTTTGATATTGCTCAAAACACGAAGTCGAATTCCGTACGTTTGTTTCATGGATATCGGTGAGTAACTTTTTTTCTATACACGCTAGCGACCTAAAACTTGTTTTATCGCATTCAGCGCGTCAAATTACGCCGGAAACGGTCGTCTTTGTTTTGATATTGCTCAAAACACGGAGTCAATTTCCGTTCGTTTGTTTTGTGGATATCGGTGAGTAACTTTTTTTCTATACATGCTAGCGACCTAAAACTTGTTTTATCGCATTCAGCCCGTCAAATTACGCCGGAAACGGTCGTCTTTGTTCTGATATTGCTCGATAGACGAAGTCGGAGTCCGTTTGTTTGTTTTTCAGATATCGGTTAGTAACTTTTTTTCTATACATGCTAGCGACCTAAAACTTGTTTCATCGCATTCAGCGCGTCAAATTACGCCGGAAACGGTCGTCTTTGTTCTGATATTGCTCAAAACACGGAGTCGAATTCCGTTTGTTTGTTTCGTGGATATCGGTGAGTAACTTTTTTTCTATACATGCTAGCGACCTAAAACTTGTTTTATCGCATTCAGCCCGTCAAATTACGCCGGAAACGGTCGTCTTCGTTTTGATATTGCTCAAAACACGAAGTCGAATTCCGTTCGTTTGTTTCGTGGATATCGGTGAGTAACTTTTTTTCTATACATGCTAGCGACCTAAAACTTGTTTTATCGCATTCAGCGCGTCAAATTACGCCGGAAACGGTCGTCTTTGTTTTGATATTGCTCAAAACACGAAGTCGAATTCCGTTCGTTTGTTTCGTGGATATCGGTGAGTAACTTTTTTTCTATACATGCTAGCGACCTAAAACTTGTTTTATCGCATTCAGCGCGTCAAATTACGCCGGAAACGGCCGTCTTTGTTTTGATATTGCTCGAAACACGAAGTCGAAGTCCGTTTGATTGTTTTTCAGATATCGGTTGGTAACTTTTTTTCTATACACGCTAGCGACCTAAAACTTGTTTTATCGCATTCAGCGCGTCAAATTACGCCGGAAACGGCCGTCTTTGTTTTGATATTGCTTGATAGACGAAGTCGGAGTCCGTTTGATTGTTTTTCAGATATCGGTTAGTAACTTTTTTTCTATACATGCTAGCGACCTAAAACTTGTTTCATCGCATTCAGCGCGTCAAATTACGCCGGAAACGGTCGTCTTTGTTTTGATATTGCTCAAAACACGAAGTCGAATTCCGTACGTTTGTTTCGTGGATATCGGTGAGTAACTTCTTTTCTATACATGCTAGCGACCTAAAACTTGTTCTATCGCATTCAGCGCGTCAAATTACGCCGGAAACGGCCGTCTTTGTTTTGATATCGCTCGAAACACGAAGTCGAAGTCCGTTTGTTTGTTTTTCAGATATCGGTTGGTAACTTTTTTTCTATACATGCTAGCGACCTAAAACTTGTTTTATCGCATACAGCCCGTCAAATTACGCCGGAAACGGTCGTCTTTGTTCTGATATTGCTCGATGGACGAAGTCGGAGTCCGTTTGTTTGTTTTTCAGATATCGGTTAGTAACTTTTTTTCTATACATGCTAGCGACCTAAAACTTGTTTCATCGCATTCAGCGCGTCAAATTACGCCGGAAACGGTCGTCTTTGTTTTGATATTGCTCAAAACACGAAGTCGAATTCCGTACGTTTGTTTCGTGGATATCGGTGAGTAACTTTTTTTCTATACATGCTAGCGACCTAAAACTTGTTTTATCGCATTCAGCGCGTCAAATTACGCCGGAAACGGTCGTCTTTGTTTTGATATTGCTCAAAACACGAAGTCGAATTCCGTACGTTTGTTTCATGGATATCGGTGAGTAACTTTTTTTCTATACATGCTAGCGACCCAAAACTTGTTTTATCGCATTCAGCCCGTCAAATTACGCCGGTAACGGTCGTCTTTGTTCTGATATTGCTTGATAGACGAAGTCGGAGTCCGTTTGTTTGTTTTTCAGATATCGGTTAGTAACTTTTTTTCTATACATGCTAGCGACCTAAAACTTGTTTCATCGCATTCAGCGCGTCAAATTACGCCGGAAACGGTCGTCTTTGTTTTGATATTGCTCAAAACACGAAGTCGAATTCCGTACGTTTGTTTCGTGGATATCGGTGAGTAACTTTTTTTCTATACATGCTAGCGACCTAAAACTTGTTTTATCGCATTCAGCGCGTCAAATTACGCCGGAAACGGCCGTCTTTGTTTTGATATCGCTCGAAACACGAAGTCGAAGTCCGTTTGTTTGTTTTTCAGATATCGGTTGGTAACTTTTTTTCTATACATGCTAGCGACCTAAAACTTGTTTTATCGCATACAGCCCGTCAAATTACGCCGGAAACGGTCGTCTTTGTTCTGATATTGCTCGATGGACGAAGTCGGAGTCCGTTTGTTTGTTTTTCAGATATCGGTTAGTAACTTTTTTTCTATACATGCTAGCGACCTAAAACTTGTTTCATCGCATTCAGCGCGTCAAATTACGCCGGAAACGGTCGTCTTTGTTTTGATATTGCTCAAAACACGAAGTCGAATTCCGTACGTTTGTTTCATGGATATCGGTGAGTAACTTTTTTTCTATACACGCTAGCGACCTAAAACTTGTTTTATCGCATTCAGCGCGTCAAATTACGCCGGAAACGGTCGTCTTTGTTTTGATATTGCTCAAAACACGGAGTCAATTTCCGTTCGTTTGTTTTGTGGATATCGGTGAGTAACTTTTTTTCTATACATGCTAGCGACCTAAAACTTGTTTTATCGCATTCAGCCCGTCAAATTACGCCGGAAACGGTCGTCTTTGTTCTGATATTGCTCGATAGACGAAGTCGGAGTCCGTTTGTTTGTTTTTCAGATATCGGTTAGTAACTTTTTTTCTATACATGCTAGCGACCTAAAACTTGTTTCATCGCATTCAGCGCGTCAAATTACGCCGGAAACGGTCGTCTTTGTTCTGATATTGCTCAAAACACGGAGTCGAATTCCGTTTGTTTGTTTCGTGGATATCGGTGAGTAACTTTTTTTCTATACATGCTAGCGACCTAAAACTTGTTTTATCGCATTCAGCCCGTCAAATTACGCCGGAAACGGTCGTCTTCGTTTTGATATTGCTCAAAACACGAAGTCGAATTCCGTTCGTTTGTTTCGTGGATATCGGTGAGTAACTTTTTTTCTATACATGCTAGCGACCTAAAACTTGTTTTATCGCATTCAGCGCGTCAAATTACGCCGGAAACGGTCGTCTTTGTTTTGATATTGCTCAAAACACGAAGTCGAATTCCGTTCGTTTGTTTCGTGGATATCGGTGAGTAACTTTTTTTCTATACATGCTAGCGACCTAAAACTTGTTTTATCGCATTCAGCGCGTCAAATTACGCCGGAAGCGGCCGTCTTTGTTTCGATATTGCTCGAAACACGAAGTCGAAGTCCGTTTGTTTGTTTTTCAGATATCGGTTGGTAACTATTTTTCTATACATGCTAGCGACCTAAAACTTGTTTTATCGCATACAGCCTGTCAAATTACGCCGGAAACGGTCGTCTTTGTTTTGATATTGCTCGATGGACGAAGTCGGAGTCCGTTTGTTTGTTTTTCAGATATCGGTTAGTAACTTTTTTTCTATACATGCTAGCGACCTAAAACTTGTTTCATCGCATTCAGCGCGTCAAATTACGCCGGAAACGGCCGTCTTTGTTTTGATATTGCTCAAAACACGAAGTCGAAGTCCGTTTGATTGTTTTTCAGATATCGGTTGGTAACTTTTTTTCTATACACGCTAGCGACCTAAAACTTGTTTTATCGCATTCAGCGCGTCAAATTACGCCGGAAACGGCCGTCTTTGTTTTGATATTGCTCGAAACACGAAGTCGAAGTCCGTTTGTTTGTTTTTCAGATATCGGTTGGTAACTTTATTTCTATACATGCTAGCGACCTAAAACTTGTTTTATCGCATTCAGCGCGTCAAATTACGCCGGAAACGGTCGTCTTTGTTTTGATATTGCTCAAAACACGGAGTCAATGTCCGTTCGTTTGTTTTGTGGATATCGGTGAGTAACTTTTTTTCTATACATGCTAGCGACCTAAAACTTGTTTTATCGCATTCAGCCCGTCAAATTACGCCGGAAGCGGTCGTGTTTGTTCTGATATTGCTCGATAGACGAAGTCGGAGTCCGTTTGTTTGTTTTTCAGATATCGGTTAGTAACTTTTTTTCTATACATGCTAGCGACCTAAAACTTGTTTCATCGCATTCAGCGCGTCAAATTACGCCGGAAACGGTCGTCTTTGTTCTGATATTGCTCAAAACACGGAGTCGAATTCCGTTTGTTTGTTTCGTGGATATCGGTGAGTAACTTTTTTTCTATACATGCTAGCGACCTCAAACTTGTTTTATCGCATTCAGCCCGTCAAATTACGCCGGAAACGGTCGTCTTCGTTTTGATATTGCTTAAAACACGAAGTCGCATTCCGTTTGTTTGTTTCGTGGATATCGGTGAGTAACTTTTTTTCTATACATGCTAGCGACCTAAAACTTGTTTTATCGCATTCAGCGCGTCAAATTACGCCGGAAACGGTCGTCTTTGTTTTGATATTGCTCAAAACACGAAGTCGAATTCCGTTCGTTTGTTTCGTGGATATCGTTAGTAACTTTTTTTTATACATGCTAGCGACCTAAAACTTGTTTCATCGCATTCAGCGCGTCAAATTACGCCGGAAACGGTCGTCTTTGTTCTGATATTGCTCAAAACACGGAGTCGAATTCCGTTTGTTTGTTTCGTGGATATCGGTGAGTAACTTTTTTTCTATACATGCTAGCGACCTAAAACTCGTTTTATCGCATTCAGCCCGTCAAATTACGCCGGTAACGGTCGTCTTTGTTCTGATATTGCTCGATAGACGAAGTCGGAGTCCGTTTGTTTGTTTTTCAGATATCGGTTAGTAACTTTTTTTCTATACATGCTAGCGACCTAAAACTTGTTTCATCGCATTCAGCGCGTCAAATTACGCCGGAGACGGTCGTCTTTGTTTTGATATTGCTCAAAACACGAAGTCGAATTCCGTACGTTTGTTTCGTGGATATCGGTGAGTAACTTTTTTTCTATACATGCTAGCGACCTAAAACTTGTTTTATCGCATTCAGCGCGTCAAATTACGCCGGAAACGGCCGTCTTTGTTTTGATATCGCTCGAAACACGAAGTCGAAGTCCGTTTGTTTGTTTTTCAGATATCGGTTAGTAACTTTTTTTCTATGCATGCTAGCGACCTGAAACTTGTTTTATCGCATACAGCCCGTCAAATTACGCCGGAAACGGTCGTCTTTGTTCTGATATTGCTCGATAGACGAAGTCGGAGTCCGTTTGTTTGTTTTTCAGATATCGGTTAGTAACTTTTTTTCTATACATGCTAGCGACCTAAAACTTGTTTCATCGCATTCAGCGCGTCAAATTACGCCGGAAACGGTCGTCTTTGTTTTGATATTGCTCAAAACACGAAGTCGAATTCCGTACGTTTGTTTCGTGGATATCGGTGAGTAACTTTTTTTCTATACATGCTAGCGACCTAAAACTTGTTTTATCGCATTCAGCGCGTCAAATAACGCCGGAAACGGCCGTCTTTGTTTTGATATTGCTCGAAACCCGAAGTCGAAGTCCGTTTGTTTGTTTTTCAGATGTCGGTTGGTAACTTTTTTTCTATACATGCTAGCGACCTAAAACTTGTTTTATCGCATTCAGCGCGTCAAATTACGCCGGAAACGGCCGTCTTTGTTTTGATATTGCTCAAAACACGAAGTCGAATTCCGTTCGTTTGTTTCGTGGATATCGGTGAGTAACTTTTTTTCTATACATGCTAGCGACCTAAAACTTGTTTTATCGCATTCAGCGCGTCAAATTACGCCGGAAGCAGCCGTCTTTGTTTTGATATTGCTCGAAACACGAAGTCGAAGTCCGTTTGTTTGTTTTTCAGATATCGGTTGGTAACTTTTTTTCTATACATGCTAGCGACCTAAAACTTGTTTTATCGCATACAGCCCGTCAAATTACGCCGGAAACGGTCGTCTTTGTTTTGATATTGCTCGATGGACGAAGTCGGAGTCCGTTTGTTTGTTTTTCAGATATCGGTTAGTAACTTTTTTTCCATACATGCTAGCGACCTAAAACTTGTTTCATCGCATTCAGCGCGTCAAATTACGCCGGAAACGGCCGTCTTTGTTTTGATATTGCTCAAAACACGAAGTCGAAGTCCGTTTGATTGTTTTTCAGATATCGGTTGGTAACTTTTTTTCTATACACGCTAGCGACCTAAAACTTGTTTTATCGCATTCAGCGCGTCAAATTACGCCGGAAACGGCCGTCTTTGTTCTGATATTGCTCAAAACACGGAGTCGAATTCCGTTTGTTTGTTTCGTGGATATCGGTGAGTAACTTTTTCTCTATACATGCTAGCGACCTAAAACTTGTTTTATCGCATTCAGCGCGTCAAATTACGCCGGAAACGGCCGTCTTTGTTTTGATATCGCTCGAAACACGAAGTCGAAGTCCGTTTGTTTGTTTTTCAGATATCGGTTGGTAACTTTATTTCTATACATGCTAGCGACCTAAAACTTGTTTTATCGCATTCAGCCCGTCAAATTGCGCCGAAAACGGTCGTCTTTGTTTTGATATTGCTTAAAACACGAAGTCGAATTCCGTTCGTTTGTTTCGTGGATATCGGTGAGTAACTTTTTTTCTATACATGCTAGCGACCTAAAACTTATTTTATCGCATTCAGCGCGTCAAATTACGCCGGAAACGGTCGTCTTTGTTTTGATATTGCTCAAAACACGGAGTCAATTTCCGTTCGTTTGTTTTGTGGATATCGGTGAGTAACTTTTTTTCTATACATGCTAGCGACCTAAAACTTGTTTTATCGCATTCAGCCCGTCAAATTACGCCGGAAACGGTCGTCTTTGTTCTGATATTGCTCGATAGACGAAGTCGGAGTCCGTTTGTTTGTTTCTCAGATATCGGTTAGTAACTTTTTTTCTATACATGCTAGCGACCTAAAACTTGTTTCATCGCATTCAGCGCGTCAAATTACGCCGGAAACGGTCGTCTTTGTTCTGATATTGCTCAAAACACGGAGTCGAATTCCGTTTGTTTGTTTCGTGGATATCGGTGAGTAACTTTTTTTCTATACATGCTAGCGACCTAAAACTTGTTTTATCGCATTCAGCCCGTCAAATTACGCCGGTAACGGTCGTCTTTGTTCTGATATTGCTCGATAGACGAAGTCGGAGTCCGTTTGTTTGTTTTTCAGATATCGGTTAGTAACTTTTTTTCTATACATGCTAGCGACCTAAAACTTGTTTCATCGCATTCAGCGCGTCAAATTACGCCGGAAACGGTCGTCTTTGTTTTGATATTGCTCAAAACACGAAGTCGAATTCCGTACGTTTGTTTCGTGGATATCGGTGAGTAACTTTTTTTCTATACATGCTAGCGACCTGAAACTTGTTTTATCGCATTCAGCGCGTCAAATTACGCCGGAAACGGCCGTCTTTGTTTTGATATCGCTCGAAACACGAAGTCGAAGTCCGTTTGTTTGTTTTTCAGATATCGGTTGGTAACTTTTTTTCTATGCATGCTAGCGACCTAAAACTTGTTTTATCGCATACAGCCCGTCAAATTACGCCGGAAACGGTCGTCTTTGTTCTGATATTGCTCGATAGACGAAGTCGGAGTCCGTTTGTTTGTTTTTCAGATATCGGTTAGTAACTTTTTTTCTATACATGCTAGCGACCTAAAACTTGTTTCATCGCATTCAGCGCGTCAAATTACGCCGGAAACGGTCGTCTTTGTTTTGATATTGCTCAAAACACGAAGTCGAATTCCGTACGTTTGTTTCGTGGATATCGGTGAGTAACTTTTTTTCTATACATGCTAGCGACCTAAAACTTGTTTTATCGCATTCAGCGCGTCAAATTACGCCGGAAACGGCCGTCTTTGTTTTGATATTGCTCGAAACACGAAGTCAAAGTCCGTTTGTTTGTTTTTCAGATGTCGGTTGGTAACTTTTTTTCTATACATGCTAGCGACCTAAAACTTGTTTTATCGCATTCAGCGCGTCAAATTACGCCGGAAACGGCCGTCTTTGTTTTGATATTGCTCGAAACACGAAGTCGAAGTCCGTTCCTTTGTTTCGTGGATATCGGTGAGTAACTTTTTTTCTATACATGCTAGCGACCTAAAACTTGTTTTATCGCATTCAGCCCGTCAAATTGCGCCGAAAACGGTCGTCTTTGTTTTGATATTGCTTAAAACACGAAGTCGAATTCCGTTCGTTTGTTTCGTGGATATCGGTGAGTAACTTTTTTTCTATACATGCTAGCAACCTAAAACTTATTTTATCGCATTCAGCGCGTTAAATTACGCCGGAAACGGTCGTCTTTGTTTTGATATTGCTCAAAACACGGAGTCAATTTCCGTTCGTTTGTTTTGTGGATATCGGTGAGTAACTTTTTTTCTATACATGCAAGCGACCTAAAACTTGTTTTATCGCATTCAGCCCGTCAAATTGCGCCGAAAACGGTCGTCTTTGTTTTGATATTGCTTAAAACACGAAGTCGAATTCCGTTCGTTTGTTTCGTGGATATCGGTGAGTAACTTTTTTTCTATACATGCTAGCAACCTAAAACTTATTTTATCGCATTCAGCGCGTTAAATTACGCCGGAAACGGTCGTCTTTGTTTTGATATTGCTCAAAACACGGAGTCAATTTCCGTTCGTTTGTTTTGTGGATATCGGTGAGTAACTTTTTTTCTATACATGCAAGCGACCTAAAACTTGTTTTATCGCATTCAGCCCGTCAAATTACGCAGGAAACGGTCGTCTTTGTTTTGATATTGCTTGAAACACGAAGTCGAATTCCGTTCGTTTGTTTCGTGGATATCGGTGAGTAACTTTTTTTCTATACATGCTAGCGACCTAAAACTTGTTTCATCGCATTCAGCGCGTCAAATTACGCCGAAAACGGCCGTCTTTGTTTTGATATTGCTCAAAACACGAAGTCGAATTTCGTTCGTTTGTTTCGTGGATATCGGTGAGTAACTTTTTTTCTATACATGCTAGCGACCTAAAGATTGTATCATCGCATTCAGCGCGTCAAATTACGCCGGATACGGCCGTCTTTGTTTTGATATTGCTCGATAGACGAAGTCGGAGTCCGTTTGTTTGTTCTTCAGATATCGGTTAGTAACTTTTTTTCTATACATGCTAGCGACCTAAAACTTGTTTTATCGCATTCAGCGCGTCAAATTACGCCGGAAACGGCCGTCTTTGTTTTGATATTGCTCGATAGACGAAGTCGGAGTCCGTTTGTTTGTTTTTTAGATATCGGTTAGTAACTTTTTTTCTATACATGCTAGCGACCTCAAACTTGTTTTATCGCATTCAGCGCGTCAAATTACGCCGGAAACGGCCGTCTTTGTTTTGATATCGCTCGAAACACGAAGTCGAAGTCCGTTTGTTTGTTTTTCAGATATCGGTTGGTAACTTTTTTTCTATGCATGCTAGCGACCTAAAACTTGTTTTATCGCATACAGCCCGTCAAATTACGCCGGAAACGGTCGTCTTTGTTCTGATATTGCTCGATAGACGAAGTCGGAGTCCGTTTGTTTGTTTTTCAGATATCGGTTAGTAACTTTTTTTCTATACATGCTAGCGACCTAAAACTTGTTTCATCGCATTCAGCGCGTCAAATTACGCCGGAAACGGTCGTCTTTGTTTTGATATTGCTCAAAACACGAAGTCGAATTCCGTACGTTTGTTTCGTGGATATCGGTGAGTAACTTTTTTTCTATACATGCTAGCGACCTAAAACTTGTTTTATCGCATTCAGCGCGTCAAATTACGCCGGAAACGGCCGTCTTTGTTTTGATATTGCTCGAAACACGAAGTCAAAGTCCGTTTGTTTGTTTTTCAGATGTCGGTTGGTAACTTTTTTTCTATACATGCTAGCGACCTAAAACTTGTTTTATCGCATTCAGCGCGTCAAATTACGCCGGAAACGGCCGTCTTTGTTTTGATATTGCTCGAAACACGAAGTCGAAGTCCGTTCGTTTGTTTCGTGGATATCGGTGAGTAACTTTTTTTCTATACATGCTAGCGACCTAAAACTTGTTTTATCGCATTCAGCCCGTCAAATTGCGCCGAAAACGGTCGTCTTTGTTTTGATATTGCTTAAAACACGAAGTCGAATTCCGTTCGTTTGTTTCGTGGATATCGGTGAGTAACTTTTTTTCTATACATGCTAGCAACCTAAAACTTATTTTATCGCATTCAGCGCGTTAAATTACGCCGGAAACGGTCGTCTTTGTTTTGATATTGCTCAAAACACGGAGTCAATTTCCGTTCGTTTGTTTTGTGGATATCGGTGAGTAACTTTTTTTCTATACATGCAAGCGACCTAAAACTTGTTTCATCGCATTCAGCGCGTCAAATTACGCCGGAAACGGTCGTCTTTGTTTTGATATTGCTCAAAACACGAAGTCGAATTCCGTACGTTTGTTTCGTGGATATCGGTGAGTAACTTTTTTTCTATACATGCTAGCGACCTGAAACTTGTTTTATCGCATTCAGCGCGTCAAATTACGCCGGAAACGGCCGTCTTTGTTTTGATATCGCTCGAAACACGAAGTCGAAGTCCGTTTGTTTGTTTTTCAGATATCGGTTGGTAACTTTTTTTCTATGCATGCTAGCGACCTAAAACTTGTTTTATCGCATACAGCCCGTCAAATTACGCCGGAAACGGTCGTCTTTGTTCTGATATTGCTCGATAGACGAAGTCGGAGTCCGTTTGTTTGTTTTTCAGATATCGGTTAGTAACTTTTTTTCTATACATGCTAGCGACCTAAAACTTGTTTCATCGCATTCAGCGCGTCAAATTACGCCGGAAACGGTCGTCTTTGTTTTGATATTGCTCAAAACACGAAGTCGAATTCCGTACGTTTGTTTCGTGGATATCGGTGAGTAACTTTTTTTCTATACATGCTAGCGACCTAAAACTTGTTTTATCGCATTCAGCGCGTCAAATTACGCCGGAAACGGCCGTCTTTGTTTTGATATTGCTCGAAACACGAAGTCAAAGTCCGTTTGTTTGTTTTTCAGATGTCGGTTGGTAACTTTTTTTCTATACATGCTAGCGACCTAAAACTTGTTTTATCGCATTCAGCGCGTCAAATTACGCCGGAAACGGCCGTCTTTGTTTTGATATTGCTCGAAACACGAAGTCGAAGTCCGTTCCTTTGTTTCGTGGATATCGGTGAGTAACTTTTTTTCTATACATGCTAGCGACCTAAAACTTGTTTTATCGCATTCAGCCCGTCAAATTGCGCCGAAAACGGTCGTCTTTGTTTTGATATTGCTTAAAACACGAAGTCGAATTCCGTTCGTTTGTTTCGTGGATATCGGTGAGTAACTTTTTTTCTATACATGCTAGCAACCTAAAACTTATTTTATCGCATTCAGCGCGTTAAATTACGCCGGAAACGGTCGTCTTTGTTTTGATATTGCTCAAAACACGGAGTCAATTTCCGTTCGTTTGTTTTGTGGATATCGGTGAGTAACTTTTTTTCTATACATGCAAGCGACCTAAAACTTGTTTTATCGCATTCAGCCCGTCAAATTGCGCCGAAAACGGTCGTCTTTGTTTTGATATTGCTTAAAACACGAAGTCGAATTCCGTTCGTTTGTTTCGTGGATATCGGTGAGTAACTTTTTTTCTATACATGCTAGCAACCTAAAACTTATTTTATCGCATTCAGCGCGTTAAATTACGCCGGAAACGGTCGTCTTTGTTTTGATATTGCTCAAAACACGGAGTCAATTTCCGTTCGTTTGTTTTGTGGATATCGGTGAGTAACTTTTTTTCTATACATGCAAGCGACCTAAAACTTGTTTTATCGCATTCAGCCCGTCAAATTACGCAGGAAACGGTCGTCTTTGTTTTGATATTGCTTGAAACACGAAGTCGAATTCCGTTCGTTTGTTTCGTGGATATCGGTGAGTAACTTTTTTTCTATACATGCTAGCGACCTAAAACTTGTTTCATCGCATTCAGCGCGTCAAATTACGCCGAAAACGGCCGTCTTTGTTTTGATATTGCTCAAAACACGAAGTCGAATTTCGTTCGTTTGTTTCGTGGATATCGGTGAGTAACTTTTTTTCTATACATGCTAGCGACCTAAAGATTGTATCATCGCATTCAGCGCGTCAAATTACGCCGGATACGGCCGTCTTTGTTTTGATATTGCTCGATAGACGAAGTCGGAGTCCGTTTGTTTGTTCTTCAGATATCGGTTAGTAACTTTTTTTCTATACATGCTAGCGACCTAAAACTTGTTTTATCGCATTCAGCGCGTCAAATTACGCCGGAAACGGCCGTCTTTGTTTTGATATTGCTCGATAGACGAAGTCGGAGTCCGTTTGTTTGTTTTTTAGATATCGGTTAGTAACTTTTTTTCTATACATGCTAGCGACCTCAAACTTGTTTTATCGCATTCAGCGCGTCAAATTACGCCGGAAACGGCCGTCTTTGTTTTGATATCGCTCGAAACACGAAGTCGAAGTCCGTTTGTTTGTTTTTCAGATATCGGTTGGTAACTTTTTTTCTATGCATGCTAGCGACCTAAAACTTGTTTTATCGCATACAGCCCGTCAAATTACGCCGGAAACGGTCGTCTTTGTTCTGATATTGCTCGATAGACGAAGTCGGAGTCCGTTTGTTTGTTTTTCAGATATCGGTTAGTAACTTTTTTTCTATACATGCTAGCGACCTAAAACTTGTTTCATCGCATTCAGCGCGTCAAATTACGCCGGAAACGGTCGTCTTTGTTTTGATATTGCTCAAAACACGAAGTCGAATTCCGTACGTTTGTTTCGTGGATATCGGTGAGTAACTTTTTTTCTATACATGCTAGCGACCTAAAACTTGTTTTATCGCATTCAGCGCGTCAAATTACGCCGGAAACGGCCGTCTTTGTTTTGATATTGCTCGAAACACGAAGTCAAAGTCCGTTTGTTTGTTTTTCAGATGTCGGTTGGTAACTTTTTTTCTATACATGCTAGCGACCTAAAACTTGTTTTATCGCATTCAGCGCGTCAAATTACGCCGGAAACGGCCGTCTTTGTTTTGATATTGCTCGAAACACGAAGTCGAAGTCCGTTCGTTTGTTTCGTGGATATCGGTGAGTAACTTTTTTTCTATACATGCTAGCGACCTAAAACTTGTTTTATCGCATTCAGCCCGTCAAATTGCGCCGAAAACGGTCGTCTTTGTTTTGATATTGCTTAAAACACGAAGTCGAATTCCGTTCGTTTGTTTCGTGGATATCGGTGAGTAACTTTTTTTCTATACATGCTAGCAACCTAAAACTTATTTTATCGCATTCGGCGCGTTAAATTACGCCGGAAACGGTCGTCTTTGTTTTGATATTGCTCAAAACACGGAGTCAATTTCCGTTCGTTTGTTTTGTGGATATCGGTGAGTAACTTTTTTTCTATACATGCAAGCGACCTAAAACTTGTTTTATCGCATTCAGCCCGTCAAATTGCGCCGAAAACGGTCGTCTTTGTTTTGATATTGCTTAAAACACGAAGTCGAATTCCGTTCGTTTGTTTCGTGGATATCGGTGAGTAACTTTTTTTCTATACATGCTAGCAACCTAAAACTTATTTTATCGCATTCAGCGCGTTAAATTACGCCGGAAACGGTCGTCTTTGTTTTGATATTGCTCAAAACACGGAGTCAATTTCCGTTCGTTTGTTTTGTGGATATCGGTGAGTAACTTTTTTTCTATACATGCAAGCGACCTAAAACTTGTTTTATCGCATTCAGCCCGTCAAATTACGCCGGAAACGGTCGTCTTTGTTTTGATATTGCTTGAAACACGAAGTCGAATTCCGTTCGTTTGTTTCGTGGATATCGGTGAGTAACTTTTTTTCTATACATGCTAGCGACCTAAAACTTGTTTCATCGCATTCAGCGCGTCAAATTACGCCGAAAACGGCCGTCTTTGTTTTGATATTGCTCAAAACACGAAGTCGAATTTCGTTCGTTTGTTTCGTGGATATCGGTGAGTAACTTTTTTTCTATACATGCTAGCGACCTAAAGATTGTATCATCGCATTCAGCGCGTCAAATTACGCCGGATACGGCCGTCTTTGTTTTGATATTGCTCGATAGACGAAGTCGAATTCCGTTCGTTTGTTTCGTGGATATCGGTGAGTAACTTTTTTTCTATACATGCTAGCGACCTAAAACTTGTTTCATCGCATTCAGCGCGTCAAATTACGCCGAAAACGGCCGTCTTTGTTTTGATATTGCTCAAAACACGAAGTCGAATTTCGTTCGTTTGTTTCGTGGATATCGGTGAGTAACTTTTTTTCTATACATGCTAGCGACCTAAAGATTGTATCATCGCATTCAGCGCGTCAAATTACGCCGGATACGGCCGTCTTTGTTTTGATATTGCTCGATAGACGAAGTCGGAGTCCGTTTGTTTGTTCTTCAGATATCGGTTAGTAACTTTTTTTCTATACATGCTAGCGACCTAAAACTTGTTTTATCGCATTCAGCGCGTCAAATTACGCCGGAAACGGCCGTCTTTGTTTTGATATTGCTCGATAGACGAAGTCGGAGTCCGTTTGTTTGTTTTTTAGATATCGGTTAGTAACTTTTTTTCTATACATGCTAGCGACCTCAAACTTGTTTTATCGCATTCGGCGCGTCAAATTACGCCGGAAACGGTCGTCTTTGTTTTGATATTGCTCAAAACACGGAGTCGAATTCCGTTCGCTTGTTTCGTGGATATCGGTGAGTAACTTTTTTTCTATACATGCTAGCGACCTGAAACTTGTTTCATCGCATTCAGCGCGTCAAATTACGCCGGAAACGGCCGTCTTTGTTCTGATATTGCTCAAAACACGGAGTCGAATTCCGTTTGTTTGTTTCGTGGATATCGGTGAGTAACTTTTTCTCTATACATGCTAGCGACCTAAAACTTGTTTTATCGCATTCAGCCCGTCAAATTACGCCGGAAACGGTCGTCTTTGTTTTGATATTGCTTGAAACACGAAGTCGAATTCCGTTCGTTTGTTTCGTGGATATCGGTGAGTAACTTTTTTTCTATACATGCTAGCGACCTAAAACTTGTATCATCGCATTCAGCGCGTCAAATTACGCCGGATACGGCCGTCTTTGTTTTGATATTGCTCGATAGACGAAGTCGGAGTCCGTTTGTTTGTTCTTCAGATATCGGTTAGTAACTTTTTTTCTATACATGCTAGCAACCTAAAACTTGTTTTATCGCATTCAGCGCGTCAAATTACGCCGGAAACGGCCGTCTTTGTTCTGATATTGCTCAAAACACGGAGTCGAATTCCGTTTGTTTGTTTCGTGGATATCGGTGAGTAACTTTTTCTCTATACATGCTAGCGACCTAAAACTTGTTTTATCGCATTCAGCGCGTCAAATTACGCCGGAAACGGCCGTCTTTGTTTTGATATTGCTCGAAACACGAAGTCGAAGTCCGTTTGTTTGTTTTTCAGATATCGGTTGGTAACTTTATTTCTATACATGCTAGCGACCTAGAACTTGTTTTATCGCATTCAGCGCGTCAAATTACGCCGGAAACGGTCGTCTTTGTTTTGATATTGCTCAAAACACGGAGTCAATTTCCGTTCGTTTGTTTCGTGGATATCGGTGAGTAACTTTTTTTCTATACATGCTAGCGACCTAAAACTTGTTTTATCGCATTCAGCCCGTCAAATTACGCCGGAAACGGTCGTCTTTGTTCTGATATTGCTCAAAACACGGAGTCGAATTCCGTTTGTTTGTTTCGTGGATATCGGTGAGTAACTTTTTTTCTATACATGCTAGCGACCTAAAACTTGTTTTATTGCATTCAGCCCGTCAAATTACGCCGGTAACGGTCGTCTTTGTTCTGATATTGCTCGATAGACGAAGTCGGAGTCCGTTTGTTTGTTTTTCAGATATCGGTTAGTAACTTTTTTTCTATACATGCTAGCGACCTAAAACTTGTTTCATCGCATTCAGCGCGTCAAATTACGCCGGAAACGGTCGTCTTTGTTTTGATATTGCTCAAAACACGGAGTCGAATTCCGTTCGTTTGTTTCGTGGATATCGGTGAGTAACTTTTTTTCTATACATGCTAGCGACCTGAAACTTGTTTCATCGCATTCAGCGCGTCAAATTACGCCGGAAACGGCCGTCTTTGTTCTGATATTGCTCAAAACACGGAGTCGAATTCCGTTTGTTTGTTTCGTGGATATCGGTGAGTAACTTTTTCTCTATACATGCTAGCGACCTAAAACTTGTTTTATCGCATTCAGCCCGTCAAATTACGCCGGAAACGGTCGTCTTTGTTTTGATATTGCTTGAAACACGAAGTCGAATTCCGTTCGTTTGTTTCGTGGATATCGGTGAGTAACTTTTTTTCTATACATGCTAGCGACCTAAAACTTGTTTCATCGCATTCAGCGCGTCAAATTACGCCGAAAACGGCCGTCTTTGTTTTGATATTGCTCAAAACACGAAGTCGAATTTCGTTCGTTTGTTTCGTGGATATCGGTGAGTAACTTTTTTTCTATACATGCTAGCGACCTAAAGATTGTATCATCGCATTCAGCGCGTCAAATTACGCCGGATACGGCCGTCTTTGTTTTGATATTGCTCGATAGACGAAGTCGGAGTCCGTTTGTTTGTTCTTCAGATATCGGTTAGTAACTTTTTTTCTATACATGCTAGCGACCTAAAACTTGTTTTATCGCATTCAGCGCGTCAAATTACGCCGGAAACGGCCGTCTTTGTTTTGATATTGCTCGATAGACGAAGTCGGAGTCCGTTTGTTTGTTTTTTAGATATCGGTTAGTAACTTTTTTTCTATACATGCTAGCGACCTCAAACTTGTTTTATCGCATTCGGCGCGTCAAATTACGCCGGAAACGGTCGTCTTTGTTTTGATATTGCTCAAAACACGGAGTCGAATTCCGTTCGTTTGTTTCGTGGATATCGGTGAGTAACTTTTTTTCTATACATGCTAGCGACCTGAAACTTGTTTCATCGCATTCAGCGCGTCAAATTACGCCGGAAACGGCCGTCTTTGTTCTGATATTGCTCAAAACACGGAGTCGAATTCCGTTTGTTTGTTTCGTGGATATCGGTGAGTAACTTTTTCTCTATACATGCTAGCGACCTAAAACTTGTTTTATCGCATTCAGCCCGTCAAATTACGCCGGAAACGGTCGTCTTTGTTTTGATATTGCTTGAAACACGAAGTCGAATTCCGTTCGTTTGTTTCGTGGATATCGGTGAGTAACTTTTTCTATACATGCTAGCGACCTAAAACTTGTATCATCGCATTCAGCGCGTCAAATTACGCCGGATACGGCCGTCTTTGTTTTGATATTGCTCGATAGACGAAGTCGGAGTCCGTTTGTTTGTTCTTCAGATATCGGTTAGTAACTTTTTTTCTATACCTGCTAGCAACCTAAAACTTGTTTTATCGCATTCAGCGCGTCAAATTACGCCGGAAACGGCCGTCTTTGTTCTGATATTGCTCAAAACACGGAGTCGAATTCCGTTTGTTTGTTTCGTGGATATCGGTGAGTAACTTTTTCTCTATACATGCTAGCGACCTAAAACTTGTTTTATCGCATTCAGCGCGTCAAATTACGCCGGAAACGGCCGTCTTTGTTTTGATATTGCTCGAAACACGAAGCCGAAGTCCGTTTGTTTGTTTTTCAGATATCGGTTGGTAACTTTATTTCTATACATGCTAGCGACCTAGAACTTGTTTTATCGCATTCAGCGCGTCAAATTACGCCGGAAACGGTCGTCTTTGTTTTGATATTGCTCAAAACACGGAGTCAATTTCCGTTCGTTTGTTTCGTGGATATCGGTGAGTAACTTTTTTTCTATACATGCTAGCGACCTAAAACTTGTTTTATCGCATTCAGCCCGTCAAATTACGCCGGAAACGGTCGTCTTTGTTCTGATATTGCTCGATAGACGAAGTCGGAGTCCGTTTGTTTGTTCTTCAGATATCGGTAAGTAACTTTTTTTCTATACATGCTAGCGACCTAAAACTTGTTTCATCGCATTCAGCGCGTCAAATTACGCCGGAAACGGTCGTCTTTGTTCTGATATTGCTCAAAACACGGAGTCGAATTCCGTTTGTTTGTTTCGTGGATATCGGTGAGTAACTTTTTTTCTATACATGCTAGCGACCTAAAACTTGTTTTATCGCATTCAGCCCGTCAAATTACGCCGGAAACGGTCGTCTTCGTTTTGATATTGCTCAAAACACGAAGTCGAATTCCGTTCGTTTGTTTCGTGGATATCGGTGAGTAACTTTTTTTCTATACATGCTAGCGACCTAAAACTTGTTTTATCGCATTCAGCGCGTCAAATTACGCCGGAAACGGTCGTCTTTGTTTTGATATTGCTCAAAACACGAAGTCGAATTCCGTTCGTTTGTTTCGTGGATATCGGTGAGTAACTTTTTTTCTATACATGCTAGCGACCTAAAACTTGTTTTATCGCATTCAGCGCGTCAAATTACGCCGGAAGCAGCCGTCTTTGTTTTGATATTGCTCGAAACACGAAGTCGAAGTCCGTTTGTTTGTTTTTCAGATATCGGTTGGTAACTTTTTTTCTATACATGCTAGCGACCTAAAACTTGTTTTATCGCATACAGCCCGTCAAATTACGCCGGAAACGGTCGTCTTTGTTTTGATATTGCTCGATGGACGAAGTCGGAGTCCGTTTGTTTGTTTTTCAGATATCGGTTAGTAACTTTTTTTCTATACATGCTAGCGACCTAAAACTTGTTTCATCGCATTCAGCGCGTCAAATTACGCCGGAAACGGCCGTCTTTGTTTTGATATTGCTCAAAACACGAAGTCGAAGTCCGTTTGATTGTTTTTCAGATATCGGTTGGTAACTTTTTTTCTATACACGCTAGCGACCTAAAACTTGTTTTATCGCATTCAGCGCGTCAAATTACGCCGGAAACGGCCGTCTTTGTTCTGATATTGCTCAAAACACGGAGTCGAATTCCGTTTGTTTGTTTCGTGGATATCGGTGAGTAACTTTTTCTCTATACATGCTAGCGACCTAAAACTTGTTTTATCGCATTCAGCGCGTCAAATTACGCCGGAAACGGCCGTCTTTGTTTTGATATTGCTCGAAACACGAAGTCGAAGTCCGTTTGTTTGTTTTTCAGATATCGGTTGGTAACTTTATTTCTATACATGCTAGCGACCTAAAACTTGTTTTATCGCATTCAGCGCGTCAAATTACGCCGGAAACGGTCGTCTTTGTTTTGATATTGCTCAAAACACGGAGTCAATTTCCGTTCGTTTGTTTCGTGGATATCGGTGAGTAACTTTTTTTCTATACATGCTAGCGACCTAAAACTTGTTTTATCGCATTCAGCCCGTCAAATTACGCCGGAAACGGTCGTCTTTGTTCTGATATTGCTCGATAGACGAAGTCGGAGTCCGTTTGTTTGTTTTTCAGATATCGGTTAGTAACTTTTTTCCTATACATGCTAGCGACCTAAAACTTGTTTCATCGCATTCAGCGCGTCAAATTACGCCGGAAACGGCCGTCTTTGTTCTGATATTGCTCAAAACACGGAGTCGAATTCCGTTTGTTTGTTTCGTGGATATCGGTGAGTAACTTTTTTTCTATACATGCTAGCGACCTAAAACTTGTTTTATCGCATTCAGCGCGTCAAATTACGCCGGAAACGGCCGTCTTTGTTTTGATATTGCTCGAAACACGAAGTCGAAGTCCGTTTGTTTGTTTTTCAGATATCGGTTGGTAACTTTATTTCTATACATGCTAGCGACCTAAAACTTGTTTTATCGCATTCAGCGCGTCAAATTACGCCAGAAACGGTCGTCTTTGTTTTGATATTGCTCAAAACACGGAGTCAATGTCCGTTCGTTTGTTTTGTGGATATCGGTGAGTAACTTTTTTTCTATACATGCTAGCGACCTAAAACTTGTTTTATCGCATTCAGCCCGTCAAATTACGCCGGAAACGGTCGTGTTTGTTCTGATATTGCTCGATAGACGAAGTCGGAGTCCGTTTGTTTGTTTTTCAGATATCGGTTAGTAACTTTTTTTCTATACATGCTAGCGACCTAAAACTTGTTTCATCGCATTCAGCGCGTCAAATTACGCCGGAAACGGTCGTCTTTGTTCTGATATTGCTCAAAACACGGAGTCGAATTCCGTTTGTTTGTTTCGTGGATATCGGTGAGTAACTTTTTTTCTATACATGCTAGCGACCTCAAACTTGTTTTATCGCATTCAGCCCGTCAAATTACGCCGGAAACGGTCGTCTTCGTTTTGATATTGCTTAAAACACGAAGTCGCATTCCGTTCGTTTGTTTCGTGGATATCGGTGAGTAACTTTTTTTCTATACATGCTAGCGACCTAAAACTTGTTTTATCGCATTCAGCGCGTCAAATTACGCCGGAAACGGTCGTCTTTGTTTTGATATTGCTCAAAACACGAAGTCGAATTCCGTTCGTTTGTTTCGTGGATATCGTTAGTAACTTTTTTTTATACATGCTAGCGACCTAAAACTTGTTTCATCGCATTCAGCGCGTCAAATTACGCCGGAAACGGTCGTCTTTGTTCTGATATTGCTCAAAACACGGAGTCGAATTCCGTTTGTTTGTTTCGTGGATATCGGTGAGTAACTTTTTTTCTATACATGCTAGCGACCTGAAACTTGTTTTATCGCATTCAGCGCGTCAAATTACGCCGGAAACGGCCGTCTTTGTTTTGATATCGCTCGAAACACGAAGTCGAAGTCCGTTTGTTTGTTTTTCAGATATCGGTTGGTAACTT
Organism: Diprion similis; assembly: GCF_021155765.1. Taxonomy (NCBI): domain Eukaryota; kingdom Metazoa; phylum Arthropoda; class Insecta; order Hymenoptera; family Diprionidae; genus Diprion; species Diprion similis. The sequence goes on along the minus strand of NC_060113.1, from coordinate 12,422,529 downwards.
TTTTTCTATGCATGCTAGCGACCTAAAACTTGTTTTATCGCATACAGCCCGTCAAATTACGCCGGAAACGGTCGTCTTTGTTCTGATATTGCTCGATAGACGAAGTCGGAGTCCGTTTGTTTGTTTTTCAGATATCGGTTAGTAACTTTTTTTCTATACATGCTAGCGACCTAAAACTTGTTTCATCGCATTCAGCGCGTCAAATTACGCCGGAAACGGTCGTCTTTGTTTTGATATTGCTCAAAACACGAAGTCGAATTCCGTACGTTTGTTTCGTGGATATCGGTGAGTAACTTTTTTTCTATACATGCTAGCGACCTAAAACTTGTTTTATCGCATTCAGCGCGTCAAATTACGCCGGAAACGGCCGTCTTTGTTTTGATATTGCTCGAAACACGAAGTCGAAGTCCGTTTGTTTGTTTTTCAGATGTCGGTTGGTAACTTTTTTTCTATACATGCTAGCGACCTAAAACTTGTTTTATCGCATTCAGCGCGTCAAATTACGCCGGAAACGGCCGTCTTTGTTTTGATATTGCTCGAAACACGAAGTCGAAGTCCGTTCGTTTGTTTCGTGGATATCGGTGAGTAACTTTTTTTCTATACATGCTAGCGACCTAAAACTTGTTTTATCGCATTCAGCCCGTCAAATTGCGCCGAAAACGGTCGTCTTTGTTTTGATATTGCTTAAAACACGAAGTCGAATTCCGTTCGTTTGTTTCGTGGATATCGGTGAGTAACTTTTTTTCTATACATGCTAGCAACCTAAAACTTATTTTATCGCATTCAGCGCGTTAAATTACGCCGGAAACGGTCGTCTTTGTTTTGATATTGCTCAAAACACGGTGTCAATTTCCGTTCGTTTGTTTTGTGGATATCGGTGAGTAACTTTTTTTCTATACATGCAAGCGACCTAAAACTTGTTTGATCGCATTCAGCGCGTCAAATTACGCCGGAAGCGGCCGTCTTTGTTTCGATATTGCTCGAAACACGAAGTCGAAGTCCGTTTGTTTGTTTTTCAGATATCGGTTGGTAACTTTTTTTCTATGCATGCTAGCGACCTAAAACTTGTTTTATCGCATACAGCCCGTCAAATTACGCCGGAAACGGTCGTCTTTGTTCTGATATTGCTCGATAGACGAAGTCGGAGTCCGTTTGTTTGTTTTTCAGATATCGGTTAGTAACTTTTTTTCTATACATGCTAGCGACCTAAAACTTGTTTCATCGCATTCAGCGCGTCAAATTACGCCGGAAACGGTCGTCTTTGTTTTGATATTGCTCAAAACACGAAGTCGAATTCCGTACGTTTGTTTCGTGGATATCGGTGAGTAACTTTTTTTCTATACATGCTAGCGACCTAAAACTTGTTTTATCGCATTCAGCGCGTCAAATTACGCCGGAAACGGCCGTCTTTGTTTTGATATTGCTCGAAACACGAAGTCGAAGTCCGTTTGTTTGTTTTTCAGATGTCGGTTGGTAACTTTTTTTCTATACATGCTAGCGACCTAAAACTTGTTTTATCGCATTCAGCGCGTCAAATTACGCCGGAAACGGCCGTCTTTGTTTTGATATTGCTCGAAACACGAAGTCGAAGTCCGTTCGTTTGTTTCGTGGATATCGGTGAGTAACTTTTTTTCTATACATGCTAGCGACCTAAAACTTGTTTTATCGCATTCAGCCCGTCAAATTGCGCCGAAAACGGTCGTCTTTGTTTTGATATTGCTTAAAACACGAAGTCGAATTCCGTTCGTTTGTTTCGTGGATATCGGTGAGTAACTTTTTTTCTATACATGCTAGCAACCTAAAACTTATTTTATCGCATTCAGCGCGTTAAATTACGCCGGAAACGGTCGTCTTTGTTTTGATATTGCTCAAAACACGGTGTCAATTTCCGTTCGTTTGTTTTGTGGATATCGGTGAGTAACTTTTTTTCTATACATGCAAGCGACCTAAAACTTGTTTGATCGCATTCAGCGCGTCAAATTACGCCGGAAGCGGCCGTCTTTGTTTCGATATTGCTCGAAACACGAAGTCGAAGTCCGTTTGTTTGTTTTTCAGATATCGGTTGGTAACTTTTTTTCTATACATGCTAGCGACCTAAAACTTGTTTTATCGCATACAGCCCGTCAAATTACGCCGGAAACGGTCGTCTTTGTTTTGATATTGCTCGATGGACGAAGTCGGAGTCCGTTTGTTTGTTTTTCAGATATCGGTTAGTAACTTTTTTTCTTTACATGCTAGCAACCTAAAACTTGTTTTATCGCATTCAGCGCGTCAAATTACGCCGGAAACGGCCGTCTTTGTTCTGATATTGCTCAAAACACGGAGTCGAATTCCGTTTGTTTGTTTCGTGGATATCGGTGAGTAACTTTTTCTCTATACATGCTAGCGACCTAAAATTTGTTTTATCGCATTCAGCCCGTCAAATTACGCCGGAAACGGTCGTCTTTGTTTTGATATTGCTTGAAACACGAAGTCGAATTCCGTTCGTTTGTTTCGTGGATATCGGTGAGTAACTTCTTTTCTATACATGCTAGCGACCTAAAACTTGTTTTATCGCATTCAGCCCGTCAAATTGCGCCGAAAACGGTCGTCTTTGTTTTGATATTGCTTAAAACACGAAGTCGAATTCCGTTCGTTTGTTTCGTGGATATCGGTGAGTAACTTTTTTTCTATACATGCTAGCGACCTAAAACTTATTTTATCGCATTCAGCGCGTCAAATTACGCCGGAAACGGTCGTCTTTGTTTTGATATTGCTCAAAACACGGAGTCAATTTCCGTTCGTTTGTTTTGTGGATATCGGTGAGTAACTTTTTTTCTATACATGCAAGCGACCTAAAACTTGTTTGATCGCATTCAGCGCGTCAAATTACGCCGGAAGCGGCCGTCTTTGTTTCGATATTGCTCGAAACACGAAGTCGAAGTCCGTTTGTTTGTTTTTCAGATATCGGTTGGTAACTTTTTTTCTATACATGCTAGCGACCTAAAACTTGTTTTATCGCATACAGCCCGTCAAATTACGCCGGAAACGGTCGTCTTTGTTTTGATATTGCTCGATGGACGAAGTCGGAGTCCGTTTGTTTGTTTTTCAGATATCGGTTAGTAACTTTTTTTCTTTACATGCTAGCAACCTAAAACTTGTTTTATCGCATTCAGCGCGTCAAATTACGCCAGGAACGGCCGTCTTTGTTCTGATATTGCTCAAAACACGGAGTCGAATTCCGTTTGTTTGTTTCGTGGATATCGGTGAGTAACTTTTTCTCTATACATGCTAGCGACCTAAAATTTGTTTTATCGCATTCAGCCCGTCAAATTACGCCGGAAACGGTCGTCTTTGTTTTGATATTGCTTGAAACACGAAGTCGAATTCCGTTCGTTTGTTTCGTGGATATCGGTGAGTAACTTCTTTTCTATACATGCTAGCGACCTAAAACTTGTTTTATCGCATTCAGCCCGTCAAATTGCGCCGAAAACGGTCGTCTTTGTTTTGATATTGCTTAAAACACGAAGTCGAATTCCGTTCGTTTGTTTCGTGGATATCGGTGAGTAACTTTTTTTCTATACATGCTAGCGACCTAAAACTTATTTTATCGCATTCAGCGCGTCAAATTACGCCGGAAACGGTCGTCTTTGTTTTGATATTGCTCAAAACACGGAGTCAATTTCCGTTCGTTTGTTTTGTGGATATCGGTGAGTCACTTTTTTTCTATACATGCTAGCGACCTAAAACTTGTTTTATCGCATTCAGCGCGTCAAATTACGCCGGAAACGGCCGTCTTTGTTCTGATATTGCTCAAAACACGGAGTCGAATTCCGTTTGTTTGTTTCGTGGATATCGGTGAGTAACTTTTTCTCTATACATGCTAGCGACCTAAAACTTGTTTTATCGCATTCAGCGCGTCAAATTACGCCGGAAACGGCCGTCTTTGTTTTGATATTGCTCGAAACACGAAGTCGAAGTCCGTTTGTTTGTTTTTCAGATGTCGGTTGGTAACTTTTTTTCTATACATGCTAGCGACCTAAAACTTGTTTTATCGCATTCAGCGCGTCAAATTACGCCGGAAACGGCCGTCTTTGTTTTGATATTGCTCGAAACACGAAGTCGAAGTCCGTTCGTTTGTTTCGTGGATATCGGTAAGTAACTTTTTTTCTATACATGCTAGCGACCTAAAACTTGTTTTATCGCATTCAGCCCGTCAAATTGCGCCGAAAACGGTCGTCTTTGTTTTGATATTGCTTAAAACACGAAGTCGAATTCCGTTCGTTTGTTTCGTGGATATCGGTGAGTGACTTTTTTTCTATACATGCTAGCAACCTAAAACTTATTTTATCGCATTCAGCGCGTTAAATTACGCCGGAAACGGTCGTCTTTGTTTTGATATTGCTCAAAACACGGAGTCAATTTCCGTTCGTTTGTTTTGTGGATATCGGTGAGTAACTTTTTTTCTATACATGCAAGCGACCTAAAACTTGTTTTATCGCATTCAGCCCGTCAAATTACGCCGGAAACGGTCGTCTTTGTTCTGATATTGCTCGATAGACGAAGTCGGAGTCCGTTTGTTTGTTTTTCAGATATCGGTTAGTAACTTTTTTTCTATACATGCTAGCGACCTAAAACTTGTTTCATCGCATTCAGCGCGTCAAATTACGCCGGAAACGGTCGTCTTTGTTCTGATATTGCTCAAAACACGGAGTCGAATTCCGTTTGTTTGTTTCGTGGATATCGGTGAGTAACTTTTTTTCTATACATGCTAGCGACCTAAAACTTGTTTTATTGCATTCAGCCCGTCAAATTACGCCGGTAACGGTCGTCTTTGTTCTGATATTGCTCGATAGACGAAGTCGGAGTCCGTTTGTTTGTTTTTCAGATATCGGTTAGTAACTTTTTTTCTATACATGCTAGCGACCTAAAACTTGTTTCATCGCATTCAGCGCGTCAAATTACGCCGGAAACGGTCGTCTTTGTTTTGATATTGCTCAAAACACGGAGTCGAATTCCGTTCGTTTGTTTCGTGGATATCGGTGAGTAACTTTTTTTCTATACATGCTAGCGACCTGAAACTTGTTTCATCGCATTCAGCGCGTCAAATTACGCCGGAAACGGCCGTCTTTGTTCTGATATTGCTCAAAACACGGAGTCGAATTCCGTTTGTTTGTTTCGTGGATATCGGTGAGTAACTTTTTCTCTATACATGCTAGCGACCTAAAACTTGTTTTATCGCATTCAGCCCGTCAAATTACGCCGGAAACGGTCGTCTTTGTTTTGATATTGCTTGAAACACGAAGTCGAATTCCGTTCGTTTGTTTCGTGGATATCGGTGAGTAACTTTTTTTCTATACATGCTAGCGACCTAAAACTTGTTTCATCGCATTCAGCGCGTCAAATTACGCCGAAAACGGCCGTCTTTGTTTTGATATTGCTCAAAACACGAAGTCGAATTTCGTTCGTTTGTTTCGTGGATATCGGTGAGTAACTTTTTTTCTATACATGCTAGCGACCTAAAGATTGTATCATCGCATTCAGCGCGTCAAATTACGCCGGATACGGCCGTCTTTGTTTTGATATTGCTCGATAGACGAAGTCGGAGTCCGTTTGTTTGTTCTTCAGATATCGGTTAGTAACTTTTTTTCTATACATGCTAGCGACCTAAAACTTGTTTTATCGCATTCAGCGCGTCAAATTACGCCGGAAGCGGCCGTCTTTGTTTCGATATTGCTCGAAACACGAAGTCGAAGTCCGTTTGTTTGTTTTTCAGATATCGGTTGGTAACTTTTTTTCTATACATGCTAGCGACCTAAAACTTGTTTTATCGCATACAGCCCGTCAAATTACGCCGGAAACGGTCGTCTTTGTTTTGATATTGCTCAAAACACGGAGTCAATTTCCGTTCGTTTGTTTCGTGGATATCGGTGAGTAACTTTTTTTCTATACATGCTAGCGACCTAAAACTTGTTTTATCGCATTCAGCCCGTCAAATTACGCCGGAAACGGTCGTCTTTGTTCTGATATTGCTCGATAGACGAAGTCGGAGTCCGTTTGTTTGTTTTTCAGATATCGGTTAGTAACTTTTTTCCTATACATGCTAGCGACCTAAAACTTGTTTCATCGCATTCAGCGCGTCAAATTACGCCGGAAACGGTTGTCTTCGTTCTGATATTGCTCAAAACACGGAGTCGAATTCCGTTCGTTTGTTTCGTGGATATCGGTGAGTAACTTTTTTTCTATACATGCTAGCGACCTAAAACTTGTTTTATCGCATTCAGCGCGTCAAATCACGCCGGAAACGGCCGTCTTTGTTTTGATATTGCTCGATAGACGAAGTCGGAGTCCGTTTGTTTGTTCTTCAGATATCGGTTAGTAACTTTTTTTCTATACATGCTAGCAACCTAAAACTTGTTTCATCGCATTCAGCGCGTCAAATTACGCCGGAAACGGCCGTCTTTGTTCTGATATTGCTCAAAACACGGAGTCGAATTCCGTTTGTTTGTTTCGTGGATATCGGTGAGTAACTTTTTCTCTATACATGCTAGCGACCTAAAATTTGTTTTATCGCATTCAGCGCGTCAAATTACGCCGGAAACGGCCGTCTTTGTTTTGATATTGCTCGAAACACGAAGTCGAAGTCCGTTTGATTGTTTTTCAGATATCGGTTGGTAACTTTTTTTCTATACACGCTAGCGACCTAAAACTTGTTTTATCGCATTCAGCGCGTCAAATTACGCCGGAAACGGTCGTCTTTGTTTTGATATTGCTCGATGGACGAAGTCGGAGTCCGTTTGTTTGTTTTTCAGATATCGGTTAGTAACTTTTTTTCTATACATGCTAGCGACCTGAAACTTGTTTTATCGCATTCAGCGCGTCAAATTACGCCGGAAACGGCCGTCTTTGTTTTGATATTGCTCAAAACACGGAGTCAATTTCCGTTCGTTTGTTTTGTGGATATCGGTGAGTAACTTTTTTTCTATACATGCTAGCGACCTAAAACTTGTTTTATCGCATTCAGCCCGTCAAATTACGCCGGAAACGGTCGTCTTTGTTCTGATATTGCTCGATAGACGAAGTCGAAGTCCGTTTGTTTGTTTTTCAGATATCGGTTAGTAACTTTTTTCCTATACATGCTAGCGACCTGAAACTTGTTTTGTCGCATTCAGCTCGTCCAATTACGCCGGAAACGGTCGTCTTTGTTCTGATATTGCTCAAAACACGGAGTCGAATTCCGTTTGTTTGTTTCGTGGATATCGGTGAGTAACTTTTTTTCTATACATGCTAGCGACCTGAAACTTGTTTTATCGCATTCAGCCCGTCAAATTACGCCGGTAACGGTCGTCTTTGTTCTGATATTGCTCGATAGACGGAGTCGGAGTCCGTTTGTTTGTTTTTCAGATATCGGTTAGTAACTTTTTTTCTATACATGCTAGCGACCTAAAACTTGTTTCATCGCATTCGGCGCGTCAAATTACGCCGGAAACGGTCGTCTTTGTTTTGATATTGCTCAAAACACGAAGTCGAATTCCGTACGTTTGTTTCGTGGATATCGGTGAGTAACTTTTTTTCTATACATGCTAGCGACCAAAAACTTGTTTTATCGCATTCAGCGCGTCAAATTACGCCGGAAACGGTCGTCTTTGTTTTGATATTGCTCAAAACACGAAGTCGAATTCCGTACGTTTGTTTCATGGATATCGGTGAGTAACTTTTTTTCTATACATGCTAGCGACCCAAAACTTGTTTTATCGCATTTAGCGCGTCAAATTACGCCGGAAACGGCCGTCTTTGTTTTGATATTGCTCGAAACACGAAGTCGAAGTCCGTTTGATTGTTTTTCAGATATCGGTTGGTAACTTTTTTTCTATACACGCTAGCGACCTAAAACTTGTTTTATCGCATTCAGCGCGTCAAATTACGCCGGAAACGGTCGTCTTTGTTTTGATATTGCTCGATGGACGAAGTCGGAGTCCGTTTGTTTGTTTTTCAGATATCGGTTAGTAACTTTTTTTCTATACATGCTAGCGACCTAAAACTTGTTTCATCGCATTCAGCGCGTCAAATTACGCCGGAAACGGCCGTCTTTGTTTTGATATTGCTCAAAACACGAAGTCGAAGTCCGTTTGATTGTTTTTCAGATATCGGTTGGTAACTTTTTTTCTATACACGCTAGCGACCTAAAACTTGTTTTATCGCATTCAGCGCGTCAAATTACGCCGGAAACGGTCGTCTTTGTTTTGATATTGCTCAAAACACGGAGTCAATTTCCGTTCGTTTGTTTTGTGGATATCGGTGAGTAACTTTTTTTCTATACATGCTAGCGACCTAAAACTTGTTTTATCGCATTCAGCCCGTCAAATTACGCCGGAAACGGTCGTCTTTGTTCTGATATTGCTCGATGGACGAAGTCGGAGTCCGTTTGTTTGTTTTTCAGATATCGGTTAGTAACTTTTTTTCTATACATGCTAGTGACCTAAAACTTGTTTCATCGCATTCGGCGCGTCAAATTACGCCGGAAACGGTCGTCTTTGTTTTGATATTGCTCAAAACACGAAGTCGAATTCCGTACGTTTGTTTCGTGGATATCGGTGAGTAACTTTTTTTCTATACATGCTAGCGACCTAAAACTTGTTTTATCGCATTCACCGCGTCAAATTACGCCGGAAACGGTCGTCTTTGTTTTAATATTGCTCAAAACACGAAGTCGAATTCCGTACGTTTGTTTCATGGATATCGGTGAGTAACTTTTTTTCTATACATGCTAGCGACCCAAAACTTATTTTATCGCATTCAGCGCGTTAAATTACGCCGGAAACGGTCGTCTTTGTTTTGATATTGCTCAAAACACGGAGTCAATTTCCGTTCGTTTGTTTTGTGGATATCGGTGAGTAACTTTTTTTCTATACATGCAAGCGACCTAAAACTTGTTTTATCGCATTCAGCCCGTCAAATTACGCCGGAAACGGTCGTCTTTGTTCTGATATTGCTCGATAGACGAAGTCGGAGTCCGTTTGTTTGTTTTTCAGATATCGGTTAGTAACTTTTTTTCTATACATGCTAGCGACCTAAAACTTGTTTCATCGCATTCAGCGCGTCAAATTACGCCGGAAACGGTCGTCTTTGTTCTGATATTGCTCAAAACACGGAGTCGAATTCCGTTTGTTTGTTTCGTGGATATCGGTGAGTAACTTTTTTTCTATACATGCTAGCGACCTAAAACTTGTTTTATTGCATTCAGCCCGTCAAATTACGCCGGTAACGGTCGTCTTTGTTCTGATATTGCTCGATAGACGAAGTCGGAGTCCGTTTGTTTGTTTTTCAGATATCGGTTAGTAACTTTTTTTCTATACATGCTAGCGACCTAAAACTTGTTTCATCGCATTCAGCGCGTCAAATTACGCCGGAAACGGTCGTCTTTGTTTTGATATTGCTCAAAACACGGAGTCGAATTCCGTTCGTTTGTTTCGTGGATATCGGTGAGTAACTTTTTTTCTATACATGCTAGCGACCTGAAACTTGTTTCATCGCATTCAGCGCGTCAAATTACGCCGGAAACGGCCGTCTTTGTTCTGATATTGCTCAAAACACGGAGTCGAATTCCGTTTGTTTGTTTCGTGGATATCGGTGAGTAACTTTTTCTCTATACATGCTAGCGACCTAAAACTTGTTTTATCGCATTCAGCCCGTCAAATTACGCCGGAAACGGTCGTCTTTGTTTTGATATTGCTTGAAACACGAAGTCGAATTCCGTTCGTTTGTTTCGTGGATATCGGTGAGTAACTTTTTTTCTATACATGCTAGCGACCTAAAACTTGTTTCATCGCATTCAGCGCGTCAAATTACGCCGAAAACGGCCGTCTTTGTTTTGATATTGCTCAAAACACGAAGTCGAATTTCGTTCGTTTGTTTCGTGGATATCGGTGAGTAACTTTTTTTCTATACATGCTAGCGACCTAAAGATTGTATCATCGCATTCAGCGCGTCAAATTACGCCGGATACGGCCGTCTTTGTTTTGATATTGCTCGATAGACGAAGTCGGAGTCCGTTTGTTTGTTCTTCAGATATCGGTTAGTTACTTTTTTTCTATACATGCTAGCGACCTAAAACTTGTTTTATCGCATTCAGCGCGTCAAATTACGCCGGAAGCGGCCGTCTTTGTTTCGATATTGCTCGAAACACGAAGTCGAAGTCCGTTTGTTTGTTTTTCAGATATCGGTTGGTAACTTTTTTTCTATACATGCTAGCGACCTAAAACTTGTTTTATCGCATACAGCCCGTCAAATTACGCCGGAAACGGTCGTCTTTGTTTTGATATTGCTCAAAACACGGAGTCAATTTCCGTTCGTTTGTTTCGTGGATATCGGTGAGTAACTTTTTTTCTATACATGCTAGCGACCTAAAACTTGTTTTATCGCATTCAGCCCGTCAAATTACGCCGGAAACGGTCGTCTTTGTTCTGATATTGCTCGATAGACGAAGTCGGAGTCCGTTTGTTTGTTTTTCAGATATCGGTTAGTAACTTTTTTCCTATACATGCTAGCGACCTAAAACTTGTTTCATCGCATTCAGCGCGTCAAATTACGCCGGAAACGGTTGTCTTCGTTCTGATATTGCTCAAAACACGGAGTCGAATTCCGTTCGTTTGTTTCGTGGATATCGGTGAGTAACTTTTTTTCTATACATGCTAGCGACCTAAAACTTGTTTTATCGCATTCAGCGCGTCAAATCACGCCGGAAACGGCCGTCTTTGTTTTGATATTGCTCGATAGACGAAGTCGGAGTCCGTTTGTTTGTTCTTCAGATATCGGTTAGTAACTTTTTTTCTATACATGCTAGCAACCTAAAACTTGTTTCATCGCATTCAGCGCGTCAAATTACGCCGGAAACGGCCGTCTTTGTTCTGATATTGCTCAAAACACGGAGTCGAATTCCGTTTGTTTGTTTCGTGGATATCGGTGAGTAACTTTTTCTCTATACATGCTAGCGACCTAAAATTTGTTTTATCGCATTCAGCGCGTCAAATTACGCCGGAAACGGCCGTCTTTGTTTTGATATTGCTCGAAACACGAAGTCGAAGTCCGTTTGATTGTTTTTCAGATATCGGTTGGTAACTTTTTTTCTATACACGCTAGCGACCTAAAACTTGTTTTATCGCATTCAGCGCGTCAAATTACGCCGGAAACGGTCGTCTTTGTTTTGATATTGCTCGATGGACGAAGTCGGAGTCCGTTTGTTTGTTTTTCAGATATCGGTTAGTAACTTTTTTTCTATACATGCTAGCGACCTGAAACTTGTTTTATCGCATTCAGCGCGTCAAATTACGCCGGAAACGGCCGTCTTTGTTTTGATATTGCTCAAAACACGGAGTCAATTTCCGTTCGTTTGTTTTGTGGATATCGGTGAGTAACTTTTTTTCTATACATGCTAGCGACCTAAAACTTGTTTTATCGCATTCAGCCCGTCAAATTACGCCGGAAACGGTCGTCTTTGTTCTGATATTGCTCGATAGACGAAGTCGAAGTCCGTTTGTTTGTTTTTCAGATATCGGTTAGTAACTTTTTTCCTATACATGCTAGCGACCTGAAACTTGTTTTGTCGCATTCAGCTCGTCCAATTACGCCGGAAACGGTCGTCTTTGTTCTGATATTGCTCAAAACACGGAGTCGAATTCCGTTTGTTTGTTTCGTGGATATCGGTGAGTAACTTTTTTTCTATACATGCTAGCGACCTGAAACTTGTTTTATCGCATTCAGCCCGTCAAATTACGCCGGTAACGGTCGTCTTTGTTCTGATATTGCTCGATAGACGGAGTCGGAGTCCGTTTGTTTGTTTTTCAGATATCGGTTAGTAACTTTTTTTCTATACATGCTAGCGACCTAAAACTTGTTTCATCGCATTCGGCGCGTCAAATTACGCCGGAAACGGTCGTCTTTGTTTTGATATTGCTCAAAACACGAAGTCGAATTCCGTACGTTTGTTTCGTGGATATCGGTGAGTAACTTTTTTTCTATACATGCTAGCGACCAAAAACTTGTTTTATCGCTTTCAGCGCGTCAAATTACGCCGGAAACGGTCGTCTTTGTTTTGATATTGCTCAAAACACGAAGTCGAATTCCGTACGTTTGTTTCATGGATATCGGTGAGTAACTTTTTTTCTATACATGCTAGCGACCCAAAACTTGTTTTATCGCATTTAGCGCGTCAAATTACGCCGGAAACGGCCGTCTTTGTTTTGATATTGCTCGAAACACGAAGTCGAAGTCCGTTTGATTGTTTTTCAGATATCGGTTGGTAACTTTTTTTCTATACACGCTAGCGACCTAAAACTTGTTTTATCGCATTCAGCGCGTCAAATTACGCCGGAAACGGTCGTCTTTGTTTTGATATTGCTCGATGGACGAAGTCGGAGTCCGTTTGTTTGTTTTTCAGATATCGGTTAGTAACTTTTTTTCTATACATGCTAGCGACCTAAAACTTGTTTCATCGCATTCAGCGCGTCAAATTACGCCGGAAACGGCCGTCTTTGTTTTGATATTGCTCAAAACACGAAGTCGAAGTCCGTTTGATTGTTTTTCAGATATCGGTTGGTAACTTTTTTTCTATACACGCTAGCGACCTAAAACTTGTTTTATCGCATTCAGCGCGTCAAATTACGCCGGAAACGGTCGTCTTTGTTTTGATATTGCTCAAAACACGGAGTCAATTTCCGTTCGTTTGTTTTGTGGATATCGGTGAGTAACTTTTTTTCTATACATGCTAGCGACCTAAAACTTGTTTTATCGCATTCAGCCCGTCAAATTACGCCGGAAACGGTCGTCTTTGTTCTGATATTGCTCGATGGACGAAGTCGGAGTCCGTTTGTTTGTTTTTCAGATATCGGTTAGTAACTTTTTTTCTATACATGCTAGTGACCTAAAACTTGTTTCATCGCATTCGGCGCGTCAAATTACGCCGGAAACGGTCGTCTTTGTTTTGATATTGCTCAAAACACGAAGTCGAATTCCGTACGTTTGTTTCGTGGATATCGGTGAGTAACTTTTTTTCTATACATGCTAGCGACCTAAAACTTGTTTTATCGCATTCACCGCGTCAAATTACGCCGGAAACGGTCGTCTTTGTTTTAATATTGCTCAAAACACGAAGTCGAATTCCGTACGTTTGTTTCATGGATATCGGTGAGTAACTTTTTTTCTATACATGCTAGCGACCCAAAACTTGTTTTATCGCATTTAGCGCGTCAAATTACGCCGGAAACGGCCGTCTTTGTTTTGATATTGCTCGAAACACGAAGTCGAAGTCCGTTTGATTGTTTTTCAGATATCGGTTGGTAACTTTTTCTCTACACACGCTAGCGACCTAAAACTTGTTTTATCGCATTCAGCGCGTTAAATTACGCCGGAAACGGTCGTCTTTGTTTTGATATTGCTCGATGGACGAAGTCGGAGTCCGTTTGTTTGTTTTTCAGATATCGGTTAGTAACTTTTTTTCTATACATGGTAGCGACCTAAAACTTGTTTCATCGCATTCAGCGCGTCAAATTACGCCGGAAACGGCCGTCTTTGTTTTGATATTGCTCAAAACACGAAGTCGAAGTCCGTTTGATTGTTTTTCAGATATCGGTTGGTAACTTTTTTTCTATACACGCTAGCGACCTAAAACTTGTTTTATCGCATTCAGCGCGTCAAATTACGCCGGAAACGGTCGTCTTTGTTTTGATATTGCTCAAAACACGGAGTCAATTTCCGTTCGTTTGTTTTGTGGATATCGGTGAGTAACTTTTTTTCTATACATGCTAGCGACCTAAAACTTGTTTTATCGCATTCAGCCCGTCAAATTACGCCGGAAACGGTCGTCTTTGTTCTGATATTGCTCGATAGACGAAGTCGGAGTCCGTTTGTTTGTTTTTCAGATATCGGTTAGTAACTTTTTTTCTATACATGCTAGCGACCTGAAACTTGTTTCATCGCATTCAGCTCGTCAAATTACGCCGGAAACGGTCGTCTTTGTTCTGATATTGCTCAAAACACGGAGTCGAATTCCGTTTGTTTGTTTCGTGGATATCGGTAAGTAACTTTTTTTCTATACATGCTAGCGACCTAAAACTTGTTTTATCGCATTCAGCCCGTCAAATTACGCCGGTAACGGTCGTCTTTGTTCTGATATTGCTCGATAGACGGAGTCGGAGTCCGTTTGTTTGTTTTTCAGATATCGGTTAGTAACTTTTTTTCTATACATGCTAGCGACCTAAAACTTGTTTCAATCGCATTCAGCGCGTCAAATTACGCCGGAAACGGTCGTCTTTGTTTTGATATTGCTCAAAACACGAAGTCGAATTCCGTACGTTTGTTTCGTGGATATCGGTGAGTAACTTTTTTTCTATACATGCTAGCGACCTAAAACTTGTTTTATCGCATTCAGCGCGTCAAATTACGCCGGAAACGGCCGTCTTTGTTTTGATATCGCTCGAAACACGAAGTCGAAGTCCGCTTGTTTGTTTTTCAGATATCGGTTGGTAACTTTTTTTCTATACATGCAAGCGACCTAAAACTTGTTTTATCGCATTCAGCGCGTCAAATTACGCCGGAAACGGCCGTCTTTGTTTTGATATTGCTCGAAACACGAAGTCGAAGTCCGTTTGATTGTTTTTCAGATATCGGTTGGTAACTTTTTTTCTATACACGCTAGCGACCTAAAACTTGTTTTATCGCATTCAGCCCGTCAAATTACGCCGGTAACGGTCGTCTTTGTTCTGATATTGCTTGATAGACGAAGTCGGAGTCCGTTTGTTTGTTTTTCAGATATCGGTTAGTAACTTTTTTTCTATACATGCTAGCGACCTAAAACTTGTTTCATCGCATTCAGCGCGTCAAATTACGCCGGAAACGGTCGTCTTTGTTTTGATATTGCTCAAAACACGAAGTCGAATTCCGTACGTTTGTTTCGTGGATATCGGTGAGTAACTTTTTTTCTATACATGCTAGCGACCTAAAACTTGTTTTATCGCATTCAGCGCGTCAAATCACGCCGGAAACGGCCGTCTTTGTTTTGATATCGCTCGAAACACGAAGTCGAAGTCCGTTTGTTTGTTTTTCAGATACCGGTTGGTAACTTTATTTCTATACATGCTAGCGACCTAAAACTTGTTTTATCGCATTCAGCGCGTCAAATTACGCCAGAAACGGTCGTCTTTGTTTTGATATTGCTCAAAACACGGAGTCAATGTCCGTTCGTTTGTTTTGTGGATATCGGTGAGTAACTTTTTTTCTATACATGCTAGCGACCTAAAACTTGTTTTATCGCATTCAGCCCGTCAAATTACGCCGGAAACGGTCGTGTTTGTTCTGATATTGCTCGATAGACGAAGTCGGAGTCCGTTTGTTTGTTTTTCAGATATCGGTTAGTAACTTTTTTTCTATACATGCTAGCGACCTAAAACTTGTTTCATCGCATTCAGCGCGTCAAATTACGCCGGAAACGGTCGTCTTTGTTCTGATATTGCTCAAAACACGGAGTCGAATTCCGTTTGTTTGTTTCGTGGATATCGGTGAGTAACTTTTTTTCTATACATGCTAGCGACCTCAAACTTGTTTTATCGCATTCAGCCCGTCAAATTACGCCGGAAACGGTCGTCTTCGTTTTGATATTGCTTAAAACACGAAGTCGCATTCCGTTCGTTTGTTTCGTGGATATCGGTGAGTAACTTTTTTTCTATACATGCTAGCGACCTAAAACTTGTTTTATCGCATTCAGCGCGTCAAATTACGCCGGAAACGGTCGTCTTTGTTTTGATATTGCTCAAAACACGAAGTCGAATTCCGTTCGTTTGTTTCGTGGATATCGTTAGTAACTTTTTTTTATACATGCTAGCGACCTAAAACTTGTTTCATCGCATTCAGCGCGTCAAATTACGCCGGAAACGGTCGTCTTTGTTCTGATATTGCTCAAAACACGGAGTCGAATTCCGTTTGTTTGTTTCGTGGATATCGGTGAGTAACTTTTTTTCTATACATGCTAGCGACCTGAAACTTGTTTTATCGCATTCAGCGCGTCAAATTACGCCGGAAACGGCCGTCTTTGTTTTGATATCGCTCGAAACACGAAGTCGAAGTCCGTTTGTTTGTTTTTCAGATATCGGTTGGTAACTTTTTTTCTATGCATGCTAGCGACCTAAAACTTGTTTTATCGCATACAGCCCGTCAAATTACGCCGGAAACGGTCGTCTTTGTTCTGATATTGCTCGATAGACGAAGTCGGAGTCCGTTTGTTTGTTTTTCAGATATCGGTTAGTAACTTTTTTTCTATACATGCTAGCGACCTAAAACTTGTTTCATCGCATTCAGCGCGTCAAATTACGCCGGAAACGGTCGTCTTTGTTTTGATATTGCTCAAAACACGAAGTCGAATTCCGTACGTTTGTTTCGTGGATATCGGTGAGTAACTTTTTTTCTATACATGCTAGCGACCTAAAACTTGTTTTATCGCATTCAGCGCGTCAAATTACGCCGGAAACGGCCGTCTTTGTTTTGATATTGCTCGAAACACGAAGTCGAAGTCCGTTTGTTTGTTTTTCAGATGTCGGTTGGTAACTTTTTTTCTATACATGCTAGCGACCTAAAACTTGTTTTATCGCATTCAGCGCGTCAAATTACGCCGGAAACGGCCGTCTTTGTTTTGATATTGCTCGAAACACGAAGTCGAAGTCCGTTCGTTTGTTTCGTGGATATCGGTGAGTAACTTTTTTTCTATACATGCTAGCGACCTAAAACTTGTTTTATCGCATTCAGCCCGTCAAATTGCGCCGAAAACGGTCGTCTTTGTTTTGATATTGCTTAAAACACGAAGTCGAATTCCGTTCGTTTGTTTCGTGGATATCGGTGAGTAACTTTTTTTCTATACATGCTAGCAACCTAAAACTTATTTTATCGCATTCAGCGCGTTAAATTACGCCGGAAACGGTCGTCTTTGTTTTGATATTGCTCAAAACACGGTGTCAATTTCCGTTCGTTTGTTTTGTGGATATCGGTGAGTAACTTTTTTTCTATACATGCAAGCGACCTAAAACTTGTTTGATCGCATTCAGCGCGTCAAATTACGCCGGAAGCGGCCGTCTTTGTTTCGATATTGCTCGAAACACGAAGTCGAAGTCCGTTTGTTTGTTTTTCAGATATCGGTTGGTAACTTTTTTTCTATACATGCTAGCGACCTAAAACTTGTTTTATCGCATACAGCCCGTCAAATTACGCCGGAAACGGTCGTCTTTGTTTTGATATTGCTCGATGGACGAAGTCGGAGTCCGTTTGTTTGTTTTTCAGATATCGGTTAGTAACTTTTTTTCTTTACATGCTAGCAACCTAAAACTTGTTTTATCGCATTCAGCGCGTCAAATTACGCCGGAAACGGCCGTCTTTGTTCTGATATTGCTCAAAACACGGAGTCGAATTCCGTTTGTTTGTTTCGTGGATATCGGTGAGTAACTTTTTCTCTATACATGCTAGCGACCTAAAATTTGTTTTATCGCATTCAGCCCGTCAAATTACGCCGGAAACGGTCGTCTTTGTTTTGA
This sequence comes from Diprion similis, assembly GCF_021155765.1. Classification (NCBI taxonomy): domain Eukaryota; kingdom Metazoa; phylum Arthropoda; class Insecta; order Hymenoptera; family Diprionidae; genus Diprion; species Diprion similis. The sequence goes on along the minus strand of NC_060113.1, from coordinate 12,404,980 downwards.
TATTGCTTGAAACACGAAGTCGAATTCCGTTCGTTTGTTTCGTGGATATCGGTGAGTAACTTCTTTTCTATACATGCTAGCGACCTAAAACTTGTTTTATCGCATTCAGCCCGTCAAATTGCGCCGAAAACGGTCGTCTTTGTTTTGATATTGCTTAAAACACGAAGTCGAATTCCGTTCGTTTGTTTCGTGGATATCGGTGAGTAACTTTTTTTCTATACATGCTAGCGACCTAAAACTTATTTTATCGCATTCAGCGCGTCAAATTACGCCGGAAACGGTCGTCTTTGTTTTGATATTGCTCAAAACACGGAGTCAATTTCCGTTCGTTTGTTTTGTGGATATCGGTGAGTAACTTTTTTTCTATACATGCTAGCGACCTAAAACTTGTTTTATCGCATTCAGCGCGTCAAATTACGCCGGAAACGGCCGTCTTTGTTCTGATATTGCTCAAAACACGGAGTCGAATTCCGTTTGTTTGTTTCGTGGATATCGGTGAGTAACTTTTTCTCTATACATGCTAGCGACCTAAAACTTGTTTTATCGCATTCAGCGCGTCAAATTACGCCGGAAACGGCCGTCTTTGTTTTGATATTGCTCGAAACACGAAGTCGAAGTCCGTTTGTTTGTTTTTCAGATGTCGGTTGGTAACTTTTTTTCTATACATGCTAGCGACCTAAAACTTGTTTTATCGCATTCAGCGCGTCAAATTACGCCGGAAACGGCCGTCTTTGTTTTGATATTGCTCGAAACACGAAGTCGAAGTCCGTTCGTTTGTTTCGTGGATATCGGTAAGTAACTTTTTTTCTATACATGCTAGCGACCTAAAACTTGTTTTATCGCATTCAGCCCGTCAAATTGCGCCGAAAACGGTCGTCTTTGTTTTGATATTGCTTAAAACACGAAGTCGAATTCCGTTCGTTTGTTTCGTGGATATCGGTGAGTGACTTTTTTTCTATACATGCTAGCAACCTAAAACTTATTTTATCGCATTCAGCGCGTTAAATTACGCCGGAAACGGTCGTCTTTGTTTTGATATTGCTCAAAACACGGAGTCAATTTCCGTTCGTTTGTTTTGTGGATATCGGTGAGTAACTTTTTTTCTATACATGCTAGCGACCTAAAACTTGTTTTATCGCATTCAGCGCGTCAAATTACGCCGGAAACGGCCGTCTTTGTTCTGATATTGCTCAAAACACGGAGTCGAATTCCGTTTGTTTGTTTCGTGGATATCGGTGAGTAACTTTTTCTCTATACATGCTAGCGACCTAAAACTTGTTTTATCGCATTCAGCGCGTCAAATTACGCCGGAAACGGCCGTCTTTGTTTTGATATTGCTCGAAACACGAAGTCGAAGTCCGTTTGTTTGTTTTTCAGATGTCGGTTGGTAACTTTTTTTCTATACATGCTAGCGACCTAAAACTTGTTTTATCGCATTCAGCGCGTCAAATTACGCCGGAAACGGCCGTCTTTGTTTTGATATTGCTCGAAACACGAAGTCGAAGTCCGTTCGTTTGTTTCGTGGATATCGGTAAGTAACTTTTTTTCTATACATGCTAGCGACCTAAAACTTGTTTTATCGCATTCAGCCCGTCAAATTGCGCCGAAAACGGTCGTCTTTGTTTTGATATTGCTTAAAACACGAAGTCGAATTCCGTTCGTTTGTTTCGTGGATATCGGTGAGTGACTTTTTTTCTATACATGCTAGCAACCTAAAACTTATTTTATCGCATTCAGCGCGTTAAATTACGCCGGAAACGGTCGTCTTTGTTTTGATATTGCTCAAAACACGGAGTCAATTTCCGTTCGTTTGTTTTGTGGATATCGGTGAGTAACTTTTTTTCTATACATGCAAGCGACCTAAAACTTGTTTTATCGCATTCAGCCCGTCAAATTACGCCGGAAACGGTCGTCTTTGTTCTGATATTGCTCGATAGACGAAGTCGGAGTCCGTTTGTTTGTTTTTCAGATATCGGTTAGTAACTTTTTTTCTATACATGCTAGCGACCTAAAACTTGTTTCATCGCATTCAGCGCGTCAAATTACGCCGGAAACGGTCGTCTTTGTTCTGATATTGCTCAAAACACGGAGTCGAATTCCGTTTGTTTGTTTCGTGGATATCGGTGAGTAACTTTTTTTCTATACATGCTAGCGACCTAAAACTTGTTTTATTGCATTCAGCCCGTCAAATTACGCCGGTAACGGTCGTCTTTGTTCTGATATTGCTCGATAGACGAAGTCGGAGTCCGTTTGTTTGTTTTTCAGATATCGGTTAGTAACTTTTTTTCTATACATGCTAGCGACCTAAAACTTGTTTCATCGCATTCAGCGCGTCAAATTACGCCGGAAACGGTCGTCTTTGTTTTGATATTGCTCAAAACACGGAGTCGAATTCCGTTCGTTTGTTTCGTGGATATCGGTGAGTAACTTTTTTTCTATACATGCTAGCGACCTGAAACTTGTTTCATCGCATTCAGCGCGTCAAATTACGCCGGAAACGGCCGTCTTTGTTCCGATATTGCTCAAAACACGGAGTCGAATTCCGTTTGTTTGTTTCGTGGATATCGGTGAGTAACTTTTTCTCTATACATGCTAGCGACCTAAAACTTGTTTTATCGCATTCAGCCCGTCAAATTACGCCGGAAACGGTCGTCTTTGTTTTGATATTGCTTGAAACACGAAGTCGAATTCCGTTCGTTTGTTTCGTGGATATCGGTGAGTAACTTTTTTTCTATACATGCTAGCGACCTAAAACTTGTTTCATCGCATTCAGCGCGTCAAATTACGCCGAAAACGGCCGTCTTTGTTTTGATATTGCTCAAAACACGAAGTCGAATTTCGTTCGTTTGTTTCGTGGATATCGGTGAGTAACTTTTTTTCTATACATGCTAGCGACCTAAAGATTGTATCATCGCATTCAGCGCGTCAAATTACGCCGGATACGGCCGTCTTTGTTTTGATATTGCTCGATAGACGAAGTCGGAGTCCGTTTGTTTGTTCTTCAGATATCGGTTAGTAACTTTTTTTCTATACATGCTAGCGACCTAAAACTTGTTTTATCGCATTCAGCGCGTCAAATTACGCCGGAAACGGCCGTCTTTGTTCTGATATTGCTCAAAACACGGAGTCGAATTCCGTTTGTTTGTTTCGTGGATATCGGTAAGTAACTTTTTCTCTATACATGCTAGCGACCTAAAACTTGTTTTATCGCATTCAGCGCGTCAAATTACGCCGGAAACGGCCGTCTTTGTTTTGATATTGCTCGAAACACGAAGTCGAAGTCCGTTTGTTTGTTTTTCAGATGTCGGTTGGTAACTTTTTTTCTATACATGCTAGCGACCTAAAACTTGTTTTATCGCATTCAGCGCGTCAAATTACGCCGGAAACGGCCGTCTTTGTTTTGATATTGCTCGAAACACGAAGTCGAAGTCCGTTCGTTTGTTTCGTGGATATCGGTAAGTAACTTTTTTTCTATACATGCTAGCGACCTAAAACTTGTTTTATCGCATTCAGCCCGTCAAATTGCGCCGAAAACGGTCGTCTTTGTTTTGATATTGCTTAAAACACGAAGTCGAATTCCGTTCGTTTGTTTCGTGGATATCGGTGAGTGACTTTTTTTCTATACATGCTAGCAACCTAAAACTTATTTTATCGCATTCAGCGCGTTAAATTACGCCGGAAACGGTCGTCTTTGTTTTGATATTGCTCAAAACACGGAGTCAATTTCCGTTCGTTTGTTTTGTGGATATCGGTGAGTAACTTTTTTTCTATACATGCAAGCGACCTAAAACTTGTTTTATCGCATTCAGCCCGTCAAATTACGCCGGAAACGGTCGTCTTTGTTCTGATATTGCTCGATAGACGAAGTCGGAGTCCGTTTCTTTGTTTTTCAGATATCGGTTAGTAACTTTTTTTCTATACATGCTAGCGACCTAAAACTTGTTTCATCGCATTCAGCGCGTCAAATTACGCCGGAAACGGTCGTCTTTGTTCTGATATTGCTCAAAACACGGAGTCGAATTCCGTTTGTTTGTTTCGTGGATATCGGTGAGTAACTTTTTTTCTATACATGCTAGCGACCTAAAACTTGTTTTATTGCATTCAGCCCGTCAAATTACGCCGGTAACGGTCGTCTTTGTTCTGATATTGCTCGATAGACGAAGTCGGAGTCCGTTTGTTTGTTTTTCAGATATCGGTTAGTAACTTTTTTTCTATACATGCTAGCGACCTAAAACTTGTTTCATCGCATTCAGCGCGTCAAATTACGCCGGAAACGGTCGTCTTTGTTTTGATATTGCTCAAAACACGGAGTCGAATTCCGTTCGTTTGTTTCGTGGATATCGGTGAGTAACTTTTTTTCTATACATGCTAGCGACCTGAAACTTGTTTCATCGCATTCAGCGCGTCAAATTACGCCGGAAACGGCCGTCTTTGTTCCGATATTGCTCAAAACACGGAGTCGAATTCCGTTTGTTTGTTTCGTGGATATCGGTGAGTAACTTTTTCTCTATACATGCTAGCGACCTAAAACTTGTTTTATCGCATTCAGCCCGTCAAATTACGCCGGAAACGGTCGTCTTTGTTTTGATATTGCTTGAAACACGAAGTCGAATTCCGTTCGTTTGTTTCGTGGATATCGGTGAGTAACTTTTTTTCTATACATGCTAGCGACCTAAAACTTGTTTCATCGCATTCAGCGCGTCAAATTACGCCGAATACGGCCGTCTTTGTTTTGATATTGCTCAAAACACGAAGTCGAATTTCGTTCGTTTGTTTCGTGGATATCGGTGAGTAACTTTTTTTCTATACATGCTAGCGACCTAAAGATTGTATCATCGCATTCAGCGCGTCAAATTACGCCGGATACGGCCGTCTTTGTTTTGATATTGCTCGATAGACGAAGTCGGAGTCCGTTTGTTTGTTCTTCAGATATCGGTTAGTAACTTTTTTTCTATACATGCTAGCGACCTAAAACTTGTTTTATCGCATTCAGCGCGTCAAATTACGCCGGAAGCGGCCGTCTTTGTTTCGATATTGCTCGAAACACGAAGTCGAAGTCCGTTTGTTTGTTTTTCAGATATCGGTTGGTAACTTTTTTTCTATACATGCTAGCGACCTAAAACTTGTTTTATCGCATACAGCCCGTCAAATTACGCCGGAAACGGTCGTCTTTGTTTTGATATTGCTCAAAACACGGAGTCAATTTCCGTTCGTTTGTTTCGTGGATATCGGTGAGTAACTTTTTTTCTATACATGCTAGCGACCTAAAACTTGTTTTATCGCATTCAGCCCGTCAAATTACGCCGGAAACGGTCGTCTTTGTTCTGATATTGCTCGATAGACGAAGTCGGAGTCCGTTTGTTTGTTTTTCAGATATCGGTTAGTAACTTTTTTCCTATACATGCTAGCGACCTAAAACTTGTTTCATCGCATTCAGCGCGTCAAATTACGCCGGAAACGGTTGTCTTCGTTCTGATATTGCTCAAAACACGGAGTCGAATTCCGTTCGTTTGTTTCGTGGATATCGGTGAGTAACTTTTTTTCTATACATGCTAGCGACCTAAAACTTGTTTTATCGCATTCAGCGCGTCAAATCACGCCGGAAACGGCCGTCTTTGTTTTGATATTGCTCGATAGACGAAGTCGGAGTCCGTTTGTTTGTTCTTCAGATATCGGTTAGTAACTTTTTTTCTATACATGCTAGCAACCTAAAACTTGTTTCATCGCATTCAGCGCGTCAAATTACGCCGGAAACGGCCGTCTTTGTTCTGATATTGCTCAAAACACGGAGTCGAATTCCGTTTGTTTGTTTCGTGGATATCGGTGAGTAACTTTTTCTCTATACATGCTAGCGACCTAAAATTTGTTTTATCGCATTCAGCGCGTCAAATTACGCCGGAAACGGCCGTCTTTGTTTTGATATTGCTCGAAACACGAAGTCGAAGTCCGTTTGATTGTTTTTCAGATATCGGTTGGTAACTTTTTTTCTATACACGCTAGCGACCTAAAACTTGTTTTATCGCATTCAGCGCGTCAAATTACGCCGGAAACGGTCGTCTTTGTTTTGATATTGCTCGATGGACGAAGTCGGAGTCCGTTTGTTTGTTTTTCAGATATCGGTTAGTAACTTTTTTTCTATACATGCTAGCGACCTGAAACTTGTTTTATCGCATTCAGCGCGTCAAATTACGCCGGAAACGGCCGTCTTTGTTTTGATATTGCTCAAAACACGGAGTCAATTTCCGTTCGTTTGTTTTGTGGATATCGGTGAGTAACTTTTTTTCTATACATGCTAGCGACCTAAAACTTGTTTTATCGCATTCAGCCCGTCAAATTACGCCGGAAACGGTCGTCTTTGTTCTGATATTGCTCGATAGACGAAGTCGAAGTCCGTTTGTTTGTTTTTCAGATATCGGTTAGTAACTTTTTTCCTATACATGCTAGCGACCTGAAACTTGTTTTGTCGCATTCAGCTCGTCCAATTACGCCGGAAACGGTCGTCTTTGTTCTGATATTGCTCAAAACACGGAGTCGAATTCCGTTTGTTTGTTTCGTGGATATCGGTGAGTAACTTTTTTTCTATACATGCTAGCGACCTGAAACTTGTTTTATCGCATTCAGCCCGTCAAATTACGCCGGTAACGGTCGTCTTTGTTCTGATATTGCTCGATAGACGGAGTCGGAGTCCGTTTGTTTGTTTTTCAGATATCGGTTAGTAACTTTTTTTCTATACATGCTAGCGACCTAAAACTTGTTTCATCGCATTCGGCGCGTCAAATTACGCCGGAAACGGTCGTCTTTGTTTTGATATTGCTCAAAACACGAAGTCGAATTCCGTACGTTTGTTTCGTGGATATCGGTGAGTAACTTTTTTTCTATACATGCTAGCGACCAAAAACTTGTTTTATCGCATTCAGCGCGTCAAATTACGCCGGAAACGGTCGTCTTTGTTTTGATATTGCTCAAAACACGAAGTCGAATTCCGTACGTTTGTTTCATGGATATCGGTGAGTAACTTTTTTTCTATACATGCTAGCGACCCAAAACTTGTTTTATCGCATTTAGCGCGTCAAATTACGCCGGAAACGGCCGTCTTTGTTTTGATATTGCTCGAAACACGAAGTCGAAGTCCGTTTGATTGTTTTTCAGATATCGGTTGGTAACTTTTTTTCTATACACGCTAGCGACCTAAAACTTGTTTTATCGCATTCAGCGCGTCAAATTACGCCGGAAACGGTCGTCTTTGTTTTGATATTGCTCGATGGACGAAGTCGGAGTCCGTTTGTTTGTTTTTCAGATATCGGTTAGTAACTTTTTTTCTATACATGCTAGCGACCTAAAACTTGTTTCATCGCATTCAGCGCGTCAAATTACGCCGGAAACGGCCGTCTTTGTTTTGATATTGCTCAAAACACGAAGTCGAAGTCCGTTTGATTGTTTTTCAGATATCGGTTGGTAACTTTTTTTCTATACACGCTAGCGACCTAAAACTTGTTTTATCGCATTCAGCGCGTCAAATTACGCCGGAAACGGTCGTCTTTGTTTTGATATTGCTCAAAACACGGAGTCAATTTCCGTTCGTTTGTTTTGTGGATATCGGTGAGTAACTTTTTTTCTATACATGCTAGCGACCTAAAACTTGTTTTATCGCATTCAGCCCGTCAAATTACGCCGGAAACGGTCGTCTTTGTTCTGATATTGCTCGATGGACGAAGTCGGAGTCCGTTTGTTTGTTTTTCAGATATCGGTTAGTAACTTTTTTTCTATACATGCTAGTGACCTAAAACTTGTTTCATCGCATTCGGCGCGTCAAATTACGCCGGAAACGGTCGTCTTTGTTTTGATATTGCTCAAAACACGAAGTCGAATTCCGTACGTTTGTTTCGTGGATATCGGTGAGTAACTTTTTTTCTATACATGCTAGCGACCTAAAACTTGTTTTATCGCATTCACCGCGTCAAATTACGCCGGAAACGGTCGTCTTTGTTTTAATATTGCTCAAAACACGAAGTCGAATTCCGTACGTTTGTTTCATGGATATCGGTGAGTAACTTTTTTTCTATACATGCTAGCGACCCAAAACTTGTTTTATCGCATTTAGCGCGTCAAATTACGCCGGAAACGGCCGTCTTTGTTTTGATATTGCTCGAAACACGAAGTCGAAGTCCGTTTGATTGTTTTTCAGATATCGGTTGGTAACTTTTTCTCTACACACGCTAGCGACCTAAAACTTGTTTTATCGCATTCAGCGCGTTAAATTACGCCGGAAACGGTCGTCTTTGTTTTGATATTGCTCGATGGACGAAGTCGGAGTCCGTTTGTTTGTTTTTCAGATATCGGTTAGTAACTTTTTTTCTATACATGGTAGCGACCTAAAACTTGTTTCATCGCATTCAGCGCGTCAAATTACGCCGGAAACGGCCGTCTTTGTTTTGATATTGCTCAAAACACGAAGTCGAAGTCCGTTTGATTGTTTTTCAGATATCGGTTGGTAACTTTTTTTCTATACACGCTAGCGACCTAAAACTTGTTTTATCGCATTCAGCGCGTCAAATTACGCCGGAAACGGTCGTCTTTGTTTTGATATTGCTCAAAACACGGAGTCAATTTCCGTTCGTTTGTTTTGTGGATATCGGTGAGTAACTTTTTTTCTATACATGCTAGCGACCTAAAACTTGTTTTATCGCATTCAGCCCGTCAAATTACGCCGGAAACGGTCGTCTTTGTTCTGATATTGCTCGATAGACGAAGTCGGAGTCCGTTTGTTTGTTTTTCAGATATCGGTTAGTAACTTTTTTTCTATACATGCTAGCGACCTGAAACTTGTTTCATCGCATTCAGCTCGTCAAATTACGCCGGAAACGGTCGTCTTTGTTCTGATATTGCTCAAAACACGGAGTCGAATTCCGTTTGTTTGTTTCGTGGATATCGGTAAGTAACTTTTTTTCTATACATGCTAGCGACCTAAAACTTGTTTTATCGCATTCAGCCCGTCAAATTACGCCGGTAACGGTCGTCTTTGTTCTGATATTGCTCGATAGACGGAGTCGGAGTCCGTTTGTTTGTTTTTCAGATATCGGTTAGTAACTTTTTTTCTATACATGCTAGCGACCTAAAACTTGTTTCAATCGCATTCAGCGCGTCAAATTACGCCGGAAACGGTCGTCTTTGTTTTGATATTGCTCAAAACACGAAGTCGAATTCCGTACGTTTGTTTCGTGGATATCGGTGAGTAACTTTTTTTCTATACATGCTAGCGACCTAAAACTTGTTTTATCGCATTCAGCGCGTCAAATTACGCCGGAAACGGCCGTCTTTGTTTTGATATCGCTCGAAACACGAAGTCGAAGTCCGCTTGTTTGTTTTTCAGATATCGGTTGGTAACTTTTTTTCTATACATGCAAGCGACCTAAAACTTGTTTTATCGCATTCAGCGCGTCAAATTACGCCGGAAACGGCCGTCTTTGTTTTGATATTGCTCGAAACACGAAGTCGAAGTCCGTTTGATTGTTTTTCAGATATCGGTTGGTAACTTTTTTTCTATACACGCTAGCGACCTAAAACTTGTTTTATCGCATTCAGCCCGTCAAATTACGCCGGTAACGGTCGTCTTTGTTCTGATATTGCTTGATAGACGAAGTCGGAGTCCGTTTGTTTGTTTTTCAGATATCGGTTAGTAACTTTTTTTCTATACATGCTAGCGACCTAAAACTTGTTTCATCGCATTCAGCGCGTCAAATTACGCCGGAAACGGTCGTCTTTGTTTTGATATTGCTCAAAACACGAAGTCGAATTCCGTACGTTTGTTTCGTGGATATCGGTGAGTAACTTTTTTTCTATACATGCTAGCGACCTAAAACTTGTTTTATCGCATTCAGCGCGTCAAATCACGCCGGAAACGGCCGTCTTTGTTTTGATATCGCTCGAAACACGAAGTCGAAGTCCGTTTGTTTGTTTTTCAGATATCGGTTGGTAACTTTTTTTCTATACATGCTAGCGACCTAAAACTTGTTTTATCGCATACAGCCCGTCAAATTACGCCGGTAACGGTCGTCTTTGTTCTGATATTGCTCGATAGACGAAGTCGGAGTCCGTTTGTTTGTTTTTCAGATATCGGTTAGTAACTTTTTTTCTATACATGCTAGCGACCTAAAACTTGTTTCAATCGCATTCAGCGCGTCAAATTACGCCGGAAACGGTCGTCTTTGTTTTGATATTGCTCAAAACACGAAGTCGAATTCCGTACGTTTGTTTCGTGGATATCGGTGAGTAACTTTTTTTCTATACATGCTAGCGACCTAAAACTTGTTTTATCGCATTCAGCGCGTCAAATTACGCCGGAAACGGCCGTCTTTGTTTTGATATCGCTCGAAACACGAAGTCGAAGTCCGCTTGTTTGTTTTTCAGATATCGGTTGGTAACTTTTTTTCTATACATGCAAGCGACCTGAAACTTGTTTTATCGCATTCAGCGCGTCAAATTACGCCGGAAACGGCCGTCTTTGTTTTGATATTGCTCGAAACACGAAGTCGAAGTCCGTTTGATTGTTTTTCAGATATCGGTTGGTAACTTTTTTTCTATACACGCTAGCGACCTAAAACTTGTTTTATCGCATTCAGCCCGTCAAATTACGCCGGTAACGGTCGTCTTTGTTCTGATATTGCTTGATAGACGAAGTCGGAGTCCGTTTGTTTGTTTTTCAGATATCGGTTAGTAACTTTTTTTCTATACATGCTAGCGACCTAAAACTTGTTTCATCGCATTCAGCGCGTCAAATTACGCCGGAAACGGTCGTCTTTGTTTTGATATTGCTCAAAACACGAAGTCGAATTCCGTACGTTTGTTTCGTGGATATCGGTGAGTAACTTTTTTTCTATACATGCTAGCGACCTAAAACTTGTTTTATCGCATTCAGCGCGTCAAATCACGCCGGAAACGGCCGTCTTTGTTTTGATATCGCTCGAAACACGAAGTCGAAGTCCGTTTGTTTGTTTTTCAGATATCGGTTGGTAACTTTTTTTCTATACATGCTAGCGACCTAAAACTTGTTTTATCGCATACAGCCCGTCAAATTACGCCGGAAACGGTCGTCTTTGTTCTGATATTGCTCGATGGACGAAGTCGGAGTCCGTTTGTTTGTTTTTCAGATATCGGTTAGTAACTTTTTTTCTATACATGCTAGCGACCTAAAACTTGTTTCATCGCATTCAGCGCGTCAAATTACGCCGGAAACGGTCGTCTTTGTTTTGATATTGCTCAAAACACGAAGTCGAATTCCGTACGTTTGTTTCGTGGATATCGGTGAGTAACTTTTTTTCTATACATGCTAGCGACCTAAAACTTGTTTTATCGCATTCAGCGCGTCAAATTACGCCGGAAACGGTCGTCTTTGTTTTGATATTGCTCAAAACACGAAGTCGAATTCCGTACGTTTGTTTCATGGATATCGGTGAGTAACTTTTTTTCTATACATGCTAGCGACCTAAAACTTGTTTTATCGCATTCAGCGCGTCAAATTACGCCGGAAACGGCCGTCTTTGTTTTGATATTGCTCGAAACACGAAGTCGAAGTCCGTTTGATTGTTTTTCAGATATCGGTTGGTAACTTTTTTTCTATACACGCTAGCTACCTAAAACTTGTTTTATCGCATTCAGCGCGTCAAATTACGCCGGAAACGGTCGTCTTTGTTTTGATATTGCTCAAAACACGAAGTCGAATTCCGTACGTTTGTTTCGTGGATATCGGTGAGTAACTTTTTTTCTATACATGCTAGCGACCTAAAACTTGTTTTATCGCATTCAGCGCGTCAAATTACGCCGGAAACGGCCGTCTTTGTTTTGATATCGCTCGAAACACGAAGTCGAAGTCCGCTTGTTTGTTTTTCAGATATCGGTTGGTAACTTTTTTTCTATACATGCAAGCGACCTAAAACTTGTTTTATCGCATACAGCCCGTCAAATTACGCCGGAAACGGCCGTCTTTGTTTTGATATTGCTCGAAACACGAAGTCGAAGTCCGTTTGATTGTTTTTCAGATATCGGTTGGTAACTTCTTTTCTATACACGCTAGCGACCTAAAACTTGTTTCATCGCATTCAGCGCGTCAAATTACGCCGGAAACGGTCGTCTTTGTTTTGATATTGCTCAAAACACGAAGTCGAATTCCGTACGTTTGTTTCGTGGATATCGGTGAGTAACTTTTTTTCTATACATGCTAGCGACCTAAAACTTGTTTTATCGCATTCAGCGCGTCAAATTACGCCGGAAACGGTCGTCTTTGTTTTGATATTGCTCAAAACACGAAGTCGAATTCCCCACGTTTGTTTCATGGATATCGGTGAGTAACTTTTTTTCTATACATGCTAGCGACCCAAAACTTGTTTTATCGCATTCAGCGCGTCAAATTACGCCGGAAACGGCCGTCTTTGTTTTGATATTGCTCGAAACACGAAGTCGAAGTCCGTTTGATTGTTCTTCAGATATCGGTTGGTAACTTTTTTTCTATACACGCTAGCGACCTAAAACTTGTTTTATCGCATTCAGCGCGTCAAATTACGCCGGAAACGGTCGTCTTTGTTTTGATATTGCTCAAAACACGGAGTCAATTTCCGTTCGTTTGTTTTGTGGATATCGGTGAGTAACTTTTTTTCTATACATGCTAGCGACCTAAAACTTGTTTTATCGCATTCAGCCCGTCAAATTACGCCGGGAACGGTCGTCTTTGTTCTGATATTGCTCGATAGACGAAGTCGGAGTCCGTTTGTTTGTTTTTCAGATATCGGTTAGTAACTTTTTTTCTATACATGCTAGCGACCTAAAACTTGTTTCATCGCATTCAGCGCGTCAAATTACGCCGGAAACGGTCGTCTTTGTTCTGATATTGCTCAAAACACGGAGTCGAATTCCGTTTGTTTGTTTCGTGGATATCGGTGAGTAACTTTTTTTCTATACATGCTAGCGACCTAAAACTTGTTTTATCGCATTCAGCCCGTCAAATTACGCCGGAAACGGTCGTCTTCGTTTTGATATTGCTCAAAACACGAAGTCGAATTCCGTTCGTTTGTTTCGTGGATATCGGTGAGTAACTTTTTTTCTATACATGCTAGCGACCTAAAACTTGTTTTATCGCATTCAGCGCGTCAAATTACGCCGGAAACGGTCGTCTTTGTTTTGATATTGCTCAAAACACGAAGTCGAATTCCGTTCGTTTGTTTCGTGGATATCGGTGAGTAACTTTTTTTCTATACATGCTAGCGACCTAAAACTTGTTTTATCGCATTCAGCGCGTCAAGATACGCCGGAAACGGCCGTCTTTGTTTTGATATTGCTCGAAACACGAAGTCGAAGTCCGTTTGTTTGTTTTTCAGATATCGGTTGGTAACTTTTTTTCTATACATGCTAGCGACCTAAAACTTGTTTTATCGCATACAGCCCGTCAAATTACGCCGGAAACGGTCGTCTTTGTTTTGATATTGCTCGATGGACGAAGTCGGAGTCCGTTTGTTTGTTTTTCAGATATCGGTTAGTAACTTTTTTTCTATACATGCTAGCGACCTAAAACTTGTTTCATCGCATTCAGCGCGTCAAATTACGCCGGAAACGGCCGTCTTTGTTTTGATATTGCTCAAAACACGAAGTCGAAGTCCGTTTGATTGTTTTTCAGATATCGGTTGGTAACTTTTTTTCTATACACGCTAGCGACCTGAAACTTGTTTTATCGCATTCAGCGCGTCAAATTACGCCGGAAACGGTCGTCTTTGTTTTGATATTGCTCAAAACACGGAGTCAATTTCCGTTCGTTTGTTTTGTGGATATCGGTGAGTAACTTTTTTTCTATACATGCTAGCGACCTAAAACTTGTTTTATCGCATTCAGCCCGTCAAATTACGCCGGAAACGGTCGTCTCTGTTCTGATATTGCTCGATAGACGAAGTCGGAGTCCGTTTGTTTGTTTTTCAGATATCGGTTAGTAACTTTTTTTCTATACATGCTAGCGACCTGAAACTTGTTTCATCGCATTCAGCTCGTCCAATTACGCCGGAAACGGTCGTCTTTGTTCTGATATTGCTCAAAACACGGAGTCGAATTCCGTTTGTTTGTTTCGTGGATATCGGTGAGTAACTTTTTTTCTATACATGCTAGCGACCTAAAACTTGTTTTATCGCATTCAGCCCGTCAAATTACGCCGGTAACGGTCGTCTTTGTTCTGATATTGCTCGATAGACGGAGTCGGAGTCCGTTTGTTTGTTTTTCAGATATCGGTTAGTAACTTTTTTTCTATACATGCTAGCGACCTAAAACTTGTTTCAATCGCATTCAGCGCGTCAAATTACGCCGGAAACGGTCGTCTTTGTTTTGATATTGCTCAAAACACGAAGTCGAATTCCGTACGTTTGTTTCGTGGATATCGGTGAGTAACTTTTTTTCTATACATGCTAGCGACCTAAAACTTGTTTTATCGCATTCAGCGCGTCAAATTACGCCGGAAACGGCCGTCTTTGTTTTGATATCGCTCGAAACACGAAGTCGAAGTCCGTTTGTTTGTTTTTCAGATATCGGTTGGTAACTTTTTTTCTATACATGCTAGCGACCTAAAACTTGTTTTATCGCATACAGCCCGTCAAATTACGCCGGAAACGGTCGTCTTTGTTCTGATATTGCTCGATGGACGAAGTCGGAGTCCGTTTGTTTGTTTTTCAGATATCGGTTAGTAACTTTTTTTCTATACATGCTAGCGACCTAAAACTTGTTTCATCGCATTCAGCGCGTCAAATTACGCCGGAAACGGTCGTCTTTGTTTTGATATTGCTCAAAACACGAAGTCGAATTCCGTACGTTTGTTTCGTGGATATCGGTTAGTAACTTTTTTTCTATACATGCTAGCGACCTAAAACTTGTTTTATCGCATTCAGCGCGTCAAATTACGCCGGAAACGGTCGTCTTTGTTTTGATATTGCTCAAAACACGAAGTCGAATTCCGTACGTTTGTTTCATGGATATCGGTGAGTAACTTTTTTTCTATACATGCTAGCGACCCAAAACTTGTTTTATCGCATTCAGCGCGTCAAATTACGCCGGAAACGGCCGTCTTTGTTTTGATATAGCTCGGAACACGAAGTCGAAGTCCGTTTGATTGTTTTTCAGATATCGGTTGGTAACTTTTTTTCTATACACGCTAGCGACCTAAAACTTGTTTTATCGCATTCAGCGCGTCAAATTACGCCGGAAACGGTCGTCTTTGTTTTGATATTGCTCGATGGACGAAGTCGGAGTCCGTTTGTTTGTTTTTCAGATATCGGTTAGCAACTTTTTTTCTATACATGCTAGCGACCTAAAACTTGTTTCATCGCATTCAGCGCGTCAAATTACGCCGGAAACGGCCGTCTTTGTTTTGATATTGCTCAAAACACGAAGTCGAAGTCCGTTTGATTGTTTTTCAGATATCGGTTGGTAACTTTTTTTCTATACACGCTAGCGACCTAAAACTTGTTTTATCGCATTCAGCGCGTCAAATTACGCCGGAAACGGTCGTCTTTGTTTTGATATTGCTCGATGGACGAAGTCGGAGTCCGTTTGTTTGTTTTTCAGATATCGGTTAGCAACTTTTTTTCTATACATGCTAGCGACCTGAAACTTGTTTCATCGCATTCAGCGCGTCAAATTACGCCGGAAACGGCCGTCTTTGTTTTGATATTGCTCAAAACACGAAGTCGAAGTCCGTTTGATTGTTTTTCAGATATCGGTTGGTAACTTTTTTTCTATACACGCTAGCGACCTAAAACTTGTTTTATCGCATTCAGCGCGTCAAATTACGCCGGAAACGGTCGTCTTTGTTTTGATATTGCTCAAAACACGGAGTCAATTTCCGTTCGTTTGTTTTGTGGATATCGGTGAGTAACTTTTTTTCTATACATGCTAGCGACCTAAAACTTGTTTTATCGCATTCAGCCCGTCAAATTACGCCGGAAACGGTCGTCTTTGTTCTGATATTGCTCGATAGACGAAGTCGGAGTCCGTTTGTTTGTTTTTCAGATATCGGTTAGTAACTTTTTTTCTATACATGCTAGCGACCTAAAACTTGTTTCAATCGCATTCAGCGCGTCAAATTACGCCGGAAACGGTCGTCTTTGTTTTGATATTGCTCAAAACACGAAGTCGAATTCCGTACGTTTGTTTCGTGGATATCGGTGAGTAACTTTTTTTCTATACATGCTAGCGACCTAAAACTTGTTTTATCGCATACAGCCCGTCAAATTACGCCGGAAACGGTCGTCTTTGTTCTGATATTGCTCGATGGACGAAGTCGGAGTCCGTTTGTTTGTTTTTCAGATATCGGTTAGTAACTTTTTTTCTATACATGCTAGCGACCTAAAACTTGTTTCATCGCATTCAGCGCGTCAAATTACGCCGGAAACGGCCGTCTTTGTTTTGATATTGCTCAAAACACGAAGTCGAAGTCCGTTTGATTGTTTTTCAGATATCGGTTGGTAACTTTTTTTCTATACACGCTAGCGACCTAAAACTTGTTTTATCGCATTCAGCGCGTCAAATTACGCCGGAAACGGTCGTCTTTGTTTTGATATTGCTCAAAACACGGAGTCAATTTCCGTTCGTTTGTTTTGTGGATATCGGTGAGTAACTTTTTTTCTATACATGCTAGCGACCTAAAACTTGTTTTATCGCATTCAGCCCGTCAAATTACGCCGGAAACGGTCGTCTTTGTTCTGATATTGCTCGATAGACGAAGTCGGAGTCCGTTTGTTTGTTTTTCAGATATCGGTTAGTAACTTTTTTTCTATACATGCTAGCGACCTGAAACTTGTTTCATCGCATTCAGCTCGTCAAATTACGCCGGAAACGGTCGTCTTTGTTCTGATATTGCTCAAAACACGGAGTCGAATTCCGTTTGTTTGTTTCGTGGATATCGGTGAGTAACTTTTTTTCTATACATGCTAGCGACCTAAAACTTGTTTTATCGCATTCAGCCCGTCAAATTACGCCGGTAACGGTCGTCTTTGTTCTGATATTGCTCGATAGACGGAGTCGGAGTCCGTTTGTTTGTTTTTCAGATATCGGTTAGTAACTTTTTTTCTATACATGCTAGCGACCTAAAACTTGTTTCAATCGCATTCAGCGCGTCAAATTACGCCGGAAACGGTCGTCTTTGTTTTGATATTGCTCAAAACACGAAGTCGAATTCCGTACGTTTGTTTCGTGGATATCGGTGAGTAACTTTTTTTCTATACATGCTAGCGACCTAAAACTTGTTTTATCGCATTCAGCGCGTCAAATTACGCCGGAAACGGCCGTCTTTGTTTTGATATCGCTCGAAACACGAAGTCGAAGTCTGTTTGTTTGTTTTTCAGATATCGGTTGGTAACTTTTTTTCTATACATGCTAGCGACCTAAAACTTGTTTTATCGCATACAGCCCGTCAAATTACGCCGGAAACGGTCGTCTTTGTTCTGATATTGCTCGATGGACGAAGTCGGAGTCCGTTTGTTTGTTTTCCAGATATCGGTTAGTAACTTTTTTTCTATACATGCTAGCGACCTAAAACTTGTTTCATCGCATTCAGCGCGTCAAATTACGCCGGAAACGGTCGTCTTTGTTTTGATATTGCTCAAAACACGAAGTCGAATTCCGTACGTTTGTTTCATGGATATCGGTGAGTAACTTTTTTTCTATACATGCTAGCGACCTAAAACTTGTTTTATCGCATTCAGCGCGTCAAATTACGCCGGAAACGGCCGTCTTTGTTTTGATATTGCTCGAAACACGAAGTCGAAGTCCGTTTGTTTGTTTTTCAGATATCGGTTAGTAACTTTTTTTCTATACATGCTAGCGACCTGAAACTTGTTTCATCGCATTCAGCTCGTCAAATTACGCCGGAAACGGTCGTCTTTGTTCTGATATTGCTCAAAACACGGAGTCGAATTCCGTTTGTTTGTTTCGTGGATATCGGTGAGTAACTTTTTTTCTATACATGCTAGCGACCTAAAACTTGTTTTATCGCATTCAGCCCGTCAAATTACGCCGGTAACGGTCGTCTTTGTTCTGATATTGCTCGATAGACGGAGTCGGAGTCCGTTTGTTTGTTTTTCAGATATCGGTTAGTAACTTTTTTTCTATACATGCTAGCGACCTAAAACTTGTTTCAATCGCATTCAGCGCGTCAAATTACGCCGGAAACGGTCGTCTTTGTTTTGATATTGCTCAAAACACGAAGTCGAATTCCGTACGTTTGTTTCGTGGATATCGGTGAGTAACTTTTTTTCTATACATGCTAGCGACCTAAAACTTGTTTTATCGCATTCAGCGCGTCAAATTACGCCGGAAACGGTCGTCTTTGTTTTGATATTGCTCAAAACACGAAGTCGAATTCCGTACGTTTGTTTCATGGATATCGGTGAGTAACTTTTTTTCTATACATGCTAGCGACCTAAAACTTGTTTTATCGCATTCAGCGCGTCAAATTACGCCGGAAACGGTCGTCTTTGTTTTGATATTGCTCAAAACACGAAGTCGAATTCCGTACGTTTGTTTCGTGGATATCGGTGAGTAACTTTTTTTCTATACATGCTAGCGACCTAAAACTTGTTTTATCGCATTCAGCGCGTCAAATTACGCCGGAAACGGCCGTCTTTGTTTTGATATTGCTCGAAACACGAAGTCGAAGTCCGTTTTATTGTTTTTCAGATATCGGTTGGTAACTTTTTTTCTATACACGCTAGCGACCTAAAACTTGTTTTATCGCATTCAGCGCGTCAAATTACGCCGGAAACGGTCGTCTTTGTTTTGATATTGCTTAAAACACGGAGTCAATTTCCGTTCGTTTGTTTTGTGGATATCGGTGAGTAACTTTTTTTCTATACATGCTAGCGACCTAAAACTTGTTTTATCGCATTCAGCCCGTCAAATTACGCCGGAAACGGTCGTCTTTGTTCTGATATTGCTCGATAGACGAAGTCGGAGTCCGTTTGTTTGTTTTTCAGATATTGGTTATCAACTTTTTTTCTATACATGCTAGCGACCTAAAACTTGTTTCATCGCATTCAGCTCGTCAAATTACGCCGGAAACGGTCGTCTTTGTTCTGATATTGCTCAAAACACGGAGTCGAATTCCGTTTGTTTGTTTCGTGGATATCAGTGAGTAACTTTTTTTCTATACATGCTAGCGACCTAAAACTTGTTTTATCGCATTCAGCCCGTCAAATTACGCCGGTAACGGTCGTCTTTGTTCTGATATTGCTCGATAGACGGAGTCGGAGTCCGTTTGTTTGTTTTTCAGATATCGGTTAGTAACTTTTTTTCTATACATGCTAGCGACCTAAAACTTGTTTCAATCGCATTCAGCGCGTCAAATTACGCCGGAAACGGTCGTCTTTGTTTTGATATTGCTCAAAACACGAAGTCGAATTCCGTACGTTTGTTTCGTGGATATCGGTGAGTAACTTTTTTTCTATACATGCTAGCGACCTAAAACTTGTTTTATCGCATTCAGCGCGTCAAATTACGCCGGAAACGGTCGTCTTTGTTTTGATATTGCTCAAAACACGAAGTCGAATTCCGTACGTTTGTTTCATGGATATCGGTGAGTAACTTTTTTTCTATACATGCTAGCGACCTAAAACTTGTTTTATCGCATTCAGCGCGTCAAATTACGCCGGAAACGGCCGTCTTCGTTTTGATATTGCTCGTAACACGAAGTCGAAGTCCGTTTGTTTGTTTTTCAGATATCGGTTAGTAACTTTTTTTCTATACATGCTAGCGACCTGAAACTTGTTTCATCGCATTCAGCTCGTCAAATTACGCCGAAAACGGTCGTCTTTGTTCTGATATTGCTCAAAACACGGAGTCGAATTCCGTTTGTTTGTTTCGTGGATATCGGTGAGTAACTTTTTTTCTATACATGCTAGCGACCTAAAACTTGTTTTATCGCATTCAGCCCGTCAAATTACGCCGGTAACGGTCGTCTTTGTTCTGATATTGCTCGATAGACGGAGTCGGAGTCCGTTTGTTTGTTTTTCAGATATCGGTTAGTAACTTTTTTTCTATACATGCTAGCGACCTAAAACTTGTTTCAATCGCATTCAGCGCGTCAAATTACGCCGGAAACGGTCGTCTTTGTTTTGATATTGCTCAAAACACGAAGTCGAATTCCGTACGTTTGTTTCGTGGATATCGGTGAGTAACTTTTTTTCTATACATGCTAGCGACCTAAAACTTGTTTTATCGCATTCAGCGCGTCAAATTACGCCGGAAACGGTCGTCTTTGTTTTGATATTGCTCAAAACACGAAGTCGAATTCCGTACGTTTGTTTCATGGATATCGGTGAGTAACTTTTTTTCTATACATGCTAGCGACCTAAAACTTGTTTTATCGCATTCAGCGCGTCAAATTACGCCGGAAACGGTCGTCTTTGTTTTGATATTGCTCAAAACACGAAGTCGAATTCCGTACGTTTGTTTCGTGGATATCGGTGAGTAACTTTTTTTCTATACATGCTAGCGACCTAAAACTTGTTTTATCGCATTCAGCGCGTCAAATTACGCCGGAAACGGCCGTCTTTGTTTTGATATTGCTCGAAACACGAAGTCGAAGTCCGTTTGATTGTTTTTCAGATATCGGTTGGTAACTTTTTTTCTATACACGCTAGCGACCTAAAACTTGTTTTATCGCATTCAGCGCGTCAAATTACGCCGGAAACGGTCGTCTTTGTTTTGATATTGCTCAAAACACGGAGTCAATTTCCGTTCGTTTGTTTTGTGGATATCGGTGAGTAACTTTTTTTCTATACATGCTAGCGACCTAAAACTTGTTTTATCGCATTCAGCCCGTCAAATTACGCCGGAAACGGTCGTCTTTGTTCTGATATTGCTCGATAGACGAAGTCGGAGTCCGTTTGTTTGTTTTTCAGATATCGGTTAGTAACTTTTTTTCTATACATGCTAGCGACCTGAAACTTGTTTCATCGCATTCAGCTCGTCAAATTACGCCGGAAACGGTCGTCTTTGTTCTGATATTGCTCAAAACACGGAGTCGAATTCCGTTTGTTTGTTTCGTGGATATCGGTGAGTAACTTTTTTTCTATACATGCTAGCGACCTAAAACTTGTTTTATCGCATTCAGCCCGTCAAATTACGCCGGTAACGGTCGTCTTTGTTCTGATATTGCTCGATAGACGGAGTCGGAGTCCGTTTGTTTGTTTTTCAGATATCGGTTAGTAACTTTTTTTCTATACATGCTAGCGACCTAAAACTTGTTTCAATCGCATTCAGCGCGTCAAATTACGCCGGAAACGGTCGTCTTTGTTTTGATATTGCTCAAAACACGAAGTCGAATTCCGTACGTTTGTTTCATGGATATCGGTGAGTAACTTTTTTTCTATACATGCTAGCGACCTAAAACTTGTTTTATCGCATTCAGCGCGTCAAATTACGCCGGAAACGGTCGTCTTTGTTTTGATATTGCTCAAAACACGAAGTCGAATTCCGTACGTTTGTTTCGTGGATATCGGTGAGTAACTTTTTTTCTATACATGCTAGCGACCTAAAACTTGTTTTATCGCATTCAGCGCGTCAAATTACGCCGGAAACGGCCGTCTTTGTTTTGATATTGCTCGAAACACGAAGTCGAAGTCCGTTTGATTGTTTTTCAGATATCGGTTGGTAACTTTTTTTCTATACACGCTAGCGACCTAAAACTTGTTTTATCGCATTCAGCGCGTCAAATTACGCCGGAAACGGTCGTCTTTGTTTTGATATTGCTTAAAACACGGAGTCAATTTCCGTTCGTTTGTTTTGTGGATATCGGTGAGTAACTTTTTTTCTATACATGCTAGCGACCTAAAACTTGTTTTATCGCATTCAGCCCGTCAAATTACGCCGGAAACGGTCGTCTTTGTTCTGATATTGCTCGATAGACGAAGTCGGAGTCCGTTTGTTTGTTTTTCAGATATTGGTTATCAACTTTTTTTCTATACATGCTAGCGACCTAAAACTTGTTTCATCGCATTCAGCTCGTCGAATTACGCCGGAAACGGTCGTCTTTGTTCTGATATTGCTCAAAACACGGAGTCGAATTCCGTTTGTTTGTTTCGTGGATATCAGTGAGTAACTTTTTTTCTATACATGCTAGCGACCTAAAACTTGTTTTATCGCATTCAGCCCGTCAAATTACGCCGGTAACGGTCGTCTTCGTTCTGATATTGCTCGATAGACGGAGTCGGAGTCCGTTTGTTTGTTTTTCAGATATCGGTTAGTAACTTTTTTTCTATACATGCTAGCGACCTAAAACTTGTTTCAATCGCATTCAGCGCGTCAAATTACGCCGGAAACGGTCGTCTTTGTTTTGATATTGCTCAAAACACGAAGTCGAATTCCGTACGTTTGTTTCGTGGATATCGGTGAGTAACTTTTTTTCTATACATGCTAGCGACCTAAAACTTGTTTTATCGCATTCAGCGCGTCAAATTACGCCGGAAACGGTCGTCTTTGTTTTGATATTGCTCAAAACACGAAGTCGAATTCCGTACGTTTGTTTCATGGATATCGGTGAGTAACTTTTTTTCTATACATGCTAGCGACCTAAAACTTGTTTTATCGCATTCAGCGCGTCAAATTACGCCGGAAACGGCCGTCTTTGTTTTGATATTGCTCGTAACACGAAGTCGAAGTCCGTTTGTTTGTTTTTCAGATATCGGTTAGTAACTTTTTTTCTATACATGCTAGCGACCTGAAACTTGTTTCATCGCATTCAGCTCGTCAAATTACGCCGGAAACGGTCGTCTTTGTTCTGATATTGCTCAAAACACGGAGTCGAATTCCGTTCGTTTGTTTCGTGGATTTCGGTGAGTAACTTTTTTTCTATACATGCTAGCGACCTAAAACTTGTTTTATCGCATTCAGCCCGTCAAATTACGCCGGTAACGGTCGTCTTTGTTCTGATATTGCTCGATAGACGGAGTCGGAGTCCGTTTGTTTGTTTTTCAGATATCGGTTAGTAACTTTTTTTCTATACATGCTAGCGACCTAAAACTTGTTTCAATCGCATTCAGCGCGTCAAATTACGCCGGAAACGGTCGTCTTTGTTTTGATATTGCTCAAAACACGAAGTCGAATTCCGTACGTTTGTTTCGTGGATATCGGTGAGTAACTTTTTTTCTATACATGCTAGCGACCTAAAACTTGTTTTATCGCATTCAGCGCGTCAAATTACGCCGGAAACGGTCGTCTTTGTTTTGATATTGCTCAAAACACGAAGTCGAATTCCGTACGTTTGTTTCATGGATATCGGTGAGTAACTTTTTTTCTATACATGCTAGCGACCTAAAACTTGTTTTATCGCATTCAGCGCGTCAAATTACGCCGGAAACGGCCGTCTTTGTTTTGATATTGCTCGTAACACGAAGTCGAAGTCCGTTTGTTTGTTTTTCAGATATCGGTTAGTAATTTTTTTTCTATACATGCTAGCGACCTGAAACTTGTTTCATCGCATTCAGCTCGTCAAATTACGCCGAAAACGGTCGTCTTTGTTCTGATATTGCTCAAAACACGGAGTCGAATTCCGTTTGTTTGTTTCGTGGATATCGGTGAGTAACTTTTTTTCTATACATGCTAGCGACCTAAAACTTGTTTTATCGCATTCAGCCCGTCAAATTACGCCGGTAACGGTCGTCTTTGTTCTGATATTGCTCGATAGACGGAGTCGGAGTCCGTTTGTTTGTTTTTCAGATATCGGTTAGTAACTTTTTTTCTATACATGCTAGCGACCTAAAACTTGTTTCAATCGCATTCAGCGCGTCAAATTACGCCGGAAACGGTCGTCTTTGTTTTGATATTGCTCAAAACACGAAGTCGAATTCCGTACGTTTGTTTCGTGGATATCGGTGAGTAACTTTTTTTCTATACATGCTAGCGACCTAAAACTTGTTTTATCGCATTCAGCGCGTCAAATTACGCCGGAAACGGTCGTCTTTGTTTTGATATTGCTCAAAACACGAAGTCGAATTCCGTACGTTTGTTTCATGGATATCGGTGAGTAACTTTTTTTCTATACATGCTAGCGACCTAAAACTTGTTTTATCGCATTCAGCGCGTCAAATTACGCCGGAAACGGTCGTCTTTGTTTTGATATTGCTCAAAACACGAAGTCGAATTCCGTACGTTTGTTTCGTGGATATCGGTGAGTAACTTTTTTTCTATACATGCTAGCGACCTAAAACTTGTTTTATCGCATTCAGCGCGTCAAATTACGCCGGAAACGGCCGTCTTTGTTTTGATATTGCTCGAAACACGAAGTCGAAGTCCGTTTGATTGTTTTTCAGATATCGGTTGGTAACTTTTTTTCTATACACGCTAGCGACCTAAAACTTGTTTTATCGCATTCAGCGCGTCAAATTACGCCGGAAACGGTCGTCTTTGTTTTGATATTGCTCAAAACACGGAGTCAATTTCCGTTCGTTTGTTTTGTGGATATCGGTGAGTAACTTTTTTTCTATACATGCTAGCGACCTAAAACTTGTTTTATCGCATTCAGCCCGTCAAATTACGCCGGAAACGGTCGTCTTTGTTCTGATATTGCTCGATAGACGAAGTCGGAGTCCGTTTGTTTGTTTTTCAGATATCGGTTAGTAACTTTTTTTCTATACATGCTAGCGACCTGAAACTTGTTTCATCGCATTCAGCTCGTCAAATTACGCCGGAAACGGTCGTCTTTGTTCTGATATTGCTCAAAACACGGAGTCGAATTCCGTTTGTTTGTTTCGTGGATATCGGTGAGTAACTTTTTTTCTATACATGCTAGCGACCTAAAACTTGTTTTATCGCATTCAGCCCGTCAAATTACGCCGGTAACGGTCGTCTTTGTTCTGATATTGCTCGATAGACGGAGTCGGAGTCCGTTTGTTTGTTTTTCAGATATCGGTTAGTAACTTTTTTTCTATACATGCTAGCGACCTAAAACTTGTTTCAATCGCATTCAGCGAGTCAAATTACGCCGGAAACGGTCGTCTTTGTTTTGATATTGCTCAAAACACGAAGTCGAATTCCGTACGTTTGTTTCGTGGATATCGGTGAGTAACTTTTTTTCTATACATGCTAGCGACCTAAAACTTGTTTTATCGCATTCAGCGCGTCAAATTACGCCGGAAACGGTCGTCTTTGTTTTGATATTGCTCAAAACACGAAGTCGAATTCCGTACGTTTGTTTCATGGATATCGGTGAGTAACTTTTTTTCTATACATGCTAGCGACCTAAAACTTGTTTTATCGCATTCAGCGCGTCAAATTACGCCGGAAACGGCCGTCTTTGTTTTGATATTGCTCGAAACACGAAGTCGAAGTCCGTTTGTTTGTTTTTCAGATATCGGTTAGTAACTTTTTTTCTATACATGCTAGCGACCTGAAACTTGTTTCATCGCATTCAGCGCGTCAAATTACGCCGGAAACGGTCGTCTTTGTTTTGATATTGCTCAAAACACGGAGTCGAATTCCGTTTGTTTGTTTCGTGGATATCGGTGAGTAACTTTTTTTCTATACATGCTAGCGACCTAAAACTTGTTTTATCGCATTCAGCCCGTCAAATTACGCCGGTAACGGTCGTCTTTGTTCTGATATTGCTCGATAGACGGAGTCGGAGTCCGTTTGTTTGTTTTTCAGATATCGGTTAGTAACTTTTTTTCTATACATGCTAGCGACCTAAAACTTGTTTCAATCGCATTCAGCGCGTCAAATTACGCCGGAAACGGTCGTCTTTGTTTTGATATTGCTCAAAACACGAAGTCGAATTCCGTACGTTTGTTTCGTGGATATCGGTGAGTAACTTTTTTTCTATACATGCTAGCGACCTAAAACTTGTTTTATCGCATTCAGCGCGTCAAATTACGCCGGAAACGGTCGTCTTAGTTTTGATATTGCTCAAAACACGAAGTCGAATTGCGTACGTTTGTTTCATGGATATCGGTGAGTAACTTTTTTTCTATACATGCTAGCGACCTAAAACTTGTTTTATCGCATCCAGCGCGTCAAATTACGCCGGAAACGGTCGTCTTTGTTTTGATATTGCTCAAAACACGAAGTCGAATTCCGTACGTTTGTTTCGTGGATATCGGTTGGTAACTTTTTTTCTATACACGCTAGCGACCTAAAACTTGTTTTATCGCATTCAGCGCGTCAAATTACGCCGGAAACGGTCGTCTTTGTTTTGATATTGCTCAAAACACGGAGTCAATTTCCGTTCGTTTGTTTTGTGGATATCGGTGAGTAACTTTTTTTCTATACATGCTAGCGACCTAAAACTTGTTTTATCGCATTCAGCCCGTCAAATTACGCCGGAAACGGTCGTCTTTGTTCTGATATTGCTCGATAGACGAAGTCGGAGTCCGTTTGTTTGTTTTTCAGATATTGGTTATCAACTTTTTTTCTATACATGCTAGCGACCTAAAACTTGTTTCATCGCATTCAGCTCGTCAAATTACGCCGGAAACGGTCGTCTTTGTTCGGATATTGCTCAAAACACGGAGTCGAATTCCGTTTGTTTGTTTCGTGGATATCAGTGAGTAACTTTTTTTCTATACATGCTAGCGACCTAAAACTTGTTTTATCGCATTCAGCCCGTCAAATTACGCCGGTAACGGTCGTCTTTGTTCTGATATTGCTCAAAACACGGAGTCGAATTCCGTTTGTTTGTTTCGTGGATATCGGTGAGTAACTTTTTTTCTATACATGCTAGCGACCTAAAACTTGTTTTATCGCATTCAGCCCGTCAAATTACGCCGGAAACGGTCGTCTTCGTTTTGATATTGCTCAAAACACGAAGTCGAATTCCGTTCGTTTGTTTCGTGGATATCGGTGAGTAACTTTTTTTCTATACATGCGAGCGACCTGAAACTTGTTTTATCGCATTCAGCGCGTCAAATTACGCCGGAAACGGTCGTCTTTGTTTTGATATTGCTCAAAACACGAAGTCGAATTCCGTTCGTTTGTTTCGTGGATATCGGTGAGTAACTTTTTCTCTATACATGCTAGCGACCTAAAACTAGTTTTATCGCATTCAGCGCGTCAAATTACGCCGGAAATGGTCGTCTTTGTTTTGATATTGCTCAAAACACGAAGTCGAATTCCGTACGTTTGTTTCATGGATATCAGTAAGTAACTTTTTTTCTATACATGCTAGCGACCTAAAACTTGTTTTATCGCATTCAGCGCGTCAAATTACGCCGGAAACGGCCGTCTTTGTTTTGATATTGCTCGAAACACGAAGTCGAAGTCCGTTTGATTGTTTTTCAGATATCGGTTGGTAACTTTTTTTCTATACACGCTAGCGACCTAAAACTTGTTTTATCGCATTCAGCGCGTCAAATTACGACGGAAACGGTCGTCTTTGTTTTAATATTGCTCAAAACACGAAGTCGAATTCCGTACGTTTGTTTCATGGATATCGGTGAGTAACTTTTTTTCTATACATGCTAGCGACCCAAAACTTGTTTTATCGCATTTAGCGCGTCAAATTACGCCGGAAACGGCCGTCTTTGTTTTGATATTGCTCGAAACACGAAGTCGAAGTCCGTTTGATTGTTTTTCAGATATCGGTTGGTAACTTTTTCTCTATACACGCTAGCGACCTAAAACTTGTTTTATCGCATTCAGCCCGTCAAATTACGCCGGTAACGGTCGTCTTTGTTCTGGTATTGCTCGATAGACGGAGTCGGAGTCCGTTTGTTTGTTTTTCAGATATCGGTTAGTAACTTTTTTTCTATACATGCTAGCGACCTAAAACTTGTTTCAATCGCATTCAGCGCGTCAAATTACGCCGGAAACGGTCGTCTTTGTTTTGATATTGCTCAAAACACGAAGTCGAATTCCGTACGTTTGTTTCGTGGATATCGGTGAGTAACTTTTTTTCTATACATGCTAGCGACCTAAAACTTGTTTTATCGCATTCAGCGCGTCAAATTACGCCGGAAACGGTCGTCTTTGTTTTGATATTGCTCAAAACACGAAGTCGAATTGCGTACGTTTGTTTCATGGATATCGGTGAGTAACTTTTTTTCTATACATGCTAGCGACCTAAAACTTGTTTTATCGCATCCAGCGCGTCAAATTACGCCGGAAACGGTCGTCTTTGTTTTGATATTGCTCAAAACACGAAGTCGAATTCCGTACGTTTGTTTCGTGGATATCGGTGAGTAACTTTTTTTCTATACATGCTAGCGACCTAAAACTTGTTTTATCGCATTCAGCGCGTCAAATTACGCCGGAAACGGCCGTCTTTGTTTTGATATTGCTCGAAACACGAAGTCGAAGTCCGTTTGATTGTTTTTCAGATATCGGTTGGTAACTTTTTTTCTATACACGCTAGCGACCTAAAACTTGTTTTATCGCATTCAGCGCGTCAAATTACGCCGGAAACGGTCGTCTTTGTTTTGATATTGCTCAAAACACGGAGTCAATTTCCGTTCGTTTGTTTTGTGGATATCGGTGAGTAACTTTTTTTCTATACATGCTAGCGACCTAAAACTTGTTTTATCGCATTCAGCCCGTCAAATTACGCCGGAAACGGTCGTCTTTGTTCTGATATTGCTCGATAGACGAAGTCGGAGTCCGTTTGTTTGTTTTTCAGATATTGGTTATCAACTTTTTTTCTATACATGCTAGCGACCTAATACTTGTTTCATCGC
Source organism: Diprion similis (assembly GCF_021155765.1). Taxonomy (NCBI): domain Eukaryota; kingdom Metazoa; phylum Arthropoda; class Insecta; order Hymenoptera; family Diprionidae; genus Diprion; species Diprion similis. The sequence continues at coordinate 12,376,298 of NC_060113.1, read as the reverse complement.
ATTCAGCTCGTCAAATTACGCCGGAAACGGTCGTCTTTGTTCGGATATTGCTCAAAACACGGAGTCGAATTCCGTTTGTTTGTTTCGTGGATATCAGTGAGTAACTTTTTTTCTATACATGCTAGCGACCTAAAACTTGTTTTATCGCATTCAGCCCGTCAAATTACGCCGGTAACGGTCGTCTTTGTTCTGATATTGCTCAAAACACGGAGTCGAATTCCGTTTGTTTGTTTCGTGGATATCGGTGAGTAACTTTTTTTCTATACATGCTAGCGACCTAAAACTTGTTTTATCGCATTCAGCCCGTCAAATTACGCCGGAAACGGTCGTCTTCGTTTTGATATTGCTCAAAACACGAAGTCGAATTCCGTTCGTTTGTTTCGTGGATATCGGTGAGTAACTTTTTTTCTATACATGCGAGCGACCTGAAACTTGTTTTATCGCATTCAGCGCGTCAAATTACGCCGGAAACGGTCGTCTTTGTTTTGATATTGCTCAAAACACGAAGTCGAATTCCGTTCGTTTGTTTCGTGGATATCGGTGAGTAACTTTTTCTCTATACATGCTAGCGACCTAAAACTAGTTTTATCGCATTCAGCGCGTCAAATTACGCCGGAAACGGTCGTCTTTGTTTTGATATTGCTCAAAACACGAAGTCGAATTCCGTACGTTTGTTTCATGGATATCGGTGAGTAACTTTTTTTCTATACATGCTAGCGACCTAAAACTTGTTTTATCGCATTCAGCGCGTCAAATTACGCCGGAAACGGCCGTCTTTGTTTTGATATTGCTCGAAACACGAAGTCGAAGTCCGTTTGATTGTTTTTCAGATATCGGTTGGTAACTTTTTTTCTATACACGCTAGCGACCTAAAACTTGTTTTATCGCATTCAGCGCGTTAAATTACGCCGGAAACGGTCGTCTTTGTTTTGATATTGCTCGATGGACGAAGTCGGAGTCCGTTTGTTTGTTTTTCAGATATCGGTTAGTAACTTTTTTTCTATACATGCTAGCGACCTAAAACTTGTTTCATCGCATTCAGCGCGTCAAATTACGCCGGAAACGGCCGTCTTTGTTTTGATATTGCTCAAAACACGAAGTCGAAGTCCGTTTGATTGTTTTTCAGATATCGGTTGGTAACTTTTTTTCTATACACGCTAGCGACCTAAAACTTGTTTTATCGCATTCAGCGCGTCAAATTACGCCGGAAACGGTCGTCTTTGTTTTGATATTGCTCAAAACACGGAGTCAATTTCCGTTCGTTTGTTTTGTGGATATCGGTGAGTAACTTTTTTTCTATACATGCTAGCGACCTAAAACTTGTTTTATCGCATTCAGCCCGTCAAATTACGCCGGAAACGGTCGTCTTTGTTTTGATATTGCTCGATAGACGAAGTCGGAGTCCGTTTGTTTGTTTTTCAGATATCGGTTAGTAACTTTTTTTCTATACATGCTAGCGACCTGAAACTTGTTTCATCGCATTCAGCTCGTCAAATTACGCCGGAAACGGTCGTCTTTGTTCTGATATTGCTCAAAACACGGAGTCGAATTCCGTTTGTTTGTTTCGTGGATATCGGTAAGTCACTTTTTTTCTATACATGCTAGCGACCTAAAACTTGTTTTATCGCATTCAGCCCGTCAAATTACGCCGGTAACGGTCGTCTTTGTTCTGATATTGCTCGATAGACGGAGTCGGAGTCCGTTTGTTTGTTTTTCAGATATCGGTTAGTAACTTTTTTTCTATACATGCTAGCGACCTAAAACTTGTTTCAATCGCATTCAGCGCGTCAAATTACGCCGGAAACGGTCGTCTTTGTTTTGATATTGCTCAAAACACGAAGTCGAATTCCGTACGTTTGTTTCGTGGATATCGGTGAGTAACTTTTTTTCTATACATGCTAGCGACCTAAAACTTGTTTTATCGCATTCAGCGCGTCAAATTACGCCGGAAACGGCCGTCTTTGTTTTGATATCGCTCGAAACACGAAGTCGAAGTCCGCTTGTTTGTTCTTCAGATATCGGTTGGTAACTTTTTTTCTATACATGCTAGCGACCTAAAACTTGTTTTATCGCATACAGCCCGTCAAATTACGCCGGAAACGGCCGTCTTTGTTTTGATATTGCTCGAAACACGAAGTCGAAGTCCGTTTGATTGTTTTTCAGATATCGGTTGGTAACTTTTTTTCTATACACGCTAGCGACCTAAAACTTGTTTTATCGCATTCAGCCCGTCAAATTACGCCGGTAACGGTCGTCTTTGTTCTGATATTGCTTGATAGACGAAGTCGGAGTCCGTTTGTTTGTTTTTCAGATATCGGTTAGTAACTTTTTTTCTATACATGCTAGCGACCTAAAACTTGTTTCATCGCATTCAGCGCGTCAAATTACGCCGGAAACGGTCGTCTTTGTTTTGATATTGCTCAAAACACGAAGTCGAATTCCGTACGTTTGTTTCGTGGATATCGGTGAGTAACTTTTTTTCTATACATGCTAGCGACCTAAAACTTGTTTTATCGCATTCAGCGCGTCAAATCACGCCGGAAACGGCCGTCTTTGTTCTGATATCGCTCGAAACACGAAGTCGAAGTCCGTTTGTTTGTTTTTCAGATATCGGTTGGTAACTTTTTTTCTATACCTGCTAGCGACCTAAAACTTGTTTTATCGCATACAGCCCGTCAAATTACGCCGGAAACGGTCGTCTTTGTTCTGATATTGCTCGATGGACGAAGTCGGAGTCCGTTTGTTTGTTTTTCAGATATCGGTTAGTAACTTTTTTTCTATACATGCTAGCGACCTAAAACTTGTTTCATCGCATTCAGCGCGTCAAATTACGCCGGAAACGGTCGTCTTTGTTTTGATATTGCTCAAAACACGAAGTCGAATTCCGTACGTTTGTTTCGTGGATATCGGTGAGTAACTTTTTTTCTATACATGCTAGCGACCTAAAACTTGTTTTATCGCATTCAGCGCGTCAAATTACGCCGGAAACGGTCGTCTTTGTTTTGATATTGCTCAAAACACGAAGTCGAATTCCGTACGTTTGTTTCATGGATATCGGTGAGTAACTTTTTTTCTATACATGCTAGCGACCCAAAACTTGTTTTATCGCATTCAGCGCGTCAAATTACGCCGGAAACGGCCGTCTTTGTTTTGATATTGCTCGAAACTCGAAGTCGAAGTCCGTTTGATTGTTCTTCAGATATCGGTTGGTAACTTTTTTTCTATACACGCTAGCGACCTAAAACTTGTTTTATCGCATTCAGCGCGTCAAATTACGCCGGAAACGGTCGTCTTTGTTTTGATATTGCTCAAAACACGGAGTCAATTTCCGTTCGTTTGTTTTGTGGATATCGGTGAGTAACTTTTTTTCTATACATGCTAGCGACCTAAAACTTGTTTTATCGCATTCAGCCCGTCAAATTACGCCGGAAACGGTCGTCTTTGTTTTGATATTGCTCGATGGACGAAGTCGGAGTCCGTTTGTTTGTTTTTCAGATATCGGTTAGTAACTTTTTTTCTATACATGCTAGCGACCTAAAACTTGTTTCATCGCATTCAGCGCGTCAAATTACGCCGGAAACGGCCGTCTTTGTTTTGATATTGCTCAAAACACGAAGTCGAAGTCCGTTTGATTGTTTTTCAGATATCGGTTGGTAACTTTTTTTCTATACACGCTAGCGACCTGAAACTTGTTTTATCGCATTCAGCGCGTCAAATTACGCCGGAAACGGTCGTCTTTGTTTTGATATTGCTCAAAACACGGAGTCAATTTCCGTTCGTTTGTTTTGTGGATATCGGTGAGTAACTTTTTTTCTATACATGCTAGCGACCTAAAACTTGTTTTATCGCATTCAGCCCGTCAAATTACGCCGGAAACGGTCGTCTCTGTTCTGATATTGCTCGATAGACGAAGTCGGAGTCCGTTTGTTTGTTTTTCAGATATCGGTTAGTAACTTTTTTTCTATACATGCTAGCGACCTGAAACTTGTTTCATCGCATTCAGCTCGTCCAATTACGCCGGAAACGGTCGTCTTTGTTCTGATATTGCTCAAAACACGGAGTCGAATTCCGTTTGTTTGTTTCGTGGATATCGGTGAGTAACTTTTTTTCTATACATGCTAGCGACCTAAAACTTGTTTTATCGCATTCAGCCCGTCAAATTACGCCGGTAACGGTCGTCTTTGTTTTGATATTGCTCGAAACACGAAGTCGAAGTCCGTTTGATTGTTTTTCAGATATCGGTTGGTAACTTTTTCTCTATACACGCTAGCGACCTAAAACTTGTTTTATCGCATTCAGCGCGTTAAATTACGCCGGAAACGGTCGTCTTTGTTTTGATATTGCTCGATGGACGAAGTCGGAGTCCGTTTGTTTGTTTTTCAGATATCGGTTAGTAACTTTTTTTCTATACATGCTAGCGACCTAAAACTTGTTTCATCGCATTCAGCGCGTCAAATTACGCCGGAAACGGCCGTCTTTGTTTTGATATTGCTCAAAACACGAAGTCGAAGTCCGTTTGATTGTTTTTCAGATATCGGTTGGTAACTTTTTTTCTATACACGCTAGCGACCTAAAACTTGTTTTATCGCATTCAGCGCGTCAAATTACGCCGGAAACGGTCGTCTTTGTTTTGATATTGCTCAAAACACGGAGTCAATTTCCGTTCGTTTGTTTTGTGGATATCGGTGAGTAACTTTTTTTCTATACATGCTAGCGACCTAAAACTTGTTTTATCGCATTCAGCCCGTCAAATTACGCCGGAAACGGTCGTCTTTGTTCTGATATTGCTCGATAGACGAAGTCGGAGTCCGTTTGTTTGTTTTTCAGATATCGGTTAGTAACTTTTTTTCTATACATGCTAGCGACCTGAAACTTGTTTCATCGCATTCAGCTCGTCAAATTACGCCGGAAACGGTCGTCTTTGTTCTGATATTGCTCAAAACACGGAGTCGAATTCCGTTTGTTTGTTTCGTGGATATCGGTAAGTCACTTTTTTTCTATACATGCTAGCGACCTAAAACTTGTTTTATCGCATTCAGCCCGTCAAATTACGCCGGTAACGGTCGTCTTTGTTCTGATATTGCTCGATAGACGGAGTCGGAGTCCGTTTGTTTGTTTTTCAGATATCGGTTAGTAACTTTTTTTCTATACATGCTAGCGACCTAAAACTTGTTTCAATCGCATTCAGCGCGTCAAATTACGCCGGAAACGGTCGTCTTTGTTTTGATATTGCTCAAAACACGAAGTCGAATTCCGTACGTTTGTTTCGTGGATATCGGTGAGTAACTTTTTTTCTATACATGCTAGCGACCTAAAACTTGTTTTATCGCATTCAGCCCGTCAAATTACGCCGGAAACGGTCGTCTTTGTTCTGATATTGCTCGATAGACGAAGTCGGAGTCCGTTTGTTTGTTTTTCAGATATCGGTTAGTAACTTTTTTTCTATACATGCTAGCGACCTGAAACTTGTTTCATCGCATTCAGCTCGTCAAATTACGCCGGAAACGGTCGTCTTTGTTCTGATATTGCTCAAAACACGGAGTCGAATTCCGTTTGTTTGTTTCGTGGATATCGGTAAGTCACTTTTTTTCTATACATGCTAGCGACCTAAAACTTGTTTTATCGCATTCAGCCCGTCAAATTACGCCGGTAACGGTCGTCTTTGTTCTGATATTGCTCGATAGACGGAGTCGGAGTCCGTTTGTTTGTTTTTCAGATATCGGTTAGTAACTTTTTTTCTATACATGCTAGCGACCTAAAACTTGTTTCAATCGCATTCAGCGCGTCAAATTACGCCGGAAACGGTCGTCTTTGTTTTGATATTGCTCAAAACACGAAGTCGAATTCCGTACGTTTGTTTCGTGGATATCGGTGAGTAACTTTTTTTCTATACATGCTAGCGACCTAAAACTTGTTTTATCGCATTCAGCGCGTCAAATTACGCCGGAAACGGCCGTCTTTGTTTTGATATCGCTCGAAACACGAAGTCGAAGTCCGCTTGTTTGTTTTTCAGATATCGGTTGGTAACTTTTTTTCTATACATGCTAGCGACCTAAAACGTGTTTTATCGCATACAGCCCGTCAAATTACGCCGGAAACGGCCGTCTTTGTTTTGATATTGCTCGAAACACGAAGTCGAAGTCCGTTTGATTGTTTTTCAGATATCGGTTGGTAACTTTTTTTCTATACACGCTAGCGACCTAAAACTTGTTTTATCGCATTCAGCCCGTCAAATTACGCCGGAAACGGTCGTCTTTGTTCTGATATTGCTCGATAGACGAAGTCGGAGTCCGTTTGTTTGTTTTTCAGATATCGGTTAGTAACTTTTTTTCTATACATGCTAGCGACCTGAAACTTGTTTCATCGCATTCAGCTCGTCAAATTACGCCGGAAACGGTCGTCTTTGTTCTGATATTGCTCAAAACACGGAGTCGAATTCCGTTTGTTTGTTTCGTGGATATCGGTAAGTCACTTTTTTTCTATACATGCTAGCGACCTAAAACTTGTTTTATCGCATTCAGCCCGTCAAATTACGCCGGTAACGGTCGTCTTTGTTCTGATATTGCTCGATAGACGGAGTCGGAGTCCGTTTGTTTGTTTTTCAGATATCGGTTAGTAACTTTTTTTCTATACATGCTAGCGACCTAAAACTTGTTTCAATCGCATTCAGCGCGTCAAATTACGCCGGAAACGGTCGTCTTTGTTTTGATATTGCTCAAAACACGAAGTCGAATTCCGTACGTTTGTTTCGTGGATATCGGTGAGTAACTTTTTTTCTATACATGCTAGCGACCTAAAACTTGTTTTATCGCATTCAGCCCGTCAAATTACGCCGGAAACGGTCGTCTTTGTTCTGATATTGCTCGATAGACGAAGTCGGAGTCCGTTTGTTTGTTTTTCAGATATCGGTTAGTAACTTTTTTTCTATACATGCTAGCGACCTGAAACTTGTTTCATCGCATTCAGCTCGTCAAATTACGCCGGAAACGGTCGTCTTTGTTCTGATATTGCTCAAAACACGGAGTCGAATTCCGTTTGTTTGTTTCGTGGATATCGGTAAGTCACTTTTTTTCTATACATGCTAGCGACCTAAAACTTGTTTTATCGCATTCAGCCCGTCAAATTACGCCGGTAACGGTCGTCTTTGTTCTGATATTGCTCGATAGACGGAGTCGGAGTCCGTTTGTTTGTTTTTCAGATATCGGTTAGTAACTTTTTTTCTATACATGCTAGCGACCTAAAACTTGTTTCAATCGCATTCAGCGCGTCAAATTACGCCGGAAACGGTCGTCTTTGTTTTGATATTGCTCAAAACACGAAGTCGAATTCCGTACGTTTGTTTCGTGGATATCGGTGAGTAACTTTTTTTCTATACATGCTAGCGACCTAAAACTTGTTTTATCGCATTCAGCGCGTCAAATTACGCCGGAAACGGCCGTCTTTGTTTTGATATCGCTCGAAACACGAAGTCGAAGTCCGCTTGTTTGTTTTTCAGATATCGGTTGGTAACTTTTTTTCTATACATGCTAGCGACCTAAAACGTGTTTTATCGCATACAGCCCGTCAAATTACGCCGGAAACGGCCGTCTTTGTTTTGATATTGCTCGAAACACGAAGTCGAAGTCCGTTTGATTGTTTTTCAGATATCGGTTGGTAACTTTTTTTCTATACACGCTAGCGACCTAAAACTTGTTTTATCGCATTCAGCCCGTCAAATTACGCCGGTAACGGTCGTCTTTGTTCTGATATTGCTTGATAGACGAAGTCGGAGTCCGTTTGTTTGTTTTTCAGATATCGGTTAGTAACTTTTTTTCTATACATGCTAGCGACCTAAAACTTGTTTCATCGCATTCAGCGCGTCAAATTACGCCGGAAACGGTCGTCTTTGTTTTGATATTGCTCAAAACACGAAGTCGAATTCCGTACGTTTGTTTCGTGGATATCGGTGAGTAACTTTTTTTCTATACATGCTAGCGACCTAAAACTTGTTTTATCGCATTCAGCGCGTCAAATCACGCCGGAAACGGCCGTCTTTGTTCTGATATCGCTCGAAACACGAAGTCGAAGTCCGTTTGTTTGTTTTTCAGATATCGGTTGGTAACTTTTTTTCTATACCTGCTAGCGACCTAAAACTTGTTTTATCGCATACAGCCCGTCAAATTACGCCGGAAACGGTCGTCTTTGTTCTGATATTGCTCGATGGACGAAGTCGGAGTCCGTTTGTTTGTTTTTCAGATATCGGTTAGTAACTTTTTTTCTATACATGCTAGCGACCTAAAACTTGTTTCATCGCATTCAGCGCGTCAAATTACGCCGGAAACGGTCGTCTTTGTTTTGATATTGCTCAAAACACGAAGTCGAATTCCGTACGTTTGTTTCGTGGATATCGGTGAGTAACTTTTTTTCTATACATGCTAGCGACCTAAAACTTGTTTTATCGCATTCAGCGCGTCAAATTACGCCGGAAACGGTCGTCTTTGTTTTGATATTGCTCAAAACACGAAGTCGAATTCCGTACGTTTGTTTCATGGATATCGGTGAGTAACTTTTTTTCTATACATGCTAGCGACCCAAAACTTGTTTTATCGCATTCAGCGCGTCAAATTACGCCGGAAACGGCCGTCTTTGTTTTGATATTGCTCGAAACACGAAGTCGAAGTCCGTTTGATTGTTCTTCAGATATCGGTTGGTAACTTTTTTTCTATACACGCTAGCGACCTAAAACTTGTTTTATCGCATTCAGCGCGTCAAATTACGCCGGAAACGGTCGTCTTTGTTTTGATATTGCTCAAAACACGGAGTCAATTTCCGTTCGTTTGTTTTGTGGATATCGGTGAGTAACTTTTTTTCTATACATGCTAGCGACCTAAAACTTGTTTTATCGCATTCAGCCCGTCAAATTACGCCGGAAACGGTCGTCTTTGTTCTGATATTGCTCGATAGACGAAGTCGGAGTCCGTTTGTTTGTTTTTCAGATATCGGTTAGTAACTTTTTTTCTATACATGCTAGCGACCTAAAACTTGTTTCATCGCATTCAGCGCGTCAAATTACGCCGGAAACGGTCGTCTTTGTTCTGATATTGCTCAAAACACGGAGTCGAATTCCGTTTGTTTGTTTCGTGGATATCGGTGAGTAACTTTTTTTCTATACATGCTAGCGACCTAAAACTTGTTTTATCGCATTCAGCCCGTCAAATTACGCCGGAAACGGTCGTCTTCGTTTTGATATTGCTCAAAACACGAAGTCGAATTCCGTTCGTTTGTTTCGTGGATATCGGTGAGTAACTTTTTTTCTATACATGCTAGCGACCTGAAACTTGTTTTATCGCATTCAGCGCGTCAAATTACGCCGGAAACGGTCGTCTTTGTTTTGATATTGCTCAAAACACGAAGTCGAATTCCGTTCGTTTGTTTCGTGGATATCGGTGAGTAACTTTTTTTCTATACATGCTAGCGACCTGAAACTTGTTTCATCGCATTCAGCTCGTCCAATTACGCCGGAAACGGTCGTCTTTGTTCTGATATTGCTCAAAACACGGAGTCGAATTCCGTTTGTTTGTTTCGTGGATATCGGTGAGTAACTTTTTTTCTATACATGCTAGCGACCTGAAACTTGTTTTATCGCATTCAGCCCGTCAAATTACGCCGGTAACGGTCGTCTTTGTTTTGATATTGCTCGAAACACGAAGTCGAAGTCCGTTTGATTGTTTTTCAGATATCGGTTGGTAACTTTTTCTCTATACACGCTAGCGACCTAAAACTTGTTTTATCGCATTCAGCGCGTTAAATTACGCCGGAAACGGTCGTCTTTGTTTTGATATTGCTCGATGGACGAAGTCGGAGTCCGTTTGTTTGTTTTTCAGATATCGGTTAGTAACTTTTTTTCTATACATGCTAGCGACCTAAAACTTGTTTCATCGCATTCAGCGCGTCAAATTACGCCGGAAACGGCCGTCTTTGTTTTGATATTGCTCAAAACACGAAGTCGAAGTCCGTTTGATTGTTTTTCAGATATCGGTTGGTAACTTTTTTTCTATACACGCTAGCGACCTAAAACTTGTTTTATCGCATTCAGCGCGTCAAATTACGCCGGAAACGGTCGTCTTTGTTTTGATATTGCTCAAAACACGGAGTCAATTTCCGTTCGTTTGTTTTGTGGATATCGGTGAGTAACTTTTTTTCTATACATGCTAGCGACCTAAAACTTGTTTTATCGCATTCAGCCCGTCAAATTACGCCGGAAACGGTCGTCTTTGTTCTGATATTGCTCGATAGACGAAGTCGGAGTCCGTTTGTTTGTTTTTCAGATATCGGTTAGTAACTTTTTTTCTATACATGCTAGCGACCTGAAACTTGTTTCATCGCATTCAGCTCGTCAATGACGCCGGAAACGGTCGTCTTTGTTCTGATATTGCTCAAAACACGGAGTCGAATTCCGTTTGTTTGTTTCGTGGATATCGGTAAGTCACTTTTTTTCTATACATGCTAGCGACCTAAAACTTGTTTTATCGCATTCAGCCCGTCAAATTACGCCGGTAACGGTCGTCTTTGTTCTGATATTGCTCGATGGACGGAGTCGGAGTCCGTTTGTTTGTTTTTCAGATATCGGTTAGTAACTTTTTTTCTATACATGCTAGCGACCTAAAACTTGTTTCATCGCATTCAGCGCGTCAAATTACGCCGGAAACGGTCGTCTTTGTTTTGATATTGCTCAAAACACGAAGTCGAATTCCGTACGTTTGTTTCGTGGATATCGGTGAGTAACTTTTTTTCTATACATGCTAGCGACCTAAAACTTGTTTTATCGCATTCAGCGCGTCAAATCACGCCGGAAACGGCCGTCTTTGTTCTGATATCGCTCGAAACACGAAGTCGAAGTCCGTTTGTTTGTTTTTCAGATATCGGTTGGTAACTTTTTTTCTATACCTGCTAGCGACCTAAAACTTGTTTTATCGCATACAGCCCGTCAAATTACGCCGGAAACGGTCGTCTTTGTTCTGATATTGCTCGATGGACGAAGTCGGAGTCCGTTTGTTTGTTTTTCAGATATCGGTTAGTAACTTTTTTTCTATACATGCTAGCGACCTAAAACTTGTTTCATCGCATTCAGCGCGTCAAATTACGCCGGAAACGGTCGTCTTTGTTTTGATATTGCTCAAAACACGAAGTCGAATTCCGTACGTTTGTTTCGTGGATATCGGTGAGTAACTTTTTTTCTATACATGCTAGCGACCTAAAACTTGTTTTATCGCATTCAGCGCGTCAAATTACGCCGGAAACGGTCGTCTTTGTTTTGATATTGCTCAAAACACGAAGTCGAATTCCGTACGTTTGTTTCATGGATATCGGTGAGTAACTTTTTTTCTATACATGCTAGCGACCCAAAACTTGTTTTATCGCATTCAGCGCGTCAAATTACGCCGGAAACGGCCGTCTTTGTTTTGATATTGCTCGAAACACGAAGTCGAAGTCCGTTTGATTGTTCTTCAGATATCGGTTGGTAACTTTTTTTCTATACACGCTAGCGACCTAAAACTTGTTTTATCGCATTCAGCGCGTCAAATTACGCCGGAAACGGTCGTCTTTGTTTTGATATTGCTCAAAACACGGAGTCAATTTCCGTTCGTTTGTTTTGTGGATATCGGTGAGTAACTTTTTTTCTATACATGCTAGCGACCTAAAACTTGTTTTATCGCATTCAGCCCGTCAAATTACGCCGGAAACGGTCGTCTTTGTTCTGATATTGCTCGATAGACGAAGTCGGAGTCCGTTTGTTTGTTTTTCAGATATCGGTTAGTAACTTTTTTTCTATACATGCTAGCGACCTAAAACTTGTTTCATCGCATTCAGCGCGTCAAATTACGCCGGAAACGGTCGTCTTTGTTCTGATATTGCTCAAAACACGGAGTCGAATTCCGTTTGTTTGTTTCGTGGATATCGGTGAGTAACTTTTTTTCTATACATGCTAGCGACCTAAAACTTGTTTTATCGCATTCAGCCCGTCAAATTACGCCGGAAACGGTCGTCTTCGTTTTGATATTGCTCAAAACACGAAGTCGAATTCCGTTCGTTTGTTTCGTGGATATCGGTGAGTAACTTTTTTTCTATACATGCTAGCGACCTGAAACTTGTTTTATCGCATTCAGCGCGTCAAATTACGCCGGAAACGGTCGTCTTTGTTTTGATATTGCTCAAAACACGAAGTCGAATTCCGTTCGTTTGTTTCGTGGATATCGGTGAGTAACTTTTTTTCTATACATGCTAGCGACCTAAAACTTGTTTTATCGCATTCAGCGCGTCAAATTACGCCGGAAACGGCCGTCTTTGTTTTGATATTGCTCGAAACACGAAGTCGAAGTCCGTTTGTTTGTTTTTCAGATATCGGTTGGTAACTTTTTTTCTATACATGCTAGCGACCTAAAACTTGTTTTATCGCATACAGCCCGTCAAATTACGCCGGAAACGGTCGTCTTTGTTTTGATATTGCTCGATGGACGAAGTCGGAGTCCGTTTGTTTGTTTTTCAGATATCGGTTAGTAACTTTTTTTCTATACATGCTAGCGACCTAAAACTTGTTTCATCGCATTCAGCGCGTCAAATTACGCCGGAAACGGCCGTCTTTGTTTTGATATTGCTCAAAACACGAAGTCGAAGTCCGTTTGATTGTTTTTCAGATATCGGTTGGTAACTTTTTTTCTATACACGCTAGCGACCTGAAACTTGTTTTATCGCATTCAGCGCGTCAAATTACGCCGGAAACGGTCGTCTTTGTTTTGATATTGCTCAAAACACGGAGTCAATTTCCGTTCGTTTGTTTTGTGGATATCGGTGAGTAACTTTTTTTCTATACATGCTAGCGACCTAAAACTTGTTTTATCGCATTCAGCCCGTCAAATTACGCCGGAAACGGTCGTCTCTGTTCTGATATTGCTCGATAGACGAAGTCGGAGTCCGTTTGTTTGTTTTTCAGATATCGGTTAGTAACTTTTTTTCTATACATGCTAGCGACCTGAAACTTGTTTCATCGCATTCAGCTCGTCCAATTACGCCGGAAACGGTCGTCTTTGTTCTGATATTGCTCAAAACACGGAGTCGAATTCCGTTTGTTTGTTTCGTGGATATCGGTGAGTAACTTTTTTTCTATACATGCTAGCGACCTAAAACTTGTTTTATCGCATTCAGCCCGTCAAATTACGCCGGTAACGGTCGTCTTTGTTCTGATATTGCTCGATAGACGGAGTCGGAGTCCGTTTGTTTGTTTTTCAGATATCGGTTAGTAACTTTTTTTCTATACATGCTAGCGACCTAAAACTTGTTTCAATCGCATTCAGCGCGTCAAATTACGCCGGAAACGGTCGTCTTTGTTTTGATATTGCTCAAAACACGAAGTCGAATTCCGTACGTTTGTTTCGTGGATATCGGTGAGTAACTTTTTTTCTATACATGCTAGCGACCTAAAACTTGTTTTATCGCATTCAGCGCGTCAAATTACGCCGGAAACGGCCGTCCTTGTTTTGATATCGCTCGAAACACGAAGTCGAAGTCCGTTTGTTTGTTTTTCAGATATCGGTTGGTAACTTTTTTTCTATACATGCTAGCGACCTAAAACTTGTTTTATCGCATACAGCCCGTCAAATTACGCCGGAAACGGTCGTCTTTGTTCTGATATTGCTCGATGGACGATGTCGGAGTCCGTTTGTTTGTTTTTCAGATATCGGTTAGTAACTTTTTTTCTATACATGCTAGCGACCTAAAACTTGTTTCATCGCATTCAGCGCGTCAAATTACGCCGGAAACGGTCGTCTTTGTTTTGATATTGCTCAAAACACGAAGTCGAATTCCGTACGTTTGTTTCGTGGATATCGGTTAGTAACTTTTTTTCTATACATGCTAGCGACCTAAAACTTGTTTTATCGCATTTAGCGCGTCAAATTACGCCGGAAACGGTCGTCTTTGTTTTGATATTGCTCAAAACACGAAGTCGAATTCCGTACGTTTGTTTCATGGATATCGGTGAGTAACTTTTTTTCTATACATGCTAGCGACCCAAAACTTGTTTTATCGCATTCAGCGCGTCAAATTACGCCGGAAACGGCCGTCTTTGTTTTGATATAGCTCGGAACACGAAGTCGAAGTCCGTTTGATTGTTTTTCAGATATCGGTTGGTAACTTTTTTTCTATACACGCTAGCGACCTAAAACTTGTTTTATCGCATTCAGCGCGTCAAATTACGCCGGAAACGGTCGTCTTTGTTTTGATATTGCTCGAAGGACGAAGTCGGAGTCCGTTTGTTTGTTTTTCAGATATCGGTTAGCAACTTTTTTTCTATACATGCTAGCGACCTAAAACTTGTTTCATCGCATTCAGCGCGTCAAATTACGCCGGAAACGGCCGTCTTTGTTTTGATATTGCTCAAAACACGAAGTCGAAGTCCGTTTGATTGTTTTTCAGATATCGGTTGGTAACTTTTTTTCTATACACGCTAGCGACCTAAAACTTGTTTTATCGCATTCAGCGCGTAAAATTACGCCGGAAACGGTCGTCTTTGTTTTGATATTGCTCAAAACACGGAGTCAATTTCCGTTCGTTTGTTTTGTGGATATCGGTGAGTAACTTTTTTTCTATACATGCTAGCGACCTAAAACTTGTTTTATCGCATTCAGCCCGTCAAATTACGCCGGAAACGGTCGTCTTTGTTCTGATATTGCTCGATAGACGAAGTCGGAGTCCGTTTGTTTGTTTTTCAGATATCGGTTAGTAACTTTTTTTCTATACATGCTAGCGACCTGAAACTTGTTTCATCGCATTCAGCTCGTCAAATTACGCCGGAAACGGTCGTCTTTGTTCTGATATTGCTCAAAACACGGAGTCGAATTCCGTTTGTTTGTTTCGTGGATATCGGTGAGTAACTTTTTTTCTATACATGCTAGCGACCTAAAACTTGTTTTATTGCATTCAGCCCGTCAAATTACGCCGGTAACGGTCGTCTTTGTTCTGATATTGCTCGATAGACGGAGTCGGAGTCCGTTTGTTTGTTTTTCAGATATCGGTTAGTAACTTTTTTTCTATACATGCTAGCGACCTAAAACTTGTTTCAATCGCATTCAGCGCGTCAAATTACGCCGGAAACGGTCGTCTTTGTTTTGATATTGCTCAAAACACGAAGTCGAATTCCGTACGTTTGTTTCGTGGATATCGGTGAGTAACTTTTTTTCTATACATGCTAGCGACCTAAAACTTGTTTTATCGCATTCAGCGCGTCAAATTACGCCGGAAACGGTCGTCTTTGTTTTGATATTGCTCAAAACACGGAGTCAATTTCCGTTCGTTTGTTTTGTGGATATCGGTGAGTAACTTTTTTTCTATACATGCTAGCGACCTAAAACTTGTTTTATCGCATTCAGCCCGTCAAATTACGCCGGAAACGGTCGTCTTTGTTCTGATATTGCTCGATAGACGAAGTCGGAGTCCGTTTGTTTGTTTTTCAGATATCGGTTAGTAACTTTTTTTCTATACATGCTAGCGACCTGAAACTTGTTTCATCGCATTCAGCTCGTCAAATTACGCCGGAAACGGTCGTCTTTGTTCTGATATTGCTCAAAACACGGAGTCGAATTCCGTTTGTTTGTTTCGTGGATATCGGTGAGTAACTTTTTTTCTATACATGCTAGCGACCTAAAACTTGTTTTATCGCATTCAGCCCGTCAAATTACGCCGGTAACGGTCGTCTTTGTTCTGATATTGCTCGATAGACGGAGTCGGAGTCCGTTTGTTTGTTTTTCAGATATCGGTTAGTAACTTTTTTTCTATACATGCTAGCGACCTAAAACTTGTTTCAATCGCATTCAGCGCGTCAAATTACGCCGGAAACGGTCGTCTTTGTTTTGATATTGCTCAAAACACGAAGTCGAATTCCGTACGTTTGTTTCGTGGATATCGGTGAGTAACTTTTTTTCTATACATGCTAGCGACCTAAAACTTGTTTTATCGCATTCAGCGCGTCAAATTACGCCGGAAACGGCCGTCTTTGTTTTGATATCGCTCGAAACACGAAGTCGAAGTCCGTTTGTTTGTTTTTCAGATATCGGTTGGTAACTTTTTTTCTATACATGCTAGCGACCTAAAACTTGTTTTATCGCATACAGCCCGTCAAATTACGCCGGAAACGGTCGTCTTTGTTCTGATATTGCTCGATGGACGAAGTCGGAGTCCGTTTGTTTGTTTTTCAGATATCGGTTAGTAACTTTTTTTCTATACATGCTAGCGACCTAAAACTTGTTTCATCGCATTCAGCGCGTCAAATTACGCCGGAAACGGCCGTCTTTGTTTTGATATTGCTCAAAACACGAAGTCGAAGTCCGTTTGATTGTTTTTCAGATATCGGTTGGTAACTTTTTTTCTATACACGCTAGCGACCTAAAACTTGTTTTATCGCATTCAGCGCGTCAAATTACGCCGGAAACGGTCGTCTTTGTTTTGATATTGCTCAAAACACGGAGTCAATTTCCGTTCGTTTGTTTTGTGGATATCGGTGAGTAACTTTTTTTCTATACATGCTAGCGACCTAAAACTTGTTTTATCGCATTCAGCCCGTCAAATTACGCCGGAAACGGTCGTCTTTGTTCTGATATTGCTCGATAGACGAAGTCGGAGTCCGTTTGTTTGTTTTTCAGATATCGGTTAGTAACTTTTTTTCTATACATGCTAGCGACCTGAAACTTGTTTCATCGCATTCAGCTCGTCAAATTACGCCGGAAACGGTCGTCTTTGTTCTGATATTGCTCAAAACACGGAGTCGAATTCCGTTTGTTTGTTTCGTGGATATCGGTGAGTAACTTTTTTTCTATACATGCTAGCGACCTAAAACTTGTTTTATCGCATTCAGCCCGTCAAATTACGCCGGTAACGGTCGTCTTTGTTCTGATATTGCTCGATAGACGGAGTCGGAGTCCGTTTGTTTGTTTTTCAGATATCGGTTAGTAACTTTTTTTCTATACATGCTAGCGACCTAAAACTTGTTTCAATCGCATTCAGCGCGTCAAATTACGCCGGAAACGGTCGTCTTTGTTTTGATATTGCTCAAAACACGAAGTCGAATTCCGTACGTTTGTTTCGTGGATATCGGTGAGTAACTTTTTTTCTATACATGCTAGCGACCTAAAACTTGTTTTATCGCATTCAGCGCGTCAAATTACGCCGGAAACGGCCGTCTTTGTTTTGATATCGCTCGAAACACGAAGTCGAAGTCTGTTTGTTTGTTTTTCAGATATCGGTTGGTAACTTTTTTTCTATACATGCTAGCGACCTAAAACTTGTTTTATCGCATACAGCCCGTCAAATTACGCCGGAAACGGCCGTCTTTGTTTTGATATTGCTCAAAACACGAAGTCGAATTCCGTAC
The DNA here is from genome assembly GCF_021155765.1 of Diprion similis. Lineage (NCBI taxonomy): Eukaryota > Metazoa > Arthropoda > Insecta > Hymenoptera > Diprionidae > Diprion > Diprion similis. The sequence continues at coordinate 12,358,897 of NC_060113.1, read as the reverse complement.
GTTTGTTTCGTGGATATCGGTTGGTAACTTTTTTTCTATACATGCTAGCGACCTAAAACTTGTTTTATCGCATTCAGCGCGTCAAATTACGCCGGAAACGGCCGTCTTTGTTTTGATATCGCTCGAAACACGAAGTCGAAGTCCGTTTGTTTGTTTTTCAGATATCGGTTGGTAACTTTTTTTCTATACATGCTAGCGACCTAAAACTTGTTTTATCGCATACAGCCCGTCAAATTACGCCGGAAACGGTCGTCTTTGTTCTGATATTGCTCGATGGACAAAGTCGGAGTCCGTTTGTTTGTTTTTCAGATATCGGTTAGTAACTTTTTTTCTATACATGCTAGCGACCTAAAACTTGTTTCATCGCATTCAGCGCGTCAAATTACGCCGGAAACGGTCGTCTTTGTTTTGATATTGCTCAAAACACGAAGTCGAATTCCGTACGTTTGTTTCGTGGATATCGGTTAGTAACTTTTTTTCTATACATGCTAGCGACCTAAAACTTGTTTTATCGCATTTAGCGCGTCAAATTACGCCGGAAACGGTCGTCTTTGTTTTGATATTGCTCAAAACACGAAGTCGAATTCCGTACGTTTGTTTCATGGATATCGGTGAGTAACTTTTTTTTTATACATGCTAGCGACCCAAAACTTGTTTTATCGCATTCAGCGCGTCAAATTACGCCGGAAACGGCCGTCTTTGTTTTGATATAGCTCGGAACACGAAGTCGAAGTCCGTTTGATTGTTTTTCAGATATCGGTTGGTAACTTTTTTTCTATACACGCTAGCGACCTAAAACTTGTTTTATCGCATTCAGCGCGTCAAATTACGCCGGAAACGGTCGTCTTTGTTTTGATATTGCTCGAAGGACGAAGTCGGAGTCCGTTTGTTTGTTTTTCAGATATCGGTTAGCAACTTTTTTTCTATACATGCTAGCGACCTAAAACTTGTTTCATCGCATTCAGCGCGTCAAATTACGCCGGAAACGGCCGTCTTTGTTTTGATATTGCTCAAAACACGAAGTCGAAGTCCGTTTGATTGTTTTTCAGATATCGGTTGGTAACTTTTTTTCTATACACGCTAGCGACCTAAAACTTGTTTTATCGCATTCAGCGCGTAAAATTACGCCGGAAACGGTCGTCTTTGTTTTGATATTGCTCAAAACACGGAGTCAATTTCCGTTCGTTTGTTTTGTGGATATCGGTGAGTAACTTTTTTTCTATACATGCTAGCGACCTAAAACTTGTTTTATCGCATTCAGCCCGTCAAATTACGCCGGAAACGGTCGTCTTTGTTCTGATATTGCTCGATAGACGAAGTCGGAGTCCGTTTGTTTGTTTTTCAGATATCGGTTAGTAACTTTTTTTCTATACATGCTAGCGACCTGAAACTTGTTTCATCGCATTCAGCTCGTCAAATTACGCCGGAAACGGTCGTCTTTGTTCTGATATTGCTCAAAACACGGAGTCGAATTCCGTTTGTTTGTTTCGTGGATATCGGTGAGTAACTTTTTTTCTATACATGCTAGCGACCTAAAACTTGTTTTATCGCATTCAGCCCGTCAAATTACGCCGGTAACGGTCGTCTTTGTTCTGATATTGCTCGATAGACGGAGTCGGAGTCCGTTTGTTTGTTTTTCAGATATCGGTTAGTAACTTTTTTTCTATACATGCTAGCGACCTAAAACTTGTTTCAATCGCATTCAGCGCGTCAAATTACGCCGGAAACGGTCGTCTTTGTTTTGATATTGCTCAAAACACGAAGTCGAATTCCGTACGTTTGTTTCGTGGATATCGGTGAGTAACTTTTTTTCTATACATGCTAGCGACCTAAAACTTGTTTTATCGCATTCAGCGCGTCAAATTACGCCGGAAACGGCCGTCTTTGTTTTGATATCGCTCGAAACACGAAGTCGAAGTCCGTTTGTTTGTTTTTCAGAAATCGGTTGGTAACTTTTTTTCTATACATGCTAGCGACCTAAAACTTGTTTTATCGCATACAGCCCGTCAAATTACGCCGGAAACGGTCGTCTTTGTTCTGATATTGCTCGATGGACGAAGTCGGAGTCCGTTTGTTTGTTTTTCAGATATCGGTTAGTAACTTTTTTTCTATACATGCTAGCGACCTAAAACTTGTTTCATCGCATTCAGCGCGTCAAATTACGCCGGAAACGGCCGTCTTTGTTTTGATATTGCTCAAAACACGAAGTCGAAGTCCGTTTGATTGTTTTTCAGATATCGGTTGGTAACTTTTTTTCTATACACGCTAGCGACCTAAAACTTGTTTTATCGCATTCAGCGCGTCAAATTACGCCGGAAACGGTCGTCTTTGTTTTGATATTGCTCAAAACACGGAGTCAATTTCCGTTCGTTTGTTTTGTGGATATCGGTGAGTAACTTTTTTTCTATACATGCTAGCGACCTAAAACTTGTTTTATCGCATTCAGCCCGTCAAATTACGCCGGAAACGGTCGTCTTTGTTCTGATATTGCTCGATAGACGAAGTCGGAGTCCGTTTGTTTGTTTTTCAGATATCGGTTAGTAACTTTTTTTCTATACATGCTAGCGACCTGAAACTTGTTTCATCGCATTCAGCTCGTCAAATTACGCCGGAAACGGTCGTCTTTGTTCTGATATTGCTCAAAACACGGAGTCGAATTCCGTTTGTTTGTTTCGTGGATATCGGTGAGTAACTTTTTTTCTATACATGCTAGCGACCTAAAACTTGTTGTATCGCATTCAGCCCGTCAAATTACGCCGGTAACGGTCGTCTTTGTTCTGATATTGCTCGATAGACGGAGTCGGAGTCCGTTTGTTTGTTTTTCAGAGATCGGTTAGTAACTTTTTTTCTATACATGCTAGCGACCTAAAACTTGTTTCAATCGCATTCAGCGCGTCAAATTACGCCGGAAACGGTCGTCTTTGTTTTGATATTGCTCAAAACACGAAGTCGAATTCCGTACGTTTGTTTCGTGGATATCGGTGAGTAACTTTTTTTCTATACATGCTAGCGACCTAAAACTTGTTTTATCGCATTCAGCGCGTCAAATTACGCCGGAAACGGCCGTCTTTGTTTTGATATCGCTCGAAACACGAAGTCGAAGTCTGTTTGTTTGTTTTTCAGATATCGGTTGGTAACTTTTTTTCTATACATGCTAGCGACCTAAAACTTGTTTTATCGCATACAGCCCGTCAAATTACGCCGGAAACGGTCGTCTTTGTTCTGATATTGCTCGATGGACGAAGTCGGAGTCCGTTTGTTTGTTTTCCAGATATCGGTTAGTAACTTTTTTTCTATACATGCTAGCGACCTAAAACTTGTTTCATCGCATTCAGCGCGTCAAATTACGCCGGAAACGGTCGTCTTTGTTTTGATATTGCTCAAAACACGAAGTCGAATTCCGTACGTTTGTTTCATGGATATCGGTGAGTAACTTTTTTTCTATACATGCTAGCGACCTAAAACTTGTTTTATCGCATTCAGCGCGTCAAATTACGCCGGAAACGGCCGTCTTTGTTTTGATATTGCTCGAAACACGAAGTCGAAGTCCGTTTGTTTGTTTTTCAGATATCGGTTAGTAACTTTTTTTCTATACATGCTAGCGACCTGAAACTTGTTTCATCGCATTCAGCTCGTCAAATTACGCCGGAAACGGTCGTCTTTGTTCTGATATTGCTCAAAACACGGAGTCGAATTCCGTTTGTTTGTTTCGTGGATATCGGTGAGTAACTTTTTTTCTATACATGCTAGCGACCTAAAACTTGTTTTATCGCATTCAGCCCGTCAAATTACGCCGGTAACGGTCGTCTTTGTTCTGATATTGCTCGATAGACGGAGTCGGAGTCCGTTTGTTTGTTTTTCAGATATCGGTTAGTAACTTTTTTTCTATACATGCTAGCGACCTAAAACTTGTTTTATCGCATTCAGCGCGTCAAATTACGCCGGAAACGGTCGTCTTTGTTTTGATATTGCTCAAAACACGGAGTCAATTTCCGTTCGTTTGTTTTGTGGATATCGGTGAGTAACTTTTTTTCTATACATGCTAGCGACCTAAAACTTGTTTTATCGCATTCAGCCCGTCAAATTACGCCGGAAACGGTCGTCTTTGTTCTGATATTGCTCGATAGACGAAGTCGGAGTCCGTTTGTTTGTTTTTCAGATATCGGTTAGTAACTTTTTTTCTATACATGCTAGCGACCTGAAACTTGTTTCATCGCATTCAGCTCGTCAAATTACGCCGGAAACGGTCGTCTTTGTTCTGATATTGCTCAAAACACGGAGTCGAATTCCGTTTGTTTGTTTCGTGGATATCGGTGAGTAACTTTTTTTCTATACATGCTAGCGACCTAAAACTTGTTTTATCGCATTCAGCCCGTCAAATTACGCCGGTAACGGTCGTCTTTGTTCTGATATTGCTCGATAGACGGAGTCGGAGTCCGTTTGTTTGTTTTTCAGATATCGGTTAGTAACTTTTTTTCTATACATGCTAGCGACCTAAAACTTGTTTCAATCGCATTCAGCGCGTCAAATTACGCCGGAAACGGTCGTCTTTGTTTTGATATTGCTCAAAACACGAAGTCGAATTCCGTACGTTTGTTTCGTGGATATCGGTGAGTAACTTTTTTTCTATACATGCTAGCGACCTAAAACTTGTTTTATCGCATTCAGCGCGTCAAATTACGCCGGAAACGGCCGTCTTTGTTTTGATATCGCTCGAAACACGAAGTCGAAGTCTGTTTGTTTGTTTTTCAGATATCGGTTGGTAACTTTTTTTCTATACATGCTAGCGACCTAAAACTTGTTTTATCGCATACAGCCCGTCAAATTACGCCGGAAACGGTCGTCTTTGTTCTGATATTGCTCGATGGACGAAGTCGGAGTCCGTTTGTTTGTTTTCCAGATATCGGTTAGTAACTTTTTTTCTATACATGCTAGCGACCTAAAACTTGTTTCATCGCATTCAGCGCGTCAAATTACGCCGGAAACGGTCGTCTTTGTTTTGATATTGCTCAAAACACGAAGTCGAATTCCGTACGTTTGTTTCATGGATATCGGTGAGTAACTTTTTTTCTATACATGCTAGCGACCTAAAACTTGTTTCATCGCATTCAGCGCGTCAAATTACGCCGGAAACGGCCGTCTTTGTTTTGATATTGCTCGAAACACGAAGTCGAAGTCCGTTTGTTTGTTTTTCAGATATCGGTTAGTAACTTTTTTTCTATACATGCTAGCGACCTGAAACTTGTTTCATCGCATTCAGCTCGTCAAATTACGCCGGAAACGGTCGTCTTTGTTCTGATATTGCTCAAAACACGGAGTCGAATTCCGTTTGTTTGTTTCGTGGATATCGGTGAGTAACTTTTTTTCTATACATGCTAGCGACCTAAAACTTGTTTTATCGCATTCAGCCCGTCAAATTACGCCGGTAACGGTCGTCTTTGTTCTGATATTGCTCGATAGACGGAGTCGGAGTCCGTTTGTTTGTTTTTCAGATATCGGTTAGTAACTTTTTTTCTATACATGCTAGCGACCTAAAACTTGTCTCAATCGCATTCAGCGCGTCAAATTACGCCGGAAACGGTCGTCTTTGTTTTGATATTGCTCAAAACACGAAGTCGAATTCCGTACGTTTGTTTCGTGGATATCGGTGAGTAACTTTTTTTCTATACATGCTAGCGACCTAAAACTTGTTTTATCGCATTCAGCGCGTCAAATTACGCCGGAAACGGCCGTCTTTGTTTTGATATTGCTCGAAACACGAAGTCGAAGTCCGTTTGATTGTTTTTCAGATATCGGTTGGTAACTTTTTTTCTATACACGCTAGCGACCTAAAACTTGTTTTATCGCATTCAGCGCGTCAAATTACGCCGGAAACGGTCGTCTTTGTTTTGATATTGCTTAAAACACGGAGTCAATTTCCGTTCGTTTGTTTTGTGGATATCCGTGAGTAACTTTTTTTCTATACATGCTAGCGACCTAAAACTTGTTTTATCGCATTCAGCCCGTCAAATTACGCCGGAAACGGTCGTCTTTGTTCTGATATTGCTCGATAGACGAAGTCGGAGTCCGTTTGTTTGTTTTTCAGATATTGGTTATCAACTTTTTTTCTATACATGCTAGCGACCTAAAACTTGTTTCATCGCATTCAGCTCGTCAAATTACGCCGGAAACGGTCGTCTTTGTTCTGATATTGCTCAAAACACGGAGTCGAATTCCGTTTGTTTGTTTCGTGGATATCAGTGAGTAACTTTTTTTCTATACATGCTAGCGACCTAAAACTTGTTTTATCGCATTCAGCCCGTCAAATTACGCCGGTAACGGTCGTCTTTGTTCTGATATTGCTCGATAGACGGAGTCGGAGTCCGTTTGTTTGTTTTTCAGATATCGGTTAGTAACTTTTTTTCTATACATGCTAGCGACCTAAAACTTGTTTCAATCGCATTCAGCGCGTCAAATTACGCCGGAAACGGTCGTCTTTGTTTTGATATTGCTCAAAACACGAAGTCGAATTCCGTACGTTTGTTTCGTGGATATCGGTGAGTAACTTTTTTTCTATACATGCTAGCGACCTAAAACTTGTTTTATCGCATTCAGCGCGTCAAATTACGCCGGAAACGGTCGTCTTTGTTTTGATATTGCTCAAAACACGAAGTCGAATTCCGTACGTTTGTTTCATGGATATCGGTGAGTAACTTTTTTTCTATACATGCTAGCGACCTAAAACTTGTTTTATCGCATTCAGCGCGTCAAATTACGCCGGAAACGGCCGTCTTTGTTTTGATATTGCTCGAAACACGAAGTCGAAGTCCGTTTGTTTGTTTTTCAGATATCGGTTAGTAACTTTTTTTCTATACATGCTAGCGACCTGAAACTTGTTTCATCGCATTCAGCTCGTCAAATTACGCCGGAAACGGTCGTCTTTGTTCTGATATTGCTCAAAACACGGAGTCGAATTCCGTTTGTTTGTTTCGTGGATATCGGTGAGTAACTTTTTTTCTATACATGCTAGCGACCTAAAACTTGTTTTATCGCATTCAGCCCGTCAAATTACGCCGGTAACGGTCGTCTTTGTTCTGATATTGCTCGATAGACGGAGTCGGAGTCCGTTTGTTTGTTTTTCAGATATCGGTTAGTAACTTTTTTTCTATACATGCTAGCGACCTAAAACTTGTTTCAATCGCATTCAGCGCGTCAAATTACGCCGGAAACGGTCGTCTTTGTTTTGATATTGCTCAAAACACGAAGTCGAATTCCGTACGTTTGTTTCATGGATATCGGTGAGTAACTTTTTTTCTATACATGCTAGCGACCTAAAACTTGTTTTATCGCATTCAGCGCGTCAAATTACGCCGGAAACGGCCGTCTTTGTTTTGATATTGCTCGAAACACGAAGTCGAAGTCCGTTTGTTTGTTTTTCAGATATCGGTTAGTAACTTTTTTTCTATACATTCTAGCGACCTGAAACTTGTTTCATCGCATTCAGCTCGTCAAATTACGCCGGAAACGGTCGTCTTTGTTCTGATATTGCTCAAAACACGGAGTCGAATTCCGTTTGTTTGTTTCGTGGATATCGGTGAGTAACTTTTTTTCTATACATGCTAGCGACCTAAAACTTGTTTTATCGCATTCAGCCCGTCAAATTACGCCGGAAACGGCCGTCTTTGTTTTGATATTGCTCGAAACACGAAGTCGAAGTCCGTTTGATTGTTTTTCAGATATCGGTTGGTAACTTTTTTTCTATACACGCTAGCGACCTAAAACTTGTTTTATCGCATTCAGCGCGTCAAATTACGCCGGAAACGGTCGTCTTTGTTTTGATATTGCTTAAAACACGGAGTCAATTTCCGTTCGTTTGTTTTGTGGATATCGGTGAGTAACTTTTTTTCTATACATGCTAGCGACCTAAAACTTGTTTTATCGCATTCAGCCCGTCAAATTACGCCGGAAACGGTCGTCTTTGTTCTGATATTGCTCGATAGACGAAGTCGGAGTCCGTTTGTTTGTTTTTCAGATATTGGTTATCAACTTTTTTTCTATACATGCTAGCGACCTAAAACTTGTTTCATCGCATTCAGCTCGTCAAATTACGCCGGAAACGGTCGTCTTTGTTCTGATATTGCTCAAAACACGGAGTCGAATTCCGTTTGTTTGTTTCGTGGATATCAGTGAGTAACTTTTTTTCTATACATGCTAGCGACCTAAAACTTGTTTTATCGCATTCAGCCCGTCAAATTACGCCGGTAACGGTCGTCTTTGTTCTGATATTGCTCGATAGACGGAGTCGGAGTCCGTTTGTTTGTTTTTCAGATATCGGTTAGTAACTTTTTTTCTATACATGCTAGCGACCTAAAACTTGTTTCAATCGCATTCAGCGCGTCAAATTACGCCGGAAACGGTCGTCTTTGTTTTGATATTGCTCAAAACACGAAGTCGAATTCCGTACGTTTGTTTCGTGGATATCGGTGAGTAACTTTTTTTCTATACATGCTAGCGACCTAAAACTTGTTTTATCGCATTCAGCGCGTCAAATTACGCCGGAAACGGTCGTCTTTGTTTTGATATTGCTCAAAACACGAAGTCGAATTCCGTACGTTTGTTTCATGGATATCGGTGAGTAACTTTTTTTCTATACATGCTAGCGACCTAAAACTTGTTTTATCGCATTCAGCGCGTCAAATTACGCCGGAAACGGCCGTCTTTGTTTTGATATTGCTCGAAACACGAAGTCGAAGTCCGTTTGTTTGTTTTTCAGATATCGGTTAGTAACTTTTTTTCTATACATGCTAGCGACCTGAAACTTGTTTCATCGCATTCAGCTCGTCAAATTACGCCGGAAACGGTCGTCTTTGTTCTGATATTGCTCAAAACACGGAGTCGAATTCCGTTTGTTTGTTTCGTGGATATCGGTGAGTAACTTTTTTTCTATACATGCTAGCGACCTAAAACTTGTTTTATCGCATTCAGCCCGTCAAATTACGCCGGTAACGGTCGTCTTTGTTCTGATATTGCTCGATAGACGGAGTCGGAGTCCGTTTGTTTGTTTTTCAGATATCGGTTAGTAACTTTTTTTCTATACATGCTAGCGACCTAAAACTTGTTTCAATCGCATTCAGCGCGTCAAATTACGCCGGAAACGGTCGTCTTTGTTTTGATATTGCTCAAAACACGAAGTCGAATTCCGTACGTTTGTTTCATGGATATCGGTGAGTAACTTTTTTTCTATACATGCTAGCGACCTAAAACTTGTTTTATCGCATTCAGCGCGTCAAATTACGCCGGAAACGGCCGTCTTTGTTTTGATATTGCTCGAAACACGAAGTCGAAGTCCGTTTGTTTGTTTTTCAGATATCGGTTAGTAACTTTTTTTCTATACATGCTAGCGACCTGAAACTTGTTTCATCGCATTCAGCTCGTCAAATTACGCCGGAAACGGTCGTCTTTGTTCTGATATTGCTCAAAACACGGAGTCGAATTCCGTTTGTTTGTTTCGTGGATATCGGTGAGTAACTTTTTTTCTATACATGCTAGCGACCTAAAACTTGTTTTATCGCATTCAGCGCGTCAAATTACGCCGGAAACGGCCGTCTTTGTTTTGATATTGCTCGAAACACGAAGTCGAAGTCCGTTTGATTGTTTTTCAGATATCGGTTGGTAACTTTTTTTCTATACACGCTAGCGACCTAAAACTTGTTTTATCGCATTCAGCGCGTCAAATTACGCCGGAAACGGTCGTCTTTGTTTTGATATTGCTCAAAACACGGAGTCAATTTCCGTTCGTTTGTTTTGTGGATATCGGTGAGTAACTTTTTTTCTATACATGCTAGCGACCTAAACTTGTTTTATCGCATTCAGCCCGTCAAATTACGCCGGAAACGGTCGTCTTTGTTCTGATATTGCTCGATAGACGAAGTCGGAGTCCGTTTGTTTGTTTTTCAGATATCGGTTAGTAACTTTTTTTCTATACATGCTAGCGACCTGAAACTTGTTTCATCGCATTCAGCTCGTCAAATTACGCCGGAAACGGTCGTCTTTGTTCTGATATTGCTCAAAACACGGAGTCGAATTCCGTTTGTTTGTTTCGTGGATATCGGTGAGTAACTTTTTTTCTATACATGCTAGCGACCTAAAACTTGTTTTATCGCATTCAGCCCGTCAAATTACGCCGGCAACGGTCGTCTTTGTTCTGATATTGCTCGATAGACGGAGTCGGAGTCCGTTTGTTTGTTTTTCAGATATCGGTTAGTAACTTTTTTTCTATACATGCTAGCGACCTAAAACTTGTTTCAATCGCATTCAGCGCGTCAAATTACGCCGGAAACGGTCGTCTTTGTTTTGATATTGCTCAAAACACGAAGTCGAATTCCGTACGTTTGTTTCGTGGATATCGGTGAGTAACTTTTTTTCTATACATGCTAGCGACCTAAAACTTGTTTCATCGCATTCAGCGCGTCAAATTACGCCGGAAACGGTCGTCTTTGTTTTGATATTGCTCAAAACACGAAGTCGAATTCCGTACGTTTGTTTCATGGATATCGGTGAGTAACTTTTTTTCTATACATGCTAGCGACCTAAAACTTGTTTTATCGCATTCAGCGCGTCAAATTACGCCGGAAACGGCCGTCTTTGTTTTGATATTGCTCGAAACACGAAGTCGAAGACCGTTTGTTTGTTTTTCAGATATCGGTTAGTAACTTTTTTTCTATACATGCTAGCGACCTGAAACTTGTTTCATCGCATTCAGCTCGTCAAATTACGCCGGAAACGGTCGTCTTTGTTCTGATATTGCTCAAAACACGGAGTCGAATTCCGTTTGTTTGTTTCGTGGATATCGGTGAGTAACTTTTTTTCTATACATGCTAGCGACCTAAAACTTGTTTGATCGCATTCAGCGCGTCAAATTACGCCGGAAACGGCCGTCTTTGTTTTGATATTGCTCGAAACACGAAGTCGAAGTCCGTTTGATTGTTTTTCAGATATCGGTTGGTAACTTTTTTTCTATACACGCTAGCGACCTAAAACTTGTTTTATCGCATTCAGCGCGTCAAATTACGCCGGAAACGGTCGTCTTTGTTTTGATATTGCTCAAAACACGGAGTCAATTTCCGTTCGTTTGTTTTGTGGATATCGGTGAGTAACTTTTTTTCTATACATGCTAGCGACCTAAACTTGTTTTATCACATTCAGCGCGTCAAATTACGCCGGAAACGGTCGTCTTTGTTTTGATATTGCTCAAAACACGAAGTCGAATTCCGTACGTTTGTTTCGTGGATATCGGTGAGTAACTTTTTTTCTATACATGCTAGCGACCTAAAACTTGTTTTATCGCATTCAGCGCGTCAAATTACGCCGGAAACGGTCGTCTTTGTTTTGATATTGCTCAAAACACGAAGTCGAATTCCGTACGTTTGTTTCATGGATATCGGTGAGTAACTTTTTTTCTATACATGCTAGCGACCTAAAACTTGTTTTATCGCATTCAGCGCGTCAAATTACGCCGGAAACGGCCGTCTTTGTTTTGATATTGCTCGAAACACGAAGTCGAAGACCGTTTGTTTGTTTTTCAGATATCGGTTAGTAACTTTTTTTCTATACATGCTAGCGACCTGAAACTTGTTTCATCGCATTCAGCTCGTCAAATTACGCCGGAAACGGTCGTCTTTGTTCTGATATTGCTCAAAACACGGAGTCGAATTCCGTTTGTTTGTTTCGTGGATATCGGTGAGTAACTTTTTTTCTATACATGCTAGCGACCTAAAACTTGTTTTATCGCATTCAGCCCGTCAAATTACGCCGGTAACGGTCGTCTTTGTTCTGATATTGCTCGATAGACGGAGTCGGAGTCCGTTTGTTTGTTTTTCAGATATCGGTTAGTAACTTTTTTTCTATACATGCTAGCGACCTAAAACTTGTTTCAATCGCATTCAGCGCGTCAAATTACGCCGGAAACGGTCGTCTTTGTTTTGATATTGCTCAAAACACGAAGTCGAATTCCGTACGTTTGTTTCGTGGATATCGGTGAGTAACTTTTTTTCTATACATGCTAGCGACCTAAAACTTGTTTTATCGCATTCAGCGCGTCAAATTACGCCGGAAACGGTCGTCTTTGTTTTGATATTGCTCAAAACACGAAGTCGAATTCCGTACGTTTGTTTCATGGATATCGGTGAGTAACTTTTTTTCTATACATGCTAGCGACCTAAAACTTGTTTTATCGCATCCAGCGCGTCAAATTACGCCGGAAACGGTCGTCTTTGTTTTGATATTGCTCAAAACACGAAGTCGAATTCCGTACGTTTGTTTCGTGGATATCGGTGAGTAACTTTTTTTCTATACATGCTAGCGACCTAAAACTTGTTTTATCGCATTCAGCGCGTCAAATTACGCCGGAAACGGCCGTCTTTGTTTTGATATTGCTCGAAACACGAAGTCGAAGTCCGTTTGATTTTTTTTCAGATATCGGTTGGTAACTTTTTTTCTATACACGCTAGCGACCTAAAACTTGTTTTATCGCATTCAGCGCGTCAAATTACGCCGGAAACGGTCGTCTTTGTTTTGATATTGCTCAAAACACGGAGTCAATTTCCGTTCGTTTGTTTTGTGGATATCGGTGAGTAACTTTTTTTCTATACATGCTAGCGACCTAAAACTTGTTTTATCGCATTCAGCCCGTCAAATTACGCCGGAAACGGTCGTCTTTGTTCTGATATTGCTCGATAGACGAAGTCGGAGTCCGTTTGTTTGTTTTTCAGATATTGGTTATCAACTTTTTTTCTATACATGCTAGCGACCTAAAACTTGTTTCATCGCATTCAGCTCGTCAAATTACGCCGGAAACGGTCGTCTTTGTTTTGATATTGCTCAAAACACGGAGTCGAATTCCGTTTGTTTGTTTCGTGGATATCAGTGAGTAACTTTTTTTCTATACATGCTAGCGACCTAAAACTTGTTTTATCGCATTCAGCCCGTCAAATTACGCCGGTAACGGTCGTCTTTGTTCTGATATTGCTCAAAACACGGAGTCGAATTCCGTTTGTTTGTTTCGTGGATATCGGTGAGTAACTTTTTTTCTATACATGCTAGCGACCTAAAACTTGTTTTATCGCATTCAGCCCGTCAAATTACGCCGGAAACGGTCGTCTTCGTTTTGATATTGCTCAAAACACGAAGTCGAATTCCGTTCGTTTGTTTCGTGGATATCGGTGAGTAACTTTTTTTCTATACATGCGAGCGACCTAAAACTTGTTTTATCGCATTCAGCGCGTCAAATTACGCCGGAAACGGTCGTCTTTGTTTTGATATTGCTCAAAACACGAAGTCGAATTCCGTTCGTTTGTTTCGTGGATATCGGTGAGTAACTTTTTTTCTATACATGCTAGCGACCTAAAACTAGTTTTATCGCATTCAGCGCGTCAAATTACGCCGGAAACGGTCGTCTTTGTTCTGATATTGCTCAAAACACGAAGTCGAATTCCGTACGTTTGTTTCATGGATATCGGTGAGTAACTTTTTTTCTATACATGCTAGCGACCTAAAACTTGTTTTATCGCATTCAGCGCGTCAAATTACGCCGGAAACGGCCGTCTTTGTTTTGATATTGCTCGAAACACGAAGTCGAAGTCCGTTTGATTGTTTTTCAGATATCGGTTGGTAACTTTTTTTCTATACACGCTAGCGACCTAAAACTTGTTATATCGCATTCAGCGCGTCAAATTACGACGGAAACGGTCGTCTTTGTTTTGATATTGCTCAAAACACGGAGTCAATTTCCGTTCGTTTGTTTTGTGGATATCGGTGGGTAACTTTTTTTCTATACATGCTAGCGACCTAAAACTAGTTTTATCGCATTCAGCGCGTCAAATTACGCCGGAAACGGTCGTCTTTGTTTTGATATTGCTCAAAACACGAAGTCGAATTCCGTACGTTTGTTTCATGGATATCGGTGAGTAACTTTTTTTCTATACATGCTAGCGACCTAAAACTTGTTTCATCGCATTCAGCTCGTCAAATTACGCCGGAAACGGTCGTCTTTGTTCTGATATTGCTCAAAACACGGAGTCGAATTCCGTTTGTTTGTTTCGTGGATATCAGTGAGTAACTTTTTTTCTATACATGCTAGCGACCTAAAACTTGTTTTATCGCATTCAGCCCGTCAAATTACGCCGGTAACGGTCGTCTTTGTTCTGATATTGCTCAAAACACGGAGTCGAATTCCGTTTGTTTGTTTCGTGGATATCGGTGAGTAACTTTTTTTCTATACATGCTAGCGACCTAAAACTTGTTTTATCGCATTCAGCCCGTCAAATTACGCCGGAAACGGTCGTCTTCGTTTTGATATTGCTCAAAACACGAAGTCGAATTCCGCTTGTTTGTTTCGTGGATATCAGTGAGTAACTTTTTTTCTATACATGCTAGCGACCTAAAACTTGTTTTATCGCATTCAGCCCGTCAAATTACGCCGGTAACGGTCGTCTTTGTTCTGATATTGCTCAAAACACGGAGTCGAATTCCGTTTGTTTGTTTCGTGGATATCGGTGAGTAACTTTTTTTCTATACATGCTAGCGACCTAAAACTTGTTTTATCGCATTCAGCCCGTCAAATTACGCCGGAAACGGTCGTCTTCGTTTTGATATTGCTCAAAACACGAAGTCGAATTCCGTTCGTTTGTTTCGTGGATATCGGTGAGTAACTTTTTTTCTATACATGCGAGCGACCTAAAACTTGTTTTATCGCATTCAGCGCGTCAAATTACGCCGGAAACGGTCGTCTTTATTCTGATATTGCTCAAAACACGGAGTCAATTTCCGTTCGTTTGTTTTGTGGATATCGGTGAGTAACTTTTTTTCTATACATGCTAGCGACCTAAAACTTGTTTGATCGCATTCAGCCCGTCAAATTACGCCGGAAACGGTCGTCTTTGTTTTGATATTGCTCAAAACACGAAGTCGAATTCCGTACGTTTGTTTCGTGGATATCGGTGAGTAACTTTTTTTCTATACACGCTAGCGACCTAAAACTAGTTTTATCGCATTCAGCGCGTCAAATTACGCCGGAAACGGTCGTCTTTGTTTTGATATTGCTCAAAACACGAAGTCGAATTCCGTACGTTTGTTTCATGGATATCGGTGAGTAACTTTTTTTCTATACATGCTAGCGACCTAAAACTTGTTTTATCGCATTCAGCGCGTCAAATTACGCCGGAAACGGCCGTCTTTGTTTTGATATTGCTCGAAACACGAAGTCGAAGTCCGTTTGATTGTTTTTCAGATATCGGTTGGTAACTTTTTTTCTATACACGCTAGCGACCTAAAACTTGTTTTATCGCATTCAGCGCGTCAAATTACGCCGGAAACGGTCGTCTTTGTTTTGATATTGCTCAAAACACGGAGTCAATTTCCGTTCGTTTGTTTTGTGGATATCGGTGAGTAACTTTTTTTCTATACATGCTAGCGACCTAAAACTTGTTTTATCGCATTCAGCCCGTCAAATTACGCCGGAAACGGTCGTCTTTGTTCTGATATTGCTCGATAGACGAAGTCGGAGTCCGTTTGTTTGTTTTTCAGATATCGGTTAGTAACTTTAATTCTATACATGCTAGCGACCTAAAACTTGTTTCATCGCATTCAGCGCGTCAAATTACGCCGGAAACGGTCGTCTTTGTTCTGATATTGCTCAAAACACGAAGTCGAATTCCGTACGTTTGTTTCGTGGATATCGGTGAGTAACTTTTTTTCTATACATGCTAGCGACCTAAAACTAGTTTTATCGCATTCAGCGCGTCAAATTACGCCGGAAACGGTCGTCTTTGTTTTGATATTGCTCAAAACACGAAGTCGAATTCCGTACGTTTGTTTCATGGATATCGGTGAGTAACTTTTTTTCTATACATGCTAGCGACCTAAAACTTGTTTTATCGCATTCAGCGCGTCAAATTACGCCGGAAACGGCCGTCTTTGTTTTGATATTGCTCGAAACACGAAGTCGAAGTCCGTTTGATTGTTTTTCAGATATCGGTTGGTAACTTTTTTTCTATACACGCTAGCGACCTAAAACTTGTTTTATCGCATTCAGCGCGTCAAATTACGCCGGAAACGGTCGTCTTTGTTCTGCTATTGCTCAAAACACGGAGTCAATTTCCGTTCGTTTGTTTTGTGGATATCGGTGAGTAACTTTTTTTCTATACATGCTAGCGACCTAAAACTTGTTTTATCGCATTCAGCCCGTCAAATTACGCCGGAAACGGTCGTCTTTGTTCTGATATTGCTCGATAGACGAAGTCGGAGTCCGTTTGTTTGTTTTTCAGATATCGGTTAGTAACTTTTTTTCTATACATGCTAGCGACCTAAAACTTGTTTCATCGCATTCAGCGCGTCAAATTACGCCGGAAACGGTCGTCTTTGTTCTGATATTGCTCAAAACACGGAGTCGAATTCCGTTTGTTTGTTTCGTGGATATCGGTGAGTAACTTTTTTTCTATACATGCTAGCGACCTAAAACTTGTTTGATCGCATTCAGCCCGTCAAATTACGCCGGAAACGGTCGTCTTCGTTTTGATATTGCTCAAAACACGAAGTCGAATTCCGTTCGTTTGTTTCGTGGATATCGGTGAGTAACTTTTTTTCTATACATGCTAGCGACCTAAAACTTGTTTTATCGCATTCAGCGCGTCAAATTACGCCGGAAACGGTCGTCTTTGTTTTGATATTGCTCAAAACACGAAGTCGAATTCCGTTCGTTTGTTTCGTGGATATCGGTGAGTAACTTTTTTTCTATACATGCTAGCGACCTAAAACTAGTTTTATCGCATTCAGCGCGTCAAATTACGCCGGAAACGGTCGTCTTTGTTTTGATATTGCTCAAAACACGAAGTCGAATTCTGTACGTTTGTTTCATGGATATCGGTGAGTAACTTTTTTTCTATACATGCTAGCGACCTAAAACTTGTTTTATCGCATTCAGCGCGTCAAATTACGCCGGAAACGGCCGTCTTTGTTTTGATATTGCTCGAAACACGAAGTCGAAGTCCGTTTGATTGTTTTTCAGATATCGGTTGGTAACTTTTTTTCTATACACGCTAGCGACCTAAAACTTGTTTTATCGCATTCAGCGCGTCAAATTACGCCGGAAACGGTCGTCTTTGTTCTGATATTGCTCAAAACACGGAGTCAATTTCCGTTCGTTTGTTTTGTGGATATCGGTGAGTAACTTTTTTTCTATACATGCTAGCGACCTAAAACTTGTTTTATCGCATTCAGCCCGTCAAATTACGCCGGAAACGGTCGTCATTGTTTTGATATTGCTCAAAACACGAAGTCGAATTCCGTACGTTTGTTTCGTGGATATCGGTGGGTAACTTTTTTTCTATACACGCTAGCGACCTAAAACTAGTTTTATCGCATTCAGCGCGTCAAATTACGCCGGAAACGGTCGTCTTTGTTTTGATATTGCTCAAAACACGAAGTCGAATTCCGTACGTTTGTTTCATGGATATCGGTGAGTAACTTTTTTTCTATACATGCTAGCGACCTAAAACTTGTTTTATCGCATTCAGCGCGTCAAATTACGCCGGAAACGGCCGTCTTTGTTTTGATATTGCTCGAAACACGAAGTCGAAGTCCGTTTGATTGTTTTTCAGATATCGGTTGGTAACTTTTTTTCTATACACGCTAGCGACCTAAAACTTGTTTTATCGCATTCAGCGCGTCAAATTACGCCGGAAACGGTCGTCTTTGTTTTGATATTGCTCAAAACACGGAGTCAATTTCCGTTCGTTTGTTTTGTGGATATCGGTGAGTAACTTTTTTTCTATACATGCTAGCGACCTAAAACTTGTTTTATCGCATTCAGCCCGTCAAATTACGCCGGAAACGGTTGTCTTTGTTCTGATATTGCTCGATAGACGAAGTCGGAGTCCGTTTGTTTGTTTTTCAGATATCGGTTAGTAACTTTTTTTCTATACATGCTAGCGACCTAAAACTTGTTTCATCGCATTCAGCGCGTCAAATTACGCCGGAAACGGTCGTCTTTGTTCTGATATTGCTCAAAACACGAAGTCGAATTCCGTACGTTTGTTTCGTGGATATCGGTGAGTAACTTTTTTTCTATACATGCTAGCGACCTAAAACTTGTTTTATCGCATTCAGCGCGTCAAATTACGCCGGAAACGGCCGTCTTTGTTTTGATATTGCTCGAAACACGAAGTCGAAGTCCGTTTGATTGTTTTTCAGATATCGGTTGGTAACTTTTTTTCTATACACGCTAGCGACCTAAAACTTGTTTTATCGCATTCAGCGCGTCAAATTACGCCGGAAACGGTCGTCTTTGTTCTGATATTGCTCAAAACACGGAGTCAATTTCCGTTCGTTTGTTTTGTGGATATCGGTGAGTAACTTTTTTTCTATACATGCTAGCGACCTAAAACTTGTTTTATCGCATTCAGCCCGTCAAATTACGCCGGAAACGGTCGTCTTTGTTCTGATATTGCTCGATAGACGAAGTCGGAGTCCGTTTGTTTGTTTTTCAGATATCGGTTAGTAACTTTTTTTCTATACACGCTAGCGACCTAAAACTTGTTTTATCGCATTCAGCGCGTCAAATTACGCCGGAAACGGTCGTCTTTGTTCTGATATTGCTCAAAACACGGAGTCAATTTCCGTCCGTTTGTTTTGTGGATATCGGTGAGTAACTTTTTTTCTATACATGCTAGCGACCTAAAACTTGTTTTATCGCATTCAGCCCGTCAAATTACGCCGGAAACGGTCGTCTTTGTTTTGATATTGCTCAAAACACGAAGTCGAATTCCGTACGTTTGTTTCGTGGATATCGGTGAGTAACTTTTTTTCTATACACGCTAGCGACCTAAAACTAGTTTTATCGCATTCAGCGCGTCAAATTACGCCGGAAACGGTCGTCTTTGTTTTGATATTGCTCAAAACACGAAGTCGAATTCCGTACGTTTGTTTCATGGATATCGGTGAGTAACTTTTTTTCTATACATGCTAGCGACCTAAAACTTGTTTTATCGCATTCAGCGCGTCAAATTACGCCGGAAACGGCCGTCTTTGTTTTGATATTGCTCGAAACACGAAGTCGAAGTCCGTTTGATTGTTCTTCAGATATCGGTTGGTAACTTTTTTTCTATACACGCTAGCGACCTAAAACTTGTTTTATCGCATTCAGCGCGTCAAATTACGCCGGAAACGGTCGTCTTTGTTTTGATATTGCTCAAAACACGGAGTCAATTTCCGTTCGTTTGTTTTGTGGATATCGGTGAGTAACTTTTTTTCTATACATGCTAGCGACCTAAAACTTGTTTTATCGCATTCAGCCCGTCAAATTACGCCGGAAACGGTCGTCTTTGTTCTGATATTGCTCGATAGACGAAGTCGGAGTCCGTTTGTTTGTTTTTCAGATATCGGTTAGTAACTTTTTTTCTATACATGCTAGCGACCTAAAACTTGTTTCATCGCATTCAGCGCGTCAAATTACGCCGGAAACGGTCGTCTTTGTTCTGATATTGCTCGAAACACGAAGTCGAATTCCGTACGTTTGTTTCGTGGATATCGGTGAGTAACTTTTTTTCTATACATGCTAGCGACCTAAAACTAGTTTTATCGCATTCAGCGCGTCAAATTACGCCGGAAACGGTCGTCTTTGTTTTGATATTGCTCAAAACACGAAGTCGAATTCCGTACGTTTGTTTCATGGATATCGGTGAGTAACTTTTTTTCTATACATGCTAGCGACCTAAAACTTGTTTTATCGCATTCAGCGCGTCAAATTACGCCGGAAACGGCCGTCTTTGTTTTGATATTGCTCGAAACACGAAGTCGAAGTCCGTTTGATTGTTTTTCAGATATCGGTTGGTAACTTTTTTTCTATACACGCTAGCGACCTAAAACTTGTTTCATCGCATTCAGCGCGTCAAATTACGCCGGAAACGGTCGTCTTTGTTCTGATATTGCTCAAAACACGGAGTCAATTTCCGTTCGTTTGTTTTGTGGATATCGGTGAGTAACTTTTTTTCTATACATGCTAGCGACCTAAAACTTGTTTTATCGCATTCAGCCCGTCAAATTACGCCGGAAACGGTCGTCTTTGTTCTGATATTGCTCGATAGACGAAGTCGGAGTCCGTTTGTTTGTTTTTCAGATATCGGTTAGTAACTTTTTTTCTATACATGCTAGCGACCTAAAACTTGTTTCATCGCATTCAGCGCGTCAAATTACGCCGGAAACGGTCGTCTTTGTTCTGATATTGCTCAAAACACGGAGTCGAATTCCGTTCGTTTGTTTCGTGGATATCGGTGAGTAACTTTTTTTCTATACATGCTAGCGACCTAAAACTTGTTTTATCGCATTCAGCCCGTCAAATTACGCCGGAAACGGTCGTCTTCGTTTTGATATTGCTCAAAACACGAAGTCGAATTCCGTTCGTTTGTTTCGTGGATATCGGTGAGTAACTTTTTTTCTATACATGCTAGCGACCTAAAACTTGTTTTATCGCATTCAGCGCGTCAAATTACGCCGGAAACGGTCGTCTTTGTTTTGATATTGCTCAAAACACGAAGTCGAATTCCGTTCGTTTGTTTCGTGGATATCGGTGAGTAACTTTTTTTCTATACATGCTAGCGACCTAAAACTTGTTTTATCGCATTCAGCGCGTCAAATTACGCCGGAAACGGCCGTCTTTGTTTTGATATTGCTCGAAACACGAAGTCGAAGTCCGTTTGATTGTTTTTCAGATATCGGTTGGTAACTTTTTTTCTATACACGCTAGCGACCTAAAACTTGTTTTATCGCATTCAGCGCGTCAAATTACGCCGGAAACGGTCGTCTTTGTTCTGATATTGCTCAAAACACAGAGTCGAATTCCGTTCGTTTGTTTCGTGGATATCGGTGAGTAACTTTTTTTCTATACATGCTAGCGACCTAAAACTTGTTTTATCGCATTCAGCCCGTCAAATTACGCCGGAAACGGTCGTCTTCGTTTTGATATTGCTCAAAACACGAAGTCGAATTCCGTTCGTTTGTTTCGTGGATATCGGTGAGTAACTTTTTTTCTATACATGCTAGCGACCTAAAACTTGTTTTATCGCATTCAGCGCGTCAAATTACGCCGGAAACGGCCGTCTTTGTTTTGATATTGCTCGAAACACGAAGTCGAAGTCCGTTTGATTGTTTTTCAGATATCGGTTGGTAACTTTTTTTCTATACACGCTAGCGACCTAAAACTTGTTTTATCGCATTCAGCGCGTCAAATTACGCCGGAAACGGTCGTCTTTGTTCTGATATTGCTCAAAACACGGAGTCGAATTCCGTTCGTTTGTTTCGTGGATATCGGTGAGTAACTTTTTTTCTATACATGCTAGCGACCTAAAACTTGTTTTATCGCATTCAGCCCGTCAAATTACGCCGGAAACGGTCGTCTTTGTTCTGATATTGCTCGATAGACGAAGTCGGAGTCCGTTTGTTTGTTTTTCAGATATCGGTTAGTAACTTTTTTTCTATACATGCTAGCGACCTAAAACTTGTTTCATCGCATTCAGCGCGTCAAATTACGCCGGAAACGGTCGTCTTTGTTCTGATATTGCTCAAAACACGGAGTCGAATTCCGTTCGTTTGTTTCGTGGATATCGGTGAGTAACTTTTTTTCTATACATGCTAGCGACCTAAAACTTGTTTTATCGCATTCAGCGCGTCAAATTACGCCGGAAACGGCCGTCTTTGTTTTGATATTGCTCGAAACACGAAGTCGAAGTCCGTTTGATTGTTTTTCAGATATCGGTTGGTAACTTTTTTTCTATACACGCTAGCGACCTAAAACTTGTTTTATCGCATTCAGCGCGTCAAATTACGCCGGAAACGGTCGTCTTTGTTCTGATATTGCTCAAAACACGGAGTCGAATTCCGTTCGTTTGTTTCGTGGATATCGGTGAGTAACTTTTTTTCTATACATGCTAGCGACCTAAAACTTGTTTTATCGCATTCAGCCCGTCAAATTACGCCGGAAACGGTCGTCTTTGTTCTGATATTGCTCGATAGACGAAGTCGGAGTCCGTTTGTTTGTTTTTCAGATATCGGTTAGTAACTTTTTTTCTATACATGCTAGCGACCTAAAACTTGTTTCATCGCATTCAGCGCGTCAAATTACGCCGGAAACGGTCGTCTTTGTTCTGATATTGCTCAAAACACGGAGTCGAATTCCGTTCGTTTGTTTCGTGGATATCGGTGAGTAACTTTTTTTCTATACATGCTAGCGACCTAAAACTTGTTTTATCGCATTCAGCCCGTCAAATTACGCCGGAAACGGTCGTCTTTGTTCTGATATTGCTCGATAGACGAAGTCGGAGTCCGTTTGTTTGTTTTTCAGATATCGGTTAGTAACTTTCTTTCTATACATGCTAGCGACCTAAAACTTGTTTCATCGCATTCAGCGCGTCAAATTACGCCGGAAACGGTCGTCTTTGTTTTGATATTGCTCAAAACACGAAGTCGAATTCCGTTCGTTTGTTTCGTGGATATCGGTGAGTAACTTTTTTTCTATACATGCTAGCGACCTAAAACTTGTTTCATCGCATTCAGCGCGTCAAATTACGCCGGAAACGGTCGTCTTTGTTCTGATATTGCTCGAAACACGAAGTCGAATTCCGTACGTTTGTTTCGTGGATATCGGTGAGTAACTTTTTTTCTATACATGCTAGCGACCTAAAACTAGTTTTATCGCATTCAGCGCGTCAAATTACGCCGGAAACGGTCGTCTTTGTTTTGATATTGCTCAAAACACGAAGTCGAATTCCGTACGTTTGTTTCATGGATATCGGTGAGTAACTTTTTTTCTATACATGCTAGCGACCTAAAACTTGTTTTATCGCATTCAGCGCGTCAAATTACGCCGGAAACGGCCGTCTTTGTTTTGATATTGCTCGAAACACGAAGTCGAAGTCCGTTTGATTGTTTTTCAGATATCGGTTGGTAACTTTTTTTCTATACACGCTAGCGACCTAAAACTTGTTTCATCGCATTCAGCGCGTCAAATTACGCCGGAAACGGTCGTCTTTGTTCTGATATTGCTCAAAACACGGAGTCAATTTCCGTTCGTTTGTTTTGTGGATATCGGTGAGTAACTTTTTTTCTATACATGCTAGCGACCTAAAACTTGTTTTATCGCATTCAGCCCGTCAAATTACGCCGGAAACGGTCGTCTTTGTTCTGATATTGCTCGATAGACGAAGTCGGAGTCCGTTTGTTTGTTTTTCAGATATCGGTTAGTAACTTTTTTTCTATACATGCTAGCGACCTAAAACTTGTTTCATCGCATTCAGCGCGTCAAATTACGCCGGAAACGGTCGTCTTTGTTCTGATATTGCTCAAAACACGGAGTCGAATTCCGTTCGTTTGTTTCGTGGATATCGGTGAGTAACTTTTTTTCTATACATGCTAGCGACCTAAAACTTGTTTTATCGCATTCAGCCCGTCAAATTACGCCGGAAACGGTCGTCTTCGTTTTGATATTGCTCAAAACACGAAGTCGAATTCCGTTCGTTTGTTTCGTGGATATCGGTGAGTAACTTTTTTTCTATACATGCTAGCGACCTAAAACTTGTTTTATCGCATTCAGCGCGTCAAATTACGCCGGAAACGGTCGTCTTTGTTTTGATATTGCTCAAAACACGAAGTCGAATTCCGTTCGTTTGTTTCGTGGATATCGGTGAGTAACTTTTTTTCTATACATGCTAGCGACCTAAAACTTGTTTTATCGCATTCAGCGCGTCAAATTACGCCGGAAACGGCCGTCTTTGTTTTGATATTGCTCGAAACACGAAGTCGAAGTCCGTTTGATTGTTTTTCAGATATCGGTTGGTAACTTTTTTTCATACACGCTAGCGACCTAAAACTTGTTTTATCGCATTCAGCGCGTCAAATTACGACGGAAACGGTCGTCTTTGTTTTGATATTGCTCAAAACACGGAGTCAATTTCCGTTCGTTTGTTTTGTGGATATCGGTGAGTAACTTTTTTTCTATACATGCTAGCGACCTAAAACTTGTTTTATCGCATTCAGCCCGTCAAATTACGCCGGAAACGGTCGTCTTTGTTCTGATATTGCTCGATAGACGAAGTCGGAGTCCGTTTGTTTGTTTTTCAGATATCGGTTAGTAACTTTTTTTCTATACATGCTAGCGACCTAAAACTTGTTTCATCGCATTCAGCGCGTCAAATTACGCCGGAAACGGTCGTCTTTGTTCTGATATTGCTCAAAACACGGAGTCGAATTCCGTTCGTTTGTTTCGTGGATATCGGTGAGTAACTTTTTTTCTATACATGCTAGCGACCTAAAACTTGTTTTATCGCATTCAGCCCGTCAAATTACGCCGGAAACGGTCGTCTTTGTTCTGATATTGCTCGATAGACGAAGTCGGAGTCCGTTTGTTTGTTTTTCAGATATCGGTTAGTAACTTTCTTTCTATACATGCTAGCGACCTAAAACTTGTTTCATCGCATTCAGCGCGTCAAATTACGCCGGAAACGGTCGTCTTTGTTTTGATATTGCTCAAAACACGAAGTCGAATTCCGTTCGTTTGTTTCGTGGATATCGGTGAGTAACTTTTTTTCTATACATGCTAGCGACCTAAAACTTGTTTTATCGCATTCAGCGCGTCAAATTACGCCGGAAACGGCCGTCTTTGTTTTGATATTGCTCAAAACACGAAGTCGAATTCCGTTCGTTTGTTTCGTGGATATCGGTGAGTAACTTTTTTTCTATACATGCTAGCGACCTAAAACTTGTTTTATCGCATTCAGCGCGTCAAATTACGCCGGAAACGGCCGTCTTTGTTTTGATATTGCTCGAAACACGAAGTCGAAGTCCGTTTGTTTGTTTTTCAGATATCGGTTAGTAACTTTCTTTCTATACATGCTAGCGACCTAAAACTTGTTTCATCGCATTCAGCGCGTCAAATTACGCCGGAAACGGTCGTCTTTGTTTTGATATTGCTCAAAACACGAAGTCGAATTCCGTTCGTTTGTTTCGTGGATATCGGTGAGTAACTTTTTTTCTATACATGCTAGCGACCTAAAACTTGTTTTATCGCATTCAGCGCGTCAAATTACGCCGGAAACGGCCGTCTTTGTTTTGATATTGCTCAAAACACGAAGTCGAATTCCGTTCGTTTGTTTCGTGGATATCGGTGAGTAACTTTTTTTCTATACATGCTAGCGACCTAAAACTTGTTTTATCGCATTCAGCGCGTCAAATTACGCCGGAAACGGCCGTCTTTGTTTTGATATTGCTCGAAACACGAAGTCGAAGTCCGTTTGTTTGTTTTTCAGATATCGGTTGGTAACTTTTTTTCTATACATGCTAGCGACCTAAAACTTGTTTTATCGCATTCAGCGCGTTAAATTACGCCGGAAACGGTCGTCTTTGTTTTGATATTGCTCAAAACACGAAGTCGAATTCCGTACGTTTGTTTCATGGATATCGGTGAGTAACTTTTTTTCTATACATGCTAGCGACCTAAAACTTGTTTTATCGCATTCAGCGCGTCAAATTACGCCGGAAACGGCCGTCTTTGTTTTGATATTGCTCGAAACACGAAGTCGAAGTCCGTTTGATTGTTTTTCAGATATCGGTTGGTAACTTTTTTTCTATACACGCTAGCGACCTAAAACTTGTTTTATCGCATTCAGCGCGTCAAATTACGCCGGAAACGGCCGTCTTTGTTTTGATATTGCTCAAAACACGAAGTCGAATTCCGTTCGTTTGTTTCGTGGATATCGGTGAGTAACTTTTTTTCTATACATGCTAGCGACCTAAAACTTGTTTTATCGCATTCAGCGCGTCAAATTACCCCGGAAACGGCCGTCTTTGTTTTGATATTGCTCGAAACACGAAGTCGAAGTCCGTTTGTTTGTTTTTCAGATATCGGTTGGTAACTTTTTTTCTATACATGCTAGCGACCTAAAACTTGTTTTATCGCATTCAGCGCGTTAAATTACGCCGGAAACGGTCGTCTTTGTTTTGATATTGCTCAAAACACGAAGTCGAATTCCGTACGTTTGTTTCATGGATATCGGTGAGTAACTTTTTTTCTATACATGCTAGCGACCTAAAACTTGTTTTATCGCATTCAGCGCGTCAAATTACGCCGGAAACGGCCGTCTTTGTTTTGATATTGCTCGAAACACGAAGTCGAAGTCCGTTTGATTGTTTTTCAGATATCGGTTGGTAACTTTTTTTCTATACACGCTAGCGACCTAAAACTTGTTTTATCGCATTCAGCGCGTCAAATTACGCCGGAAACGGTCGTCTTTGTTTTGATATTGCTCAAAACACGGAGTCAATTTCCGTTCGTTTGTTTTGTGGATATCGGTGAGTAACTTTTTTTCTATACATGCTAGCGACCTAAAACTTGTTTTATCGCATTCAGCCCGTCAAATTACGCCGGAAACGGTCGTCTTTGTTCTGATATTGCTCGATAGACGAAGTCGGAGTCCGTTTGTTTGTTTTTCAGATATCGGTTAGTAACTTTTTTTCTATACATGCTAGCGACCTAAAACTTGTTTCATCGCATTCAGCGCGTCAAATTACGCCGGAAACGGTCGTCTTTGTTCTGATATTGCTCAAAACACGGAGTCGAATTCCGTTTGTTTGTTTCGTGGATATAGGTGAGTAACTTTTTTTCTATACATGCTAGCGACCTAGAACTTGTTTTATCGCATTCAGCCCGTCAAATTACGCCGGAAACGGTCGTCTTCGTTTTGATATTGCTCAAAACACGAAGTCGAATTCCGTTCGTTTGTTTCGTGGATATCGGTGAGTAACTTTTTTTCTATACATGCTAGCGACCTAAAACTTGTTTTATCGCATTCAGCGCGTCAAATTACGCCGGAAACGGTCGTCTTTGTTTTGATATTGCTTAAAACACGAAGTCGAATTCCGTTCGTTTGTTTCGTGGATATCGGTGAGTAACTTTTTTTCTATACATGCTAGCGACCTAAAACTTGTTTTATCGCATTCAGCGCGTCAAATTACGCCGGAAACGGCCGTCTTTGTTTTGATATTGCTCGAAACACGAAGTCGAAGTCCGTTTGTTTGTTTTTCAGATATCGGTTGGTAACTTTTTTTCTATACATGCTAGCGACCTAAAACTTGTTTTATCGCATACAGCCCGTCAAATTACGCCGGAAACGGTCGTCTTTGTTTTGATATTGCTCGATGGACGAAGTCGGAGTCCGTTTGTTTGTTTTTCAGATATCGGTTAGTAACTTTTTTTCTATACATGCTAGCGACCTAAAACTTGTTTCATCGCATTCAGCGCGTCAAATTACGCCGGAAACGGTCGTCTTTGTTTTGATATTGCTCAAAACACGAAGTCGAATTCCGTACGTTTGTTTCGTGGATATCGGTGAGTAACTTTTTTTCTATACATGCTAGCGACCTAAAACTTGTTTTATCGCATTCAGCGCGTCAAATTACGCCGGAAACGGCCGTCTTTGTTTTGATATTGCTCAAAACACGAAGTCGAATTCCGTACGTTTGTTTCATGGATATCGGTGAGTAACTTTTTTTCTATACATGCTAGCGACCTAAAACTTGTTTTATCGCATTCAGCGCGTCAAATTACGCCGGAAACGGTCGTCTGTGTTTTGATATTGCTCAAAACACGAAGTCGAATTCCGTACGTTTGTTTCGTGGATATCGGTGAGTAACTTTTTTTCTATACATGCTAGCGACCTAAAACTTGTTTTATCGCATTCAGCGCGTCAAATTACGCCGGAAACGGCCGTCTTTGTTTTGATATTGCTCAAAACACGAAGTCGAATTCCGTACGTTTGTTTCATGGATATCGGTGAGTAACTTTTTTTCTATACATGCTAGCGACCTAAAACTTGTTTTATCGCATTCAGCGCGTCAAATTACGCCGGAAACGGCCGTCTTTGTTTTGATATTGCTCAAAACACGAAGTCGAATTCCGTACGTTTGTTTCATGGATATCGGTGAGTAACTTTTTTTCTATACATGCTAGCGACCTAAAACTTGTTTTATCGCATTCAGCGCGTCAAATTACGCCGGAAACGGTCGTCTGTGTTTTGATATTGCTCAAAACACGAAGTCGAATTCCGTACGTTTGTTTCGTGGATATCGGTGAGTAACTTTTTTTCTATACATGCTAGCGACCTAAAACTTGTTTTATCGCATTCAGCGCGTCAAATTACGCCGGAAACGGCCGTCTTTGTTTTGATATTGCTCAAAACACGAAGTCGAATTCCGTACGTTTGTTTCATGGATATCGGTGAGTAACTTTTTTTCTATACATGCTAGCGACCTAAAACTCGTTTTATCGCATTCAGCGCGTCAAATTACGCCGGAAACGGTCGTCTTTGTTTTGATATTGCTCAAAACACGGAGTCAATTTCCGTTCGTTTGTTTTGTGGATATCGGTGAGTAACTTTTTTTCTATACATGCTAGCGACCTAAAACTTGTTTTATCGCATTCAGCCCGTCAAATTACGCCGGAAACGGTCGTCTTTGTTCTGATATTGCTCGATAGACGAAGTCGGAGTCCGTTTGTTTGTTTTTCAGATATCGGTTAGTAACTTTTTTTCTATACATGCTAGCGACCTAAAACTTGTTTTATCGCATTCAGCGCGTCAAATTACGACGGAAACGGTCGTCTTTGTTTTGATATTGCTCAAAACACGGAGTCAATTTCCGTTCGTTTGTTTTGTGGATATCGGTGAGTAACTTTTTTTCTATACATGCTAGCGACCTAAAACTTGTTTTATCGCATTCAGCCCGTCAAATTACGCCGGAAACGGTCGTCTTTGTTCTGATATTGCTCGATAGACGAAGTCGGAGTCCGTTTGTTTGTTTTTCAGATATCGGTTAGTAACTTTTTTTCTATACATGCTAGCGACCTAAAACTTGTTTCATCGCATTCAGCGCGTCAAATTACGCCGGAAACGGTCGTCTTTGTTCTGATATTGCTCAAAACACGGAGTCGAATTCCGTTCGTTTGTTTCGTGGATATCGGTGAGTAACTTTTTTTCTATACATGCTAGCGACCTAAAACTTGTTTTATCGCATTCAGCCCGTCAAATTACGCCGGAAACGGTCGTCTTCGTTTTGATATTGCTCAAAACACGAAGTCGAATTCCGTTCGTTTGTTTCGTGGATATCGGTGAGTAACTTTTTTTCTATACATGCTAGCGACCTAAAACTTGTTTTATCGCATTCAGCGCGTCAAATTACGCCGGAAACGGTCGTCTTTGTTTTGATATTGCTCAAAACACGAAGTCGAATTCCGTTCGTTTGTTTCGTGGATATCGGTGAGTAACTTTTTTTCTATACATGCTAGCGACCTAAAATTCGTTTTATCGCATTCAGCGCGTCAAATTACGCCGGAAACGGCCGTCTTTGTTTTGATATTGCTCGAAACACGAAGTCGAAGTCCGTTTGTTTGTTTTTCAGATATCGGTTGGTAACTTTTTTTCTATACATGCTAGCGACCTGAAACTTGTTTTATCGCATACAGCCCGTCAAATTACGCCGGAAACGGTCGTCTTTGTTTTGATATTGCTCGAAACACGAAGTCGAAGTCCGTTTGATTGTTTTTCAGATATCGGTTGGTAACTTTTTTTCTATACACGCTAGCGACCTAAAACTTGTTTTATCGCATTCAGCGCGTCAAATTACGCCGGAAACGGCCGTCTTTGTTTTGATATTGCTCAAAACACGAAGTCGAATTCCGTTCGTTTGTTTCGTGGATATCGGTGAGTAACTTTTTTTCTATACATGCTAGCGACCTAAAACTTGTTTTATCGCATTCAGCGCGTCAAATTACGCCGGAAACGGCCGTCTTTGTTTTGATATTGCTCGAAACACGAAGTCGAAGTCCGTTTGTTTGTTTTTCAGATATCGGTTGGTAACTTTTTTTCTATACATGCTAGCGACCTAAAACTTGTTTTATCGCATTCAGCGCGTTAAATTACGCCGGAAACGGTCGTCTTTGTTTTGATATTGCTCAAAACACGAAGTCGAATTCCGTACGTTTGTTTCATGGATATCGGTGAGTAACTTTTTTTCTATACATGCTAGCGACCTAAAACTTGTTTTATCGCATTCAGCGCGTCAAATTACGCCGGAAACGGCCGTCTTTGTTTTGATATTGCTCGAAACACGAAGTCGAAGTCCGTTTGATTGTTTTTCAGATATCGGTTGGTAACTTTTTTTCTATACACGCTAGCGACCTAAAACTTGTTTTATCGCATTCAGCGCGTCAAATTACGCCGGAAACGGTCGTCTTTGTTTTGATATTGCTCAAAACACGGAGTCAATTTCCGTTCGTTTGTTTTGTGGATATCGGTGAGTAACTTTTTTTCTATACATGCTAGCGACCTAAAACTTGTTTTATCGCATTCAGCCCGTCAAATTACGCCGGAAACGGTCGTCTTTGTTCTGATATTGCTCGATAGACGAAGTCGGAGTCCGTTTGTTTGTTTTTCAGATATCGGTTAGTAACTTTTTTTCTATACATGCTAGCGACCTAAAACTTGTTTCATCGCATTCAGCGCGTCAAATTACGCCGGAAACGGTCGTCTTTGTTCTGATATTGCTCAAAACACGGAGTCGAATTCCGTTTGTTTGTTTCGTGGATATAGGTGAGTAACTTTTTTTCTATACATGCTAGCGACCTAGAACTTGTTTTATCGCATTCAGCCCGTCAAATTACGCCGGAAACGGTCGTCTTCGTTTTGATATTGCTCAAAACACGAAGTCGAATTCCGTTCGTTTGTTTCGTGGATATCGGTGAGTAACTTTTTTTCTATACATGCTAGCGACCTAAAACTTGTTTTATCGCATTCAGCGCGTCAAATTACGCCGGAAACGGTCGTCTTTGTTTTGATATTGCTTAAAACACGAAGTCGAATTCCGTTCGTTTGTTTCGTGGATATCGGTGAGTAACTTTTTTTCTATACATGCTAGCGACCTAAAACTTGTTTTATCGCATTCAGCGCGTCAAATTACGCCGGAAACGGCCGTCTTTGTTTTGATATTGCTCGAAACACGAAGTCGAAGTCCGTTTGTTTGTTTTTCAGATATCGGTTGGTAACTTTTTTTCTATACATGCTAGCGACCTAAAACTTGTTTTATCGCATACAGCCCGTCAAATTACGCCGGAAACGGTCGTCTTTGTTTTGATATTGCTCGATGGACGAAGTCGGAGTCCGTTTGTTTGTTTTTCAGATATCGGTTAGTAACTTTTTTTCTATACATGCTAGCGACCTAAAACTTGTTTCATCGCATTCAGCGCGTCAAATTACGCCGGAAACGGTCGTCTTTGTTTTGATATTGCTCAAAACACGAAGTCGAATTCCGTACGTTTGTTTCGTGGATATCGGTGAGTAACTTTTTTTCTATACATGCTAGCGACCTAAAACTTGTTTTATCGCATTCAGCGCGTCAAATTACGCCGGAAACGGCCGTCTTTGTTTTGATATTGCTCAAAACACGAAGTCGAATTCCGTACGTTTGTTTCATGGATATCGGTGAGTAACTTTTTTTCTATACATGCTAGCGACCTAAAACTTGTTTTATCGCATTCAGCGCGTCAAATTACGCCGGAAACGGTCGTCTGTGTTTTGATATTGCTCAAAACACGAAGTCGAATTCCGTACGTTTGTTTCGTGGATATCGGTGAGTAACTTTTTTTCTATACATGCTAGCGACCTAAAACTTGTTTTATCGCATTCAGCGCGTCAAATTACGCCGGAAACGGCCGTCTTTGTTTTGATATTGCTCAAAACACGAAGTCGAATTCCGTACGTTTGTTTTATGGATATCGGTGAGTAACTTTTTTTCTATACATGCTAGCGACCTAAAACTTGTTTTATCGCATTCAGCGCGTCAAATTACGCCGGAAACGGCCGTCTTTGTTTTGATATTGCTCAAAACACGAAGTCGAATTCCGTACGTTTGTTTCATGGATATCGGTGAGTAACTTTTTTTCTATACATGCTAGCGACCTAAAACTTGTTTTATCGCATTCAGCGCGTCAAATTACGCCGGAAACGGTCGTCTGTGTTTTGATATTGCTCAAAACACGAAGTCGAATTCCGTACGTTTGTTTCGTGGATATCGGTGAGTAACTTTTTTTCTATACATGCTAGCGACCTAAAACTTGTTTTATCGCATTCAGCGCGTCAAATTACGCCGGAAACGGCCGTCTTTGTTTTGATATTGCTCAAAACACGAAGTCGAATTCCGTACGTTTGTTTCATGGATATCGGTGAGTAACTTTTTTTCTATACATGCTAGCGACCTAAAACTCGTTTTATCGCATTCAGCGCGTCAAATTACGCCGGAAACGGTCGTCTTTGTTTTGATATTGCTCAAAACACGGAGTCAATTTCCGTTCGTTTGTTTTGTGGATATCGGTGAGTAACTTTTTTTCTATACATGCTAGCGACCTAAAACTTGTTTTATCGCATTCAGCCCGTCAAATTACGCCGGAAACGGTCGTCTTTGTTCTGATATTGCTCGATAGACGAAGTCGGAGTCCGTTTGTTTGTTTTTCAGATATCGGTTAGTAACTTTTTTTCTATACATGCTAGCGACCTAAAACTTGTTTTATCGCATTCAGCGCGTCAAATTACGACGGAAACGGTCGTCTTTGTTTTGATATTGCTCAAAACACGGAGTCAATTTCCGTTCGTTTGTTTTGTGGATATCGGTGAGTAACTTTTTTTCTATACATGCTAGCGACCTAAAACTTGTTTTATCGCATTCAGCCCGTCAAATTACGCCGGAAACGGTCGTCTTTGTTCTGATATTGCTCGATAGACGAAGTCGGAGTCCGTTTGTTTGTTTTTCAGATATCGGTTAGTAACTTTTTTTCTATACATGCTAGCGACCTAAAACTTGTTTCATCGCATTCAGCGCGTCAAATTACGCCGGAAACGGTCGTCTTTGTTCTGATATTGCTCAAAACACGGAGTCGAATTCCGTTCGTTTGTTTCGTGGATATCGGTGAGTAACTTTTTTTCTATACATGCTAGCGACCTAAAACTTGTTTTATCGCATTCAGCCCGTCAAATTACGCCGGAAACGGTCGTCTTCGTTTTGATATTGCTCAAAACACGAAGTCGAATTCCGTTCGTTTGTTTCGTGGATATCGGTGAGTAACTTTTTTTCTATACATGCTAGCGACCTAAAACTTGTTTTATCGCATTCAGCGCGTCAAATTACGCCGGAAACGGTCGTCTTTGTTTTGATATTGCTCAAAACACGAAGTCGAATTCCGTTCGTTTGTTTCGTGGATATCGGTGAGTAACTTTTTTTCTATACATGCTAGCGACCTAAAATTCGTTTTATCGCATTCAGCGCGTCAAATTACGCCGGAAACGGCCGTCTTTGTTTTGATATTGCTCGAAACACGAAGTCGAAGTCCGTTTGTTTGTTTTTCAGATATCGGTTGGTAACTTTTTTTCTATACATGCTAGCGACCTGAAACTTGTTTTATCGCATACAGCCCGTCAAATTACGCCGGAAACGGTCGTCTTTGTTTTGATATTGCTCGATGGACGAAGTCGGAGTCCGTTTGTTTGTTTTTCAGATATCGGTTAGTAACTTTTTTTCTATACATGCTAGCGACCTAAAACTTGTTTCATCGCATTCAGCGCGTCAAATTACGCCGGAAACGGTCGTCTTTGTTTTGATATTGCTCAAAACACGAAGTCGAATTCCGTACGTTTGTTTCGTGGATATCGGTGAGTAACTTTTTTTCTATACATGCTAGCGACCTAAAACTTGTTTTATCGCATTCAGCGCGTCAAATTACGCCGGAAACGGTCGTCTTTGTTTTGATATTGCTCAAAACACGAAGTCGAATTCCGTACGTTTGTTTCATGGATATCGGTGAGTAACTTTTTTTCTATACATGCTAGCGACCTAAAACTTGTTTTATCGCATTCAGCGCGTCAAATTACGCCGGAAACGGTCGTCTTTGTTTTGATATTGCTCAAAACACGAAGTCGAATTCCGTACGTTTGTTTCATGGATATCGGTGAGTAACTTTTTTTCTATACATGCTAGCGACCTAAAACTTGTTTCATCGCATTCAGCGCGTCAAATTACGCCGGAAACGGTCGTCTTTGTTTTGATATTGCTTAAAACACGAAGTCGAATTCCGTACGTTTGTTTCGTGGATATCGGTGAGTAACTTTTTTTCTATACATGCTAGCGACCTAAAACTTGTTTTATCGCATTCAGCGCGTCAAATTACGCCGGAAACGGTCGTCTTTGTTTTGATATTGCTCAAAACACGAAGTCGAATTCCGTACGTTTGTTTCATGGATATCGGTGAGTAACTTTTTTTCTATACATGCTAGCGACCTAAAACTTGTTTTATCGCATTCAGCGCGTCAAATTACGCCGGAAACGGCCGTCTTTGTTTTGATATTGCTCGAAACACGAAGTCGAAGTCCGTTTGTTTGTTTTTCAGATATCGGTTGGTAACTTTTTTTCTATACATGCTAGCGACCTAAAACTTGTTTGATCGCATACAGCCCGTCAAATTACGCCGGAAACGGTCGTCTTTGTTTTGATATTGCTCGATGGACGAAGTCGGAGTCCGTTTGTTTGTTTTTCAGATATCGGTTAGTAACTTTCTTTCTATACATGCTAGCGACCTAAAACTTGTTTCATCGCATTCAGCGCGTCAAAGTACGCCGGAAACGGTCGTCTTTGTTTTGATATTGCTCAAAACACGAAGTCGAATTCCGTTCGTTTGTTTCGTGGATATCGGTGAGTAACTTTTTTTCTATACATGCTAGCGACCTAAAACTTGTTTTATCGCATTCAGCGCGTCAAATTACGCCGGAAACGGCCGTCTTTGTTTTGATATTGCTCAAAACACGAAGTCGAATTCCGTTCGTTTGTTTCGTGGATATCGGTGAGTAACTTTTTTTCTATACATGCTAGCGACCTAAAACTTGTTTTATCGCATTCAGCGCGTCAAATTACGCCGGAAACGGTCGTCTTTGTTTTGATATTGCTCAAAACACGAAGTCGAATTCCGTTCGTTTGTTTCGTGGATATCGGTGAGTAACTTTTTTTCTATACATGCTAGTGACCTAAAACTTGTTTTATCGCATTCAGCGCGTCAAATTACGCCGGAAACGGCCGTCTTTGTTTTGATATTGCTCAAAACACGAAGTCGAATTCCGTACGTTTGTTTCATGGATATCGGTGAGTAACTTTTTTTCTATACATGCTAGCGACCTAAAACTTGTTTTATCGCATTCAGCCCGTCAAATTACGCCGGAAACGGTCGTCTTTGTTCTGATATTGCTCGATAGACGAAGTCGGAGTCCGTTTGTTTGTTTTTCAGATATCGGTTAGTAACTTTTTTTCTATACATGCTAGCGACCTGAAACTTGTTTGATCGCATACAGCCCGTCAAATTACGCCGGAAACGGTCGTCTTTGTTTTGATATTGCTCGATGGACGAAGTCGGAGTCCGTTTGTTTGTTTTTCAGATATCGGTTAGTAACTTTCTTTCTATACATGCTAGCGACCTAAAACTTGTTTCATCGCATTCAGCGCGTCAAATTACGCCGGAAACGGTCGTCTTTGTTTTGATATTGCTCAAAACACGAAGTCGAATTCCGTTCGTTTGTTTCGTGGATATCGGTGAGTAACTTTTTTTCTATACATGCTAGCGACCTAAAACTTGTTTTATCGCATTCAGCGCGTCAAATTACGCCGGAAACGGCCGTCTTTGTTTTGATATTGCTCAAAACACGAAGTCGAATTCCGTTCGTTTGTTTCGTGGATATCGGTGAGTAACTTTTTTTCTATACATGCTAGCGACCTAAAACTTGTTTTATCGCATTCAGCGCGTCAAATTACGCCGGAAACGGCCGTCTTTGTTTTGATATTGCTCGAAACACGAAGTCGAAGTCCGTTTGTTTGTTTTTCAGATATCGGTTGGTAACTTTTTTTCTATACATGCTAGCGACCTAAAACTTGTTTTATCGCATTCAGCGCGTTAAATTACGCCGGAAACGGTCGTCTTTGTTTTGATATTGCTCAAAACACGAAGTCGAATTCCGTACGTTTGTTTCATGGATATCGGTGAGTAACTTTTTTTCTATACATGCTAGCGACCTAAAACTTGTTTTATCGCATTCAGCGCGTCAAATTACGCCGGAAACGGCCGTCTTTGTTTTGATATTGCTCGAAACACGAAGTCGAAGTCCGTTTGATTGTTTTTCAGATATCGGTTGGTAACTTTTTTTCTATACACGCTAGCGACCTAAAACTTGTTTTATCGCATTCAGCGCGTCAAATTACGCCGGAAACGGTCGTCTTTGTTTTGATATTGCTCAAAACACGGAGTCAATTTCCGTTCGTTTGTTTTGTGGATATCGGTGAGTAACTTTTTTTCTATACATGCTAGCGACCTAAAACTTGTTTTATCGCATTCAGCCCGTCAAATTACGCCGGAAACGGTCGTCTTTGTTCTGATATTGCTCGATAGACGAAGTCGGAGTCCGTTTGTTTGTTTTTCAGATATCGGTTAGTAACTTTTTTTCTATACATGCTAGCGACCTAAAACTTGTTTCATCGCATTCAGCGCGTCAAATTACGCCGGAAACGGTCGTCTTTGTTCTGATATTGCTCAAAACACGGAGTCGAATTCCGTTTGTTTGTTTCGTGGATATAGGTGAGTAACTTTTTTTCTATACATGCTAGCGACCTAGAACTTGTTTTATCGCATTCAGCCCGTCAAATTACGCCGGAAACGGTCGTCTTCGTTTTGATATTGCTCAAAACACGAAGTCGAATTCCGTTCGTTTGTTTCGTGGATATCGGTGAGTAACTTTTTTTCTATACATGCTAGCGACCTAAAACTTGTTTTATCGCATTCAACGCGTCAAATTACGCCGGAAGCGGTCGTCTTTGTTTTGATATTGCTTAAAACACGAAGTCGAATTCCGTTCGTTTGTTTCGTGGATATCGGTGAGTAACTTTTTTTCTATACATGCTAGCGACCTAAAACTTGTTTTATCGCATTCAGCGCGTCAAATTACGCCGGAAACGGCCGTCTTTGTTTTGATATTGCTCGAAACACGAAGTCGAAGTCCGTTTGTTTGTTTTTCAGATATCGGTTGGTAACTTTTTTTCTATACATGCTAGCGACCTAAAACTTGTTTTATCGCATACAGCCCGTCAAATTACGCCGGAAACGGTCGTCTTTGTTTTGATATTGCTCGATGGACGAAGTCGGAGTCCGTTTGTTTGTTTTTCAGATATCGGTTGGTAACTTTTTTTCTATACATGCTAGCGACCTAAAACTTGTTTCATCGCATTCAGCGCGTCAAATTACGCCGGAAACGGTCGTCTTTGTTTTGATATTGCTCAAAACACGAAGTCGAATTCCGTACGTTTGTTTCGTGGATATCGGTGAGTAACTTTTTTTCTATACATGCTAGCGACCTAAAACTTGTTTTATCGCATTCAGCGCGTCAAATTACGCCGGAAACGGCCGTCTTTGTTTTGATATTGCTCAAAACACGAAGTCGAATTCCGTACGTTTGTTTCATGGATATCGGTGAGTAACTTTTTTTCTATACATGCTAGCGACCTAAAACTTGTTTTATCGCATTCAGCGCGTCAAATTACGCCGGAAACGGTCGTCTGTGTTTTGATATTGCTCAAAACACGAAGTCGAATTCCGTACGTTTGTTTCGTGGATATCGGTGAGTAACTTTTTTTCTATACATGCTAGCGACCTAAAACTTGTTTTATCGCATTCAGCGCGTCAAATTACGCCGGAAACGGCCGTCTTTGTTTTGATATTGCTCAAAACACGAAGTCGAATTCCGTACGTTTGTTTCATGGATATCGGTGAGTAACTTTTTTTCTATACATGCTAGCGACCTAAAACTCGTTTTATCGCATTCAGCGCGTCAAATTACGCCGGAAACGGTCGTCTTTGTTTTGATATTGCTCAAAACACGGAGTCAATTTCCGTTCGTTTGTTTTGTGGATATCGGTGAGTAACTTTTTTTCTATACATGCTAGCGACCTAAAACTTGTTTTATCGCATTCAGCGCGTCAAATTACGCCGGAAACGGCCGTCTTTGTTTTGATATTGCTCAAAACACGAAGTCGAATTCCGTACGTTTGTTTCATGGATATCGGTGAGTAACTTTTTTTCTATACATGCTAGCGACCTAAAACTCGTTTTATCGCATTCAGCGCGTCAAATTACGCCGGAAACGGTCGTCTTTGTTTTGATATTGCTCAAAACACGGAGTCAATTTCCGTTCGTTTGTTTTGTGGATATCGGTGAGTAACTTTTTTTCTATACATGCTAGCGACCTAAAACTTGTTTTATCGCATTCAGCCCGTCAAATTACGCCGGAAACGGTCGTCTTTGTTCTGATATTGCTCGATAGACGAAGTCGGAGTCCGTTTGTTTGTTTTTCAGATATCGGTTAGTAACTTTTTTTCTATACATGCTAGCGACCTAAAACTTGTTTTATCGCATTCAGCGCGTCAAATTACGACGGAAACGGTCGTCTTTGTTTTGATATTGCTCAAAACACGGAGTCAATTTCCGTTCGTTTGTTTTGTGGATATCGGTGAGTAACTTTTTTTCTATACATGCTAGCGACCTAAAACTTGTTTTATCGCATTCAGCCCGTCAAATTACGCCGGAAACGGTCGTCTTTGTTCTGATATTGCTCGATAGACGAAGTCGGAGTCCGTTTGTTTGTTTTTCAGATATCGGTTAGTAACTTTTTTTCTATACATGCTAGCGACCTAAAACTTGTTTCATCGCATTCAGCGCGTCAAATTACGCCGGAAACGGTCGTCTTTGTTCTGATATTGCTCAAAACACGGAGTCGAATTCCGTTCGTTTGTTTCGTGGATATCGGTGAGTAACTTTTTTTCTATACATGCTAGCGACCTAAAACTTGTTTTATCGCATTCAGCCCGTCAAATTACGCCGGAAACGGTCGTCTTCGTTTTGATATTGCTCAAAACACGAAGTCGAATTCCGTTCGTTTGTTTCGTGGATATCGGTGAGTAACTTTTTTTCTATACATGCTAGCGACCTAAAACTTGTTTTATCGCATTCAGCGCGTCAAATTACGCCGGAAACGGTCGTCTTTGTTTTGATATTGCTCAAAACACGAAGTCGAATTCCGTTCGTTTGTTTCGTGGATATCGGTGAGTAACTTTTTTTCTATACATGCTAGCGACCTAAAATTCGTTTTATCGCATTCAGCGCGTCAAATTACGCCGGAAACGGCCGTCTTTGTTTTGATATTGCTCGAAACACGAAGTCGAAGTCCGTTTGTTTGTTTTTCAGATATCGGTTGGTAACTTTTTTTCTATACATGCTAGCGACCTGAAACTTGTTTTATCGCATACAGCCCGTCAAATTACGCCGGAAACGGTCGTCTTTGTTTTGATATTGCTCGATGGACGAAGTCGGAGTCCGTTTGTTTGTTTTTCAGATATCGGTTAGTAACTTTTTTTCTATACATGCTAGCGACCTAAAACTTGTTTCATCGCATTCAGCGCGTCAAATTACGCCGGAAACGGTCGTCTTTGTTTTGATATTGCTCAAAACACGAAGTCGAATTCCGTACGTTTGTTTCGTGGATATCGGTGAGTAACTTTTTTTCTATACATGCTAGCGACCTAAAACTTGTTTTATCGCATTCAGCGCGTCAAATTACGCCGGAAACGGTCGTCTTTGTTTTGATATTGCTCAAAACACGAAGTCGAATTCCGTACGTTTGTTTCATGGATATCGGTGAGTAACTTTTTTTCTATACATGCTAGCGACCTAAAACTTGTTTTATCGCATTCAGCGCGTCAAATTACGCCGGAAACGGTCGTCTTTGTTTTGATATTGCTCAAAACACGAAGTCGAATTCCGTACGTTTGTTTCATGGATATCGGTGAGTAACTTTTTTTCTATACATGCTAGCGACCTAAAACTTGTTTCATCGCATTCAGCGCGTCAAATTACGCCGGAAACGGTCGTCTTTGTTTTGATATTGCTTAAAACACGAAGTCGAATTCCGTACGTTTGTTTCGTGGATATCGGTGAGTAACTTTTTTTCTATACATGCTAGCGACCTAAAACTTGTTTTATCGCATTCAGCGCGTCAAATTACGCCGGAAACGGTCGTCTTTGTTTTGATATTGCTCAAAACACGAAGTCGAATTCCGTACGTTTGTTTCATGGATATCGGTGAGTAACTTTTTTTCTATACATGCTAGCGACCTAAAACTTGTTTTATCGCATTCAGCGCGTCAAATTACGCCGGAAACGGCCGTCTTTGTTTTGATATTGCTCGAAACACGAAGTCGAAGTCCGTTTGATTGTTTTTCAGATATCGGTTGGTAACTTTTTTTCTATACACGCTAGCGACCTTAAACTTGTTTCATCGCATTCAGCGCGTCAAATTACGCCGGAAACGGCCGTCTTTGTTTTGATATTGCTCGAAACACGAAGTCGAAGTCCGTTTGATTGTTTTTCAGATATCGGTTGGTAACTTTTTTTCTATACACGCTAGCTACCTAAAACTTGTTTTATCGCATTCAGCGCGTCAAATTACGCCGGAAACGGTCGTCTTTGTTTTGATATTGCTCAAAACACGAAGTCGAATTCCGTACGTTTGTTTCATGGATATCGGTGAGTAACTTTTTTTCTATACATGCTAGCGACCTAAAACTTGTTTCATCGCATTCAGCGCGTCAAATTACGCCGGAAACGGTCGTCTTTGTTTTGATATTGCTTAAAACACGAAGTCGAATTCCGTACGTTTGTTTCGTGGATATCGGTGAGTAACTTTTTTTCTATACATGCTAGCGACCTAAAACTTGTTTTATCGCATTCAGCGCGTCAAATTACGCCGGAAACGGTCGTCTTTGTTTTGATATTGCTCAAAACACGAAGTCGAATTCCGTACGTTTGTTTCATGGATATCGGTGAGTAACTTTTTTTCTATACATGCTAGCGACCTAAAACTTGTTTTATCGCATTCAGCGCGTCAAATTACGCCGGAAACGGCCGTCTTTGTTTTGATATTGCTCGAAACACGAAGTCGAAGTCCGTTTGATTGTTTTTCAGATATCGGTTGGTAACTTTTTTTCTATACACGCTAGCGACCTAAAACTTGTTTCATCGCATTCAGCGCGTCAAATTACGCCGGAAACGGTCGTCTTTGTTTTGATATTGCTCAAAACACGAAGTCGAATTCCGTACGTTTGTTTCGTGGATATCGGTGAGTAACTTTTTTTCTATACATGCTAGCGACCTAAAACTTGTTTTATCGCATTCAGCGCGTCAAATTACGCCGGAAACGGCCGTCTTTGTTTTGATATTGCTCAAAACACGAAGTCGAATTCCGTTCGTTTGTTTCGTGGATATCGGTGAGTAACTTTTTTTCTATACATGCTAGCGACCTAAAACTTGTTTTATCGCATTCAGCGCGTCAAATTACGCCGGAAACGGCCGTCTTTGTTTTGATATTGCTCGAAACACGAAGTCGAAGTCCGTTTGTTTGTTTTTCAGATATCGGTTGGTAACTTTTTTTCTATACATGCTAGCGACCTAAAACTTGTTTTATCGCATTCAGCGCGTTAAATTACGCCGGAAACGGTCGTCTTTGTTTTGATATTGCTCAAAACACGAAGTCGAATTCCGTACGTTTGTTTTATGGATATCGGTGAGTAACTTTTTTTCTATACATGCAAGCGACCTAAAACTTGTTTTATCGCATTCAGCGCGTCAAATTACGCCGGAAACGGCCGTCTTTGTTTTGATATTGCTCGAAACACGAAGTCGAAGTCCGTTTGATTGTTTTTCAGATATCGGTTGGTAACTTTTTTTCTATACATGCTAGCGACCTAAAACTTGTTTTATCGCATTCAGCGCGTCAAATTACGCCGGAAACGGTCGTCTTTGTTTTGATATTGCTCAAAACACGAAGTCGAATTCCGTTCGTTTGTTTCGTGGATATCGATGAGTAACTTTTTTTCTATACATGCTAGTGACCTAAAACTTGTTTTATCGCATTCAGCGCGTCAAATTACGCCGGAAACGGCCGTCTTTGTTTTGATATTGCTCGAAACACGAAGTCGAAGTCCGTTTGTTTGTTTTTCAGATATCGGTTGGTAACTTTTTTTCTATACATGCTAGCGACCTAAAACTTGTTTGATCGCATACAGCCCGTCAAATTACGCCGGAAACGGTCGTCTTTGTTTTGATATTGCTCGATGGACGAAGTCGGAGTCCGTTTGTTTGTTTTTCAGATATCGGTTAGTAACTTTCTTTCTATACATGCTAGCGACCTAAAACTTGTTTCATCGCATTCAGCGCGTCAAAGTACGCCGGAAACGGTCGTCTTTGTTTTGATATTGCTCAAAACACGAAGTCGAATTCCGTTCGTTTGTTTCGTGGATATCGGTGAGTAACTTTTTTTCTATACATGCTAGCGACCTAAAACTTGTTTTATCGCATTCAGCGCGTCAAATTACGCCGGAAACGGCCGTCTTTGTTTTGATATTGCTCAAAACACGAAGTCGAATTCCGTTCGTTTGTTTCGTGGATATCGGTGAGTAACTTTTTTTCTATACATGCTAGCGACCTAAAACTTGTTTTATCGCATTCAGCGCGTCAAATTACGCCGGAAACGGCCGTCTTTGTTTTGATATTGCTCGAAACACGAAGTCGAAGTCCGTTTGTTTGTTTTTCAGATATCGGTTGGTAACTTTTTTTCTATACATGCTAGCGACCTAAAACTTGTTTGATCGCATACAGCCCGTCAAATTACGCCGGAAACGGTCGTCTTTGTTTTGATATTGCTCGATGGACGAAGTCGGAGTCCGTTTGTTTGTTTTTCAGATATCGGTTAGTAACTTTCTTTCTATACATGCTAGCGACCTAAAACTTGTTTC
Organism: Diprion similis; assembly: GCF_021155765.1. Classification (NCBI taxonomy): domain Eukaryota; kingdom Metazoa; phylum Arthropoda; class Insecta; order Hymenoptera; family Diprionidae; genus Diprion; species Diprion similis. The sequence continues at coordinate 12,315,904 of NC_060113.1, read as the reverse complement.
ATCGCATTCAGCGCGTCAAAGTACGCCGGAAACGGTCGTCTTTGTTTTGATATTGCTCAAAACACGAAGTCGAATTCCGTTCGTTTGTTTCGTGGATATCGGTGAGTAACTTTTTTTCTATACATGCTAGCGACCTAAAACTTGTTTTATCGCATTCAGCGCGTCAAATTACGCCGGAAACGGCCGTCTTTGTTTTGATATTGCTCAAAACACGAAGTCGAATTCCGTTCGTTTGTTTCGTGGATATCGGTGAGTAACTTTTTTTCTATACATGCTAGCGACCTAAAACTTGTTTTATCGCATTCAGCGCGTCAAATTACGCCGGAAACGGTCGTCTTTGTTTTGATATTGCTCAAAACACGAAGTCGAATTCCGTTCGTTTGTTTCGTGGATATCGGTGAGTAACTTTTTTTCTATACATGCTAGTGACCTAAAACTTGTTTTATCGCATTCAGCGCGTCAAATTACGCCGGAAACGGCCGTCTTTGTTTTGATATTGCTCGAAACACGAAGTCGAAGTCCGTTTGTTTGTTTTTCAGATATCGGTTGGTAACTTTTTTTCTATACATGCTAGCGACCTAAAACTTGTTTGATCGCATACAGCCCGTCAAATTACGCCGGAAACGGTCGTCTTTGTTTTGATATTGCTCGATGGACGAAGTCGGAGTCCGTTTGTTTGTTTTTCAGATATCGGTTAGTAACTTTCTTTCTATACATGCTAGCGACCTAAAACTTGTTTCATCGCATTCAGCGCGTCAAATTACGCCGGAAACGGTCGTCTTTGTTTTGATATTGCTCAAAACACGAAGTCGAATTCCGTTCGTTTGTTTCGTGGATATCGGTGAGTAACTTTTTTTCTATACATGCTAGCGACCTAAAACTTGTTTTATCGCATTCAGCGCGTCAAATTACGCCGGAAACGGCCGTCTTTGTTTTGATATTGCTCAAAACACGAAGTCGAATTCCGTTCGTTTGTTTCGTGGATATCGGTGAGTAACTTTTTTTCTATACATGCTAGCGACCTAAAACTTGTTTTATCGCATTCAGCGCGTCAAATTACGCCGGAAACGGCCGTCTTTGTTTTGATATTGCTCGAAACACGAAGTCGAAGTCCGTTTGTTTGTTTTTCAGATATCGGTTGGTAACTTTTTTTCTATACATGCTAGCGACCTAAAACTTGTTTTATCGCATTCAGCGCGTTAAATTACGCCGGAAACGGTCGTCTTTGTTTTGATATTGCTCAAAACACGAAGTCGAATTCCGTACGTTTGTTTCATGGATATCGGTGAGTAACTTTTTTTCTATACATGCTAGCGACCTAAAACTTGTTTTATCGCATTCAGCGCGTCAAATTACGCCGGAAACGGTCGTCTTTGTTTTGATATTGCTCAAAACACGAAGTCGAATTCCGTACGTTTGTTTCATGGATATCGGTGAGTAACTTTTTTTCTATACATGCTAGCGACCTAAAACTTGTTTTATCGCATTCAGCGCGTCAAATTACGCCGGAAACGGCCGTCTTTGTTTTGATATTGCTCGAAACACGAAGTCGAAGTCCGTTTGTTTGTTTTTCAGATATCGGTTGGTAACTTTTTTTCTATACATGCTAGCGACCTAAAACTTGTTTGATCGCATACAGCCCGTCAAATTACGCCGGAAACGGTCGTCTTTGTTTTGATATTGCTCGATGGACGAAGTCGGAGTCCGTTTGTTTGTTTTTCAGATATCGGTTAGTAACTTTCTTTCTATACATGCTAGCGACCTAAAACTTGTTTCATCGCATTCAGCGCGTCAAAGTACGCCGGAAACGGTCGTCTTTGTTTTGATATTGCTCAAAACACGAAGTCGAATTCCGTTCGTTTGTTTCGTGGATATCGGTGAGTAACTTTTTTTCTATACATGCTAGCGACCTAAAACTTGTTTTATCGCATTCAGCGCGTCAAATTACGCCGGAAACGGCCGTCTTTGTTTTGATATTGCTCAAAACACGAAGTCGAATTCCGTTCGTTTGTTTCGTGGATATCGGTGAGTAACTTTTTTTCTATACATGCTAGCGACCTAAAACTTGTTTTATCGCATTCAGCGCGTCAAATTACGCCGGAAACGGTCGTCTTTGTTTTGATATTGCTCAAAACACGAAGTCGAATTCCGTTCGTTTGTTTCGTGGATATCGGTGAGTAACTTTTTTTCTATACATGCTAGTGACCTAAAACTTGTTTTATCGCATTCAGCGCGTCAAATTACGCCGGAAACGGCCGTCTTTGTTTTGATATTGCTCGAAACACGAAGTCGAAGTCCGTTTGTTTGTTTTTCAGATATCGGTTGGTAACTTTTTTTCTATACATGCTAGCGACCTAAAACTTGTTTGATCGCATACAGCCCGTCAAATTACGCCGGAAACGGTCGTCTTTGTTTTGATATTGCTCGATGGACGAAGTCGGAGTCCGTTTGTTTGTTTTTCAGATATCGGTTAGTAACTTTCTTTCTATACATGCTAGCGACCTAAAACTTGTTTCATCGCATTCAGCGCGTCAAATTACGCCGGAAACGGTCGTCTTTGTTTTGATATTGCTCAAAACACGAAGTCGAATTCCGTTCGTTTGTTTCGTGGATATCGGTGAGTAACTTTTTTTCTATACATGCTAGCGACCTAAAACTTGTTTTATCGCATTCAGCGCGTCAAATTACGCCGGAAACGGCCGTCTTTGTTTTGATATTGCTCAAAACACGAAGTCGAATTCCGTTCGTTTGTTTCGTGGATATCGGTGAGTAACTTTTTTTCTATACATGCTAGCGACCTAAAACTTGTTTTATCGCATTCAGCGCGTCAAATTACGCCGGAAACGGCCGTCTTTGTTTTGATATTGCTCGAAACACGAAGTCGAAGTCCGTTTGTTTGTTTTTCAGATATCGGTTGGTAACTTTTTTTCTATACATGCTAGCGACCTAAAACTTGTTTTATCGCATTCAGCGCGTTAAATTACGCCGGAAACGGTCGTCTTTGTTTTGATATTGCTCAAAACACGAAGTCGAATTCCGTACGTTTGTTTCATGGATATCGGTGAGTAACTTTTTTTCTATACATGCTAGCGACCTAAAACTTGTTTTATCGCATTCAGCGCGTCAAATTACGCCGGAAACGGCCGTCTTTGTTTTGATATTGCTCGAAACACGAAGTCGAAGTCCGTTTGATTGTTTTTCAGATATCGGTTGGTAACTTTTTTTCTATACACGCTAGCGACCTAAAACTTGTTTTATCGCATTCAGCGCGTCAAATTACGCCGGAAACGGTCGTCTTTGTTTTGATATTGCTCAAAACACGGAGTCAATTTCCGTTCGTTTGTTTTGTGGATATCGGTGAGTAACTTTTTTTCTATACATGCTAGCGACCTAAAACTTGTTTTATCGCATTCAGCCCGTCAAATTACGCCGGAAACGGTCGTCTTTGTTCTGATATTGCTCGATAGACGAAGTCGGAGTCCGTTTGTTTGTTTTTCAGATATCGGTTAGTAACTTTTTTTCTATACATGCTAGCGACCTAAAACTTGTTTCATCGCATTCAGCGCGTCAAATTACGCCGGAAACGGTCGTCTTTGTTCTGATATTGCTCAAAACACGGAGTCGAATTCCGTTTGTTTGTTTCGTGGATATAGGTGAGTAACTTTTTTTCTATACATGCTAGCGACCTAGAACTTGTTTTATCGCATTCAGCCCGTCAAATTACGCCGGAAACGGTCGTCTTCGTTTTGATATTGCTCAAAACACGAAGTCGAATTCCGTTCGTTTGTTTCGTGGATATCGGTGAGTAACTTTTTTTCTATACATGCTAGCGACCTAAAACTTGTTTTATCGCATTCAACGCGTCAAATTACGCCGGAAGCGGTCGTCTTTGTTTTGATATTGCTTAAAACACGAAGTCGAATTCCGTTCGTTTGTTTCGTGGATATCGGTGAGTAACTTTTTTTCTATACATGCTAGCGACCTAAAACTTGTTTTATCGCATTCAGCGCGTCAAATTACGCCGGAAACGGCCGTCTTTGTTTTGATATTGCTCGAAACACGAAGTCGAAGTCCGTTTGTTTGTTTTTCAGATATCGGTTGGTAACTTTTTTTCTATACATGCTAGCGACCTAAAACTTGTTTTATCGCATACAGCCCGTCAAATTACGCCGGAAACGGTCGTCTTTGTTTTGATATTGCTCGATGGACGAAGTCGGAGTCCGTTTGTTTGTTTTTCAGATATCGGTTGGTAACTTTTTTTCTATACATGCTAGCGACCTAAAACTTGTTTCATCGCATTCAGCGCGTCAAATTACGCCGGAAACGGTCGTCTTTGTTTTGATATTGCTCAAAACACGAAGTCGAATTCCGTACGTTTGTTTCGTGGATATCGGTGAGTAACTTTTTTTCTATACATGCTAGCGACCTAAAACTTGTTTTATCGCATTCAGCGCGTCAAATTACGCCGGAAACGGCCGTCTTTGTTTTGATATTGCTCAAAACACGAAGTCGAATTCCGTACGTTTGTTTCATGGATATCGGTGAGTAACTTTTTTTCTATACATGCTAGCGACCTAAAACTTGTTTTATCGCATTCAGCGCGTCAAATTACGCCGGAAACGGTCGTCTGTGTTTTGATATTGCTCAAAACACGAAGTCGAATTCCGTACGTTTGTTTCGTGGATATCGGTGAGTAACTTTTTTTCTATACATGCTAGCGACCTAAAACTTGTTTTATCGCATTCAGCGCGTCAAATTACGCCGGAAACGGCCGTCTTTGTTTTGATATTGCTCAAAACACGAAGTCGAATTCCGTACGTTTGTTTCATGGATATCGGTGAGTAACTTTTTTTCTATACATGCTAGCGACCTAAAACTCGTTTTATCGCATTCAGCGCGTCAAATTACGCCGGAAACGGTCGTCTTTGTTTTGATATTGCTCAAAACACGGAGTCAATTTCCGTTCGTTTGTTTTGTGGATATCGGTGAGTAACTTTTTTTCTATACATGCTAGCGACCTAAAACTTGTTTTATCGCATTCAGCCCGTCAAATTACGCCGGAAACGGTCGTCTTTGTTCTGATATTGCTCGATAGACGAAGTCGGAGTCCGTTTGTTTGTTTTTCAGATATCGGTTAGTAACTTTTTTTCTATACATGCTAGCGACCTAAAACTTGTTTTATCGCATTCAGCGCGTCAAATTACGACGGAAACGGTCGTCTTTGTTTTGATATTGCTCAAAACACGGAGTCAATTTCCGTTCGTTTGTTTTGTGGATATCGGTGAGTAACTTTTTTTCTATACATGCTAGCGACCTAAAACTTGTTTTATCGCATTCAGCCCGTCAAATTACGCCGGAAACGGTCGTCTTTGTTCTGATATTGCTCGATAGACGAAGTCGGAGTCCGTTTGTTTGTTTTTCAGATATCGGTTAGTAACTTTTTTTCTATACATGCTAGCGACCTAAAACTTGTTTCATCGCATTCAGCGCGTCAAATTACGCCGGAAACGGTCGTCTTTGTTCTGATATTGCTCAAAACACGGAGTCGAATTCCGTTCGTTTGTTTCGTGGATATCGGTGAGTAACTTTTTTTCTATACATGCTAGCGACCTAAAACTTGTTTTATCGCATTCAGCCCGTCAAATTACGCCGGAAACGGTCGTCTTCGTTTTGATATTGCTCAAAACACGAAGTCGAATTCCGTTCGTTTGTTTCGTGGATATCGGTGAGTAACTTTTTTTCTATACATGCTAGCGACCTAAAACTTGTTTTATCGCATTCAGCGCGTCAAATTACGCCGGAAACGGTCGTCTTTGTTTTGATATTGCTCAAAACACGAAGTCGAATTCCGTTCGTTTGTTTCGTGGATATCGGTGAGTAACTTTTTTTCTATACATGCTAGCGACCTAAAATTCGTTTTATCGCATTCAGCGCGTCAAATTACGCCGGAAACGGCCGTCTTTGTTTTGATATTGCTCGAAACACGAAGTCGAAGTCCGTTTGTTTGTTTTTCAGATATCGGTTGGTAACTTTTTTTCTATACATGCTAGCGACCTGAAACTTGTTTTATCGCATACAGCCCGTCAAATTACGCCGGAAACGGTCGTCTTTGTTTTGATATTGCTCGATGGACGAAGTCGGAGTCCGTTTGTTTGTTTTTCAGATATCGGTTAGTAACTTTTTTTCTATACATGCTAGCGACCTAAAACTTGTTTCATCGCATTCAGCGCGTCAAATTACGCCGGAAACGGTCGTCTTTGTTTTGATATTGCTCAAAACACGAAGTCGAATTCCGTACGTTTGTTTCGTGGATATCGGTGAGTAACTTTTTTTCTATACATGCTAGCGACCTAAAACTTGTTTTATCGCATTCAGCGCGTCAAATTACGCCGGAAACGGTCGTCTTTGTTTTGATATTGCTCAAAACACGAAGTCGAATTCCGTACGTTTGTTTCATGGATATCGGTGAGTAACTTTTTTTCTATACATGCTAGCGACCTAAAACTTGTTTTATCGCATTCAGCGCGTCAAATTACGCCGGAAACGGTCGTCTTTGTTTTGATATTGCTCAAAACACGAAGTCGAATTCCGTACGTTTGTTTCATGGATATCGGTGAGTAACTTTTTTTCTATACATGCTAGCGACCTAAAACTTGTTTCATCGCATTCAGCGCGTCAAATTACGCCGGAAACGGTCGTCTTTGTTTTGATATTGCTTAAAACACGAAGTCGAATTCCGTACGTTTGTTTCGTGGATATCGGTGAGTAACTTTTTTTCTATACATGCTAGCGACCTAAAACTTGTTTTATCGCATTCAGCGCGTCAAATTACGCCGGAAACGGTCGTCTTTGTTTTGATATTGCTCAAAACACGAAGTCGAATTCCGTACGTTTGTTTCATGGATATCGGTGAGTAACTTTTTTTCTATACATGCTAGCGACCTAAAACTTGTTTTATCGCATTCAGCGCGTCAAATTACGCCGGAAACGGCCGTCTTTGTTTTGATATTGCTCGAAACACGAAGTCGAAGTCCGTTTGATTGTTTTTCAGATATCGGTTGGTAACTTTTTTTCTATACACGCTAGCGACCTTAAACTTGTTTCATCGCATTCAGCGCGTCAAATTACGCCGGAAACGGCCGTCTTTGTTTTGATATTGCTCGAAACACGAAGTCGAAGTCCGTTTGATTGTTTTTCAGATATCGGTTGGTAACTTTTTTTCTATACACGCTAGCTACCTAAAACTTGTTTTATCGCATTCAGCGCGTCAAATTACGCCGGAAACGGTCGTCTTTGTTTTGATATTGCTCAAAACACGAAGTCGAATTCCGTACGTTTGTTTCATGGATATCGGTGAGTAACTTTTTTTCTATACATGCTAGCGACCTAAAACTTGTTTCATCGCATTCAGCGCGTCAAATTACGCCGGAAACGGTCGTCTTTGTTTTGATATTGCTGAAAACACGAAGTCGAATTCCGTACGTTTGTTTCGTGGATATCGGTGAGTAACTTTTTTTCTATACATGCTAGCGACCTAAAACTTGTTTTATCGCATTCAGCGCGTCAAATTACGCCGGAAACGGTCGTCTTTGTTTTGATATTGCTCAAAACACGAAGTCGAATTCCGTACGTTTGTTTCATGGATATCGGTGAGTAACTTTTTTTCTATACATGCTAGCGACCTAAAACTTGTTTTATCGCATTCAGCGCGTCAAATTACGCCGGAAACGGCCGTCTTTGTTTTGATATTGCTCGAAACACGAAGTCGAAGTCCGTTTGATTGTTTTTCAGATATCGGTTGGTAACTTTTTTTCTATACACGCTAGCGACCTAAAACTTGTTTCATCGCATTCAGCGCGTCAAATTACGCCGGAAACGGTCGTCTTTGTTTTGATATTGCTCAAAACACGAAGTCGAATTCCGTACGTTTGTTTCGTGGATATCGGTGAGTAACTTTTTTTCTATACATGCTAGCGACCTAAAACTTGTTTTATCGCATTCAGCGCGTCAAATTACGCCGGAAACGGCCGTCTTTGTTTTGATATTGCTCAAAACACGAAGTCGAATTCCGTTCGTTTGTTTCGTGGATATCGGTGAGTAACTTTTTTTCTATACATGCTAGCGACCTAAAACTTGTTTTATCGCATTCAGCGCGTCAAATTACGCCGGAAACGGCCGTCTTTGTTTTGATATTGCTCGAAACACGAAGTCGAAGTCCGTTTGTTTGTTTTTCAGATATCGGTTGGTAACTTTTTTTCTATACATGCTAGCGACCTAAAACTTGTTTTATCGCATTCAGCGCGTTAAATTACGCCGGAAACGGTCGTCTTTGTTTTGATATTGCTCAAAACACGAAGTCGAATTCCGTACGTTTGTTTTATGGATATCGGTGAGTAACTTTTTTTCTATACATGCAAGCGACCTAAAACTTGTTTTATCGCATTCAGCGCGTCAAATTACGCCGGAAACGGCCGTCTTTGTTTTGATATTGCTCGAAACACGAAGTCGAAGTCCGTTTGATTGTTTTTCAGATATCGGTTGGTAACTTTTTTTCTATACATGCTAGCGACCTAAAACTTGTTTTATCGCATTCAGCGCGTCAAATTACGCCGGAAACGGTCGTCTTTGTTTTGATATTGCTCAAAACACGAAGTCGAATTCCGTTCGTTTGTTTCGTGGATATCGATGAGTAACTTTTTTTCTATACATGCTAGTGACCTAAAACTTGTTTTATCGCATTCAGCGCGTCAAATTACGCCGGAAACGGCCGTCTTTGTTTTGATATTGCTCGAAACACGAAGTCGAAGTCCGTTTGTTTGTTTTTCAGATATCGGTTGGTAACTTTTTTTCTATACATGCTAGCGACCTAAAACTTGTTTGATCGCATACAGCCCGTCAAATTACGCCGGAAACGGTCGTCTTTGTTTTGATATTGCTCGATGGACGAAGTCGGAGTCCGTTTGTTTGTTTTTCAGATATCGGTTAGTAACTTTCTTTCTATACATGCTAGCGACCTAAAACTTGTTTCATCGCATTCAGCGCGTCAAAGTACGCCGGAAACGGTCGTCTTTGTTTTGATATTGCTCAAAACACGAAGTCGAATTCCGTTCGTTTGTTTCGTGGATATCGGTGAGTAACTTTTTTTCTATACATGCTAGCGACCTAAAACTTGTTTTATCGCATTCAGCGCGTCAAATTACGCCGGAAACGGCCGTCTTTGTTTTGATATTGCTCAAAACACGAAGTCGAATTCCGTTCGTTTGTTTCGTGGATATCGGTGAGTAACTTTTTTTCTATACATGCTAGCGACCTAAAACTTGTTTTATCGCATTCAGCGCGTCAAATTACGCCGGAAACGGCCGTCTTTGTTTTGATATTGCTCGAAACACGAAGTCGAAGTCCGTTTGTTTGTTTTTCAGATATCGGTTGGTAACTTTTTTTCTATACATGCTAGCGACCTAAAACTTGTTTGATCGCATACAGCCCGTCAAATTACGCCGGAAACGGTCGTCTTTGTTTTGATATTGCTCGATGGACGAAGTCGGAGTCCGTTTGTTTGTTTTTCAGATATCGGTTAGTAACTTTCTTTCTATACATGCTAGCGACCTAAAACTTGTTTCATCGCATTCAGCGCGTCAAAGTACGCCGGAAACGGTCGTCTTTGTTTTGATATTGCTCAAAACACGAAGTCGAATTCCGTTCGTTTGTTTCGTGGATATCGGTGAGTAACTTTTTTTCTATACATGCTAGCGACCTAAAACTTGTTTTATCGCATTCAGCGCGTCAAATTACGCCGGAAACGGCCGTCTTTGTTTTGATATTGCTCAAAACACGAAGTCGAATTCCGTTCGTTTGTTTCGTGGATATCGGTGAGTAACTTTTTTTCTATACATGCTAGCGACCTAAAACTTGTTTTATCGCATTCAGCGCGTCAAATTACGCCGGAAACGGTCGTCTTTGTTTTGATATTGCTCAAAACACGAAGTCGAATTCCGTTCGTTTGTTTCGTGGATATCGGTGAGTAACTTTTTTTCTATACATGCTAGTGACCTAAAACTTGTTTTATCGCATTCAGCGCGTCAAATTACGCCGGAAACGGCCGTCTTTGTTTTGATATTGCTCGAAACACGAAGTCGAAGTCCGTTTGTTTGTTTTTCAGATATCGGTTGGTAACTTTTTTTCTATACATGCTAGCGACCTAAAACTTGTTTGATCGCATACAGCCCGTCAAATTACGCCGGAAACGGTCGTCTTTGTTTTGATATTGCTCGATGGACGAAGTCGGAGTCCGTTTGTTTGTTTTTCAGATATCGGTTAGTAACTTTCTTTCTATACATGCTAGCGACCTAAAACTTGTTTCATCGCATTCAGCGCGTCAAATTACGCCGGAAACGGTCGTCTTTGTTTTGATATTGCTCAAAACACGAAGTCGAATTCCGTTCGTTTGTTTCGTGGATATCGGTGAGTAACTTTTTTTCTATACATGCTAGCGACCTAAAACTTGTTTTATCGCATTCAGCGCGTCAAATTACGCCGGAAACGGCCGTCTTTGTTTTGATATTGCTCAAAACACGAAGTCGAATTCCGTTCGTTTGTTTCGTGGATATCGGTGAGTAACTTTTTTTCTATACATGCTAGCGACCTAAAACTTGTTTTATCGCATTCAGCGCGTCAAATTACGCCGGAAACGGCCGTCTTTGTTCTGATATTGCTCGAAACACGAAGTCGAAGTCCGTTTGTTTGTTTTTCAGATATCGGTTGGTAACTTTTTTTCTATACATGCTAGCGACCTAAAACTTGTTTTATCGCATTCAGCGCGTTAAATTACGCCGGAAACGGTCGTCTTTGTTTTGATATTGCTCAAAACACGAAGTCGAATTCCGTACGTTTGTTTCATGGATATCGGTGAGTAACTTTTTTTCTATACATGCTAGCGACCTAAAACTTGTTTTATCGCATTCAGCGCGTCAAATTACGCCGGAAACGGTCGTCTTTGTTTTGATATTGCTCAAAACACGGAGTCAATTTCCGTTCGTTTGTTTTGTGGATATCGGTGAGTAACTTTTTTTCTATACATGCTAGCGACCTAAAACTTGTTTTATCGCATTCAGCCCGTCAAATTACGCCGGAAACGGTCGTCTTTGTTCTGATATTGCTCGATAGACGAAGTCGGAGTCCGTTTGTTTGTTTTTCAGATATCGGTTAGTAACTTTTTTTCTATACATGCTAGCGACCTAAAACTTGTTTCATCGCATTCAGCGCGTCAAATTACGCCGGAAACGGTCGTCTTTGTTCTGATATTGCTTAAAACACGGAGTCGAATTCCGTTTGTTTGTTTCGTGGATATAGGTGAGTAACTTTTTTTCTATACATGCTAGCGACCTAGAACTTGTTTTATCGCATTCAGCCCGTCAAATTACGCCGGAAACGGTCGTCTTCGTTTTGATATTGCTCAAAACACGAAGTCGAATTCCGTTCGTTTGTTTCGTGGATATCGGTGAGTAACTTTTTTTCTATACATGCTAGCGACCTAAAACTTGTTTTATCGCATTCAGCGCGTCAAATTACGCCGGAAACGGTCGTCTTTGTTTTGATATTGCTTAAAACACGAAGTCGAATTCCGTTCGTTTGTTTCGTGGATATCGGTGAGTAACTTTTTTTCTATACATGCTAGCGACCTAAAACTTGTTTTATCGCATTCAGCGCGTCAAATTACGCCGGAAACGGCCGTCTTTGTTTTGATATTGCTCGAAACACGAAGTCGAAGTCCGTTTGTTTGTTTTTCAGATATCGGTTGGTAACTTTTTTTCTATACATGCTAGCGACCTAAAACTTGTTTTATCGCATACAGCCCGTCAAATTACGCCGGAAACGGTCGTCTTTGTTTTGATATTGCTCGATGGACGAAGTCGGAGTCCGTTTGTTTGTTTTTCAGATATCGGTTAGTAACTTTTTTTCTATACATGCTAGCGACCTAAAACTTGTTTCATCGCATTCAGCGCGTCAAATTACGCCGGAAACGGTCGTCTTTGTTTTGATATTGCTCAAAACACGAAGTCGAATTCCGTACGTTTGTTTCGTGGATATCGGTGAGTAACTTTTTTTCTATACATGCTAGCGACCTAAAACTTGTTTTATCGCATTCAGCGCGTCAAATTACGCCGGAAACGGCCGTCTTTGTTTTGATATTGCTCAAAACACGAAGTCGAATTCCGTACGTTTGTTTCATGGATATCGGTGAGTAACTTTTTTTCTATACATGCTAGCGACCTAAAACTTGTTTTATCGCATTCAGCGCGTCAAATTACGCCGGAAACGGTCGTCTTTGTTTTGATATTGCTCAAAACACGAAGTCGAATTCCGTACGTTTGTTTCGTGGATATCGGTGAGTAACTTTTTTTCTATACATGCTAGCGACCTAAAACTTGTTTTATCGCATTCAGCGCGTCAAATTACGCCGGAAACGGCCGTCTTTGTTTTGATATTGCTCAAAACACGAAGTCGAATTCCGTACGTTTGTTTCATGGATATCGGTGAGTAACTTTTTTTCTATACATGCTAGCGACCTAAAACTTGTTTTATCGCATTCAGCGCGTCAAATTACGCCGGAAACGGTCGTCTTTGTTTTGATATTGCTCAAAACACGGAGTCAATTTCCGTTCGTTTGTTTTGTGGATATCGGTGAGTAACTTTTTTTCTATACATGCTAGCGACCAAAAACTTGTTTTATCGCATTCAGCCCGTCAAATTACGCCGGAAACGGTCGTCTTTGTTCTGATATTGCTCGATAGACGAAGTCGGAGTCCGTTTGTTTGTTTTTCAGATATCGGTTAGTAACTTCTTTTCTATACATGCTAGCGACCTAAAACTTGTTTCATCGCATTCAGCGCGTCAAATTACGCCGGAAACGGTCGTCTTTGTTCTGATATTGCTCAAAACACGGAGTCGAATTCCGTTTGTTTGTTCCGTGGATATCGGTGAGTAACTTTTTTTCTATACATGCTAGCGACCTAAAACTTGTTTTATCGCATTCAGCCCGTCAAATTACGCCGGAAACGGTCGTCTTCGTTTTGATATTGCTCAAAACACGAAGTCGAATTCCGTTCGTTTGTTTCGTGGATATCGGTGAGTAACTTTTTTTCTATACATGCTAGCGACCTAAAACTTGTTTTATCGCATCCAGCGCGTCAAATTACGCCGGAAACGGCCGTCTTTGTTTTGATATTGCTCAAAACACGAAGTCGAATTCCGTTCGTTTGTTTCGTGGATATCGGTGAGTAACTTTTTTTCTATACATGCTAGCGACCTAAAACTTGTTTTAACGCATTCAGCGCGTCAAATTACGCCGGAAACGGCCGTCTTTGTTTTGATATTGCTCGAAACACGAAGTCGAAGTCCGTTTGTTTGTTTTTCAGATATCGGTTGGTAACTTTTTTTCTATACATGCTACCGACCTAAAACTTGTTTTATCGCATTCAGCGCGTTAAATTACGCCGGAAACGGCCGTCTTTGTTTTGATATTGCTCGAAACACGAAGTCGAAGTCCGTTTGTTTGTTTTTCAGATATCGGTTGGTAACTTTTTTTCTATACATGCTAGCGACCTAAAACTTGTTTTATCGCATTCAGCCCGTCAAATTACGCCGGAAACGGTCGTCTTTGTTCTGATATTGCTCGATAGACGAAGTCGGAGTCCGTTTGTTTGTTTTTCAGATATCGGTTAGTAACTTTCTTTCTATACATGCTAGCGACCTAAAACTTGTTTCATCGCATTCAGCGCGTCAAATTACGCCGGAAACGGTCGTCTTTGTTCTGATATTGCTCAAAACACGGAGTCGAATTCCGTTTGTTTGTTTCGTGGATATCGGTGAGTAACTTTTTTTCTATACATGCTAGCGACCTAAAACTTGTTTTATCGCATTCAGCCCGTCAAATTACGCCGGAAACGGTCGTCTTCGTTTTGATATTGCTCAAAACACGAAGTCGAATTCCGTTCGTTTGTTTCGTGGATATCGGTGAGTAACTTTTTTTCTATACATGCTAGCGACCAAAAACTTGTTTTATCGCATTCAGCCCGTCAAATTACGCCGGAAACGGTCGTCTTTGTTCTGATATTGCTCGATAGACGAAGTCGGAGTCCGTTTGTTTGTTTTTCAGATATCGGTTAGTAACTTCTTTTCTATACATGCTAGCGACCTAAAACTTGTTTCATCGCATTCAGCGCGTCAAATTACGCCGGAAACGGTCGTCTTTGTTCTGATATTGCTCAAAACACGGAGTCGAATTCCGTTTGTTTGTTCCGTGGATATCGGTGAGTAACTTTTTTTCTATACATGCTAGCGACCTAAAACTTGTTTTATCGCATTCAGCCCGTCAAATTACGCCGGAAACGGTCGTCTTCGTTTTGATATTGCTCAAAACACGAAGTCGAATTCCGTTCGTTTGTTTCGTGGATATCGGTGAGTAACTTTTTTTCTATACATGCTAGCGACCTAAAACTTGTTTTATCGCATTCAGCGCGTCAAATTACGCCGGAAACGGCCGTCTTTGTTTTGATATTGCTCAAAACACGAAGTCGAATTCCGTTCGTTTGTTTCGTTGATATCGGTGAGTAACTTTTTTTCTATACATGCTAGCGACCTAAAACTTGTTTTATCGCATTCAGCGCGTCAAATTACGCCGGAAACGGCCGTCTTTGTTTTGATATTGCTCGAAACACGAAGTCGAAGTCCGTTTGTTTGTTTTTCAGATATCGGTTGGTAACTTTTTTTCTATACATGCTAGCGACCTAAAACTTGTTTTATCGCATTCAGCGCGTTAAATTACGCCGGAAACGGCCGTCTTTGTTTTGATATTGCTCGAAACACGAAGTCGAAGTCCGTTTGTTTGTTTTTCAGATATCGGTTGGTAACTTTTTTTCTATACATGCTAGCGACCTAAAACTTGTTTTATCGCATTCAGCGCGTTAAATTACGCCGGAAACGGCCGTCTTTGTTTTGATATTGCTCGAAACACGAAGTCGAAGTCCGTTTGTTTGTTTTTCAGATATCGGTTGGTAACTTTTTTTCTATACATGCTAGCGACCTAAAACTTGTTTCATCGCATTCAGCGCGTCAAATTACGCCGGAAACGGTCGTCTTTGTTCTGATATTGCTCAAAACACGGAGTCGAATTCCGTTTGTTTGTTCCGTGGATATCGGTGAGTAACTTTTTTTCTATACATGCTAGCGACCTAAAACTTGTTTTATCGCATTCAGCCCGTCAAATTACGCCGGAAACGGTCGTCTTCGTTTTGATATTGCTCAAAACACGAAGTCGAATTCCGTTCGTTTGTTTCGTGGATATCGGTGAGTAACTTTTTTTCTATACATGCTAGCGACCTAAAACTTGTTTTATCGCATTCAGCGCGTCAAATTACGCCGGAAACGGCCGTCTTTGTTTTGATATTGCTCGAAACACGAAGTCGAAGTCCGTTTGTTTGTTTTTCAGATATCGGTTGGTAACTTTTTTTCTATACATGCTAGCGACCTAAAACTTGTTTTATCGCATTCAGCGCGTTAAATTACGCCGGAAACGGCCGTCTTTGTTTTGATATTGCTCGAAACACGAAGTCGAAGTCCGTTTGTTTGTTCTTCAGATATCGGTTGGTAACTTTTTTTCTATACATGCTAGCGACCTAAAACTTGTTTTATCGCATTCAGCCCGTCAAATTACGCCGGAAACGGTCGTCTTTGTTCTGATATTGCTCGATAGACGAAGTCGGAGTCCGTTTGTTTGTTTTTCAGATATCGGTTAGTAACTTTTTTTCTATACATGCTAGCGACCTAAAACTTGTTTTATCGCATTCAGCCCGTCAAATTACGCCGGAAACGGTCGTCTTTGTTCTGATATTGCTCGATAGACGAAGTCGGAGTCCGTTTGTTTGTTTTTCAGATATCGGTTAGTAACTTTCTTTCTATACATGCTAGCGACCTAAAACTTGTTTCATCGCATTCAGCGCGTCAAATTACGCCGGAAACGGTCGTCTTTGTTCTGATATTGCTCAAAACACGGAGTCGAATTCCGTTTGTTTGTTTCGTGGATATCGGTGAGTAACTTTTTTTCTATACATGCTAGCGACCTAAAACTTGTTTTATCGCATTCAGCGCGTCAAATTACGCCGGAAACGGCCGTCTTTGTTTTGATATTGCTCGAAACACGAAGTCGAAGTCCGTTTGTTTGTTTTTCAGATATCGGTTGGTAACTTTTTTTCTATACATGCTAGCGACCTAAAACTTGTTTTATCGCATTCAGCGCGTTAAATTACGCCGGAAACGGCCGTCTTTGTTTTGATATTGCTCGAAACACGAAGTCGAAGTCCGTTTGTTTGTTCTTCAGATATCGGTTGGTAACTTTTTTTCTATACATGCTAGCGACCTAAAACTTGTTTTATCGCATTCAGCCCGTCAAATTACGCCGGAAACGGTCGTCTTTGTTCTGATATTGCTCAAAACACGGAGTCGAATTCCGTTTGTTTGTTTCGTGGATATCGGTGAGTAACTTTTTTTCTATACATGCTAGCGACCTAAAACTTGTTTTATCGCATTCAGCCCGTCAAATTACGCCGGAAACGGTCGTCTTCGTTTTGATATTGCTCAAAACACGAAGTCGAATTCCGTTCGTTTGTTTCGTGGATATCGGTGAGTAACTTTTTTTCTATACATGCTAGCGACCTAAAACTTGTTTTATCGCATTCAGCGCGTCAAATTACGCCGGAAACGGCCGTCTTTGTTTTGATATTACTCAAAACACGAAGTCGAATTCCGTTCGTTTGTTTCGTGGATATCGGTGAGTAACTTTTTTTCTATACATGCTAGCGACCTAAAACTTGTTTTAACGCATTCAGCGCGTCAAATTACGCCGGAAACGGCCGTCTTTGTTTTGATATTGCTCGAAACACGAAGTCGAAGTCCGTTTGTTTGTTTTTCAGATATCGGTTGGTAACTTTTTTTCTATACATGCTAGCGACCTAAAACTTGTTTTATCGCATTCAGCGCGTTAAATTACGCCGGAAACGGCCGTCTTTGTTTTGATATTGCTCGAAACACGAAGTCGAAGTCCGTTTGTTTGTTTTTCAGATATCGGTTGGTAACTTTTTTTCTATACATGCTAGCGACCTAAAACTTGTTTTATCGCATTCAGCCCGTCAAATTACGCCGGAAACGGTCGTCTTTGTTCTGATATTGCTCGATAGACGAAGTCGGAGTCCGTTTGTTTGTTTTTCAGATATCGGTTAGTAACTTTCTTTCTATACATGCTAGCGACCTAAAACTTGTTTCATCGCATTCAGCGCGTCAAATTACGCCGGAAACGGTCGTCTTTGTTCTGATATTGCTCAAAACACGGAGTCGAATTCCGTTTGTTTGTTTCGTGGATATCGGTGAGTAACTTTTTTTCTATACATGCTAGCGACCTAAAACTTGTTTTATCGCATTCAGCCCGTCAAATTACGCCGGAAACGGTCGTCTTCGTTTTGATATTGCTCAAAACACGAAGTCGAATTCCGTTCGTTTGTTTCGTGGATATCGGTGAGTAACTTTTTTTCTATACATGCTAGCGACCAAAAACTTGTTTTATCGCATTCAGCCCGTCAAATTACGCCGGAAACGGTCGTCTTTGTTCTGATATTGCTCGATAGACGAAGTCGGAGTCCGTTTGTTTGTTTTTCAGATATCGGTTAGTAACTTCTTTTCTATACATGCTAGCGACCTAAAACTTGTTTCATCGCATTCAGCGCGTCAAATTACGCCGGAAACGGTCGTCTTTGTTCTGATATTGCTCAAAACACGGAGTCGAATTCCGTTTGTTTGTTCCGTGGATATCGGTGAGTAACTTTTTTTCTATACATGCTAGCGACCTAAAACTTGTTTTATCGCATTCAGCCCGTCAAATTACGCCGGAAACGGTCGTCTTCGTTTTGATATTGCTCAAAACACGAAGTCGAATTCCGTTCGTTTGTTTCGTGGATATCGGTGAGTAACTTTTTTTCTATACATGCTAGCGACCTAAAACTTGTTTTATCGCATTCAGCGCGTCAAATTACGCCGGAAACGGCCGTCTTTGTTTTGATATTGCTCAAAACACGAAGTCGAATTCCGTTCGTTTGTTTCGTTGATATCGGTGAGTAACTTTTTTTCTATACATGCTAGCGACCTAAAACTTGTTTTATCGCATTCAGCGCGTCAAATTACGCCGGAAACGGCCGTCTTTGTTTTGATATTGCTCGAAACACGAAGTCGAAGTCCGTTTGTTTGTTTTTCAGATATCGGTTGGTAACTTTTTTTCTATACATGCTAGCGACCTAAAACTTGTTTTATCGCATTCAGCGCGTTAAATTACGCCGGAAACGGCCGTCTTTGTTTTGATATTGCTCGAAACACGAAGTCGAAGTCCGTTTGTTTGTTTTTCAGATATCGGTTGGTAACTTTTTTTCTATACATGCTAGCGACCTGAAACTTGTTTCATCGCATTCAGCGCGTCAAATTACGCCGGAAACGGTCGTCTTTGTTCTGATATTGCTCAAAACACGGAGTCGAATTCCGTTTGTTTGTTCCGTGGATATCGGTGAGTAACTTTTTTTCTATACATGCTAGCGACCTAAAACTTGTTTTATCGCATTCAGCCCGTCAAATTACGCCGGAAACGGTCGTCTTCGTTTTGATATTGCTCAAAACACGAAGTCGAATTCCGTTCGTTTGTTTCGTGGATATCGGTGAGTAACTTTTTTTCTATACATGCTAGCGACCTAAAACTTGTTTTATCGCATTCAGCGCGTCAAATTACGCCGGAAACGGCCGTCTTTGTTTTGATATTGCTCGAAACACGAAGTCGAAGTCCGTTTGTTTGTTTTTCAGATATCGGTTGGTAACTTTTTTTCTATACATGCTAGCGACCTAAAACTTGTTTTATCGCATTCAGCGCGTTAAATTACGCCGGAAACGGCCGTCTTTGTTTTGATATTGCTCGAAACACGAAGTCGAAGTCCGTTTGTTTGTTCTTCAGATATCGGTTGGTAACTTTTTTTCTATACATGCTAGCGACCTAAAACTTGTTTTATCGCATTCAGCCCGTCAAATTACGCCGGAAACGGTCGTCTTTGTTCTGATATTGCTCGATAGACGAAGTCGGAGTCCGTTTGTTTGTTTTTCAGATATCGGTTAGTAACTTTTT
Organism: Diprion similis; assembly: GCF_021155765.1. NCBI lineage: Eukaryota > Metazoa > Arthropoda > Insecta > Hymenoptera > Diprionidae > Diprion > Diprion similis. The sequence continues at coordinate 12,296,697 of NC_060113.1, read as the reverse complement.
TTCTATACATGCTAGCGACCTAAAACTTGTTTCATCGCATTCAGCGCGTCAAATTACGCCGGAAACGGTCGTCTTTGTTCTGATATTGCTCAAAACACGGAGTCGAATTCCGTTTGTTTGTTTCGTGGATATCGGTGAGTAACTTTTTTTCTATACATGCTAGCGACCAAAAACTTGTTTTATCGCATTCAGCCCGTCAAATTACGCCGGAAACGGTCGTCTTTGTTCTGATATTGCTCGATAGACGAAGTCGGAGTCCGTTTGTTTGTTTTTCAGATATCGGTTAGTAACTTCTTTTCTATACATGCTAGCGACCTAAAACTTGTTTCATCGCATTCAGCGCGTCAAATTACGCCGGAAACGGTCGTCTTTGTTCTGATATTGCTCAAAACACGGAGTCGAATTCCGTTTGTTTGTTCCGTGGATATCGGTGAGTAACTTTTTTTCTATACATGCTAGCGACCTAAAACTTGTTTTATCGCATTCAGCCCGTCAAATTACGCCGGAAACGGTCGTCTTCGTTTTGATATTGCTCAAAACACGAAGTCGAATTCCGTTCGTTTGTTTCGTGGATATCGGTGAGTAACTTTTTTTCTATACATGCTAGCGACCTAAAACTTGTTTTATCGCATTCAGCGCGTCAAATTACGCCGGAAACGGCCGTCTTTGTTTTGATATTGCTCAAAACACGAAGTCGAATTCCGTTCGTTTGTTTCGTTGATATCGGTGAGTAACTTTTTTTCTATACATGCTAGCGACCTAAAACTTGTTTTATCGCATTCAGCGCGTCAAATTACGCCGGAAACGGCCGTCTTTGTTTTGATATTGCTCGAAACACGAAGTCGAAGTCCGTTTGTTTGTTTTTCAGATATCGGTTGGTAACTTTTTTTCTATACATGCTAGCGACCTAAAACTTGTTTTATCGCATTCAGCGCGTTAAATTACGCCGGAAACGGCCGTCTTTGTTTTGATATTGCTCGAAACACGAAGTCGAAGTCCGTTTGTTTGTTTTTCAGATATCGGTTGGTAACTTTTTTTCTATACATGCTAGCGACCTAAAACTTGTTTTATCGCATTCAGCGCGTTAAATTACGCCGGAAACGGCCGTCTTTGTTTTGATATTGCTCGAAACACGAAGTCGAAGTCCGTTTGTTTGTTTTTCAGATATCGGTTGGTAACTTTTTTTCTATACATGCTAGCGACCTAAAACTTGTTTCATCGCATTCAGCGCGTCAAATTACGCCGGAAACGGTCGTCTTTGTTCTGATATTGCTCAAAACACGGAGTCGAATTCCGTTTGTTTGTTCCGTGGATATCGGTGAGTAACTTTTTTTCTATACATGCTAGCGACCTAAAACTTGTTTTATCGCATTCAGCCCGTCAAATTACGCCGGAAACGGTCGTCTTTGTTCTGATATTGCTCGATAGACGAAGTCGGAGTCCGTTTGTTTGTTTTTCAGATATCGGTTAGTAACTTTTTTTCTATACATGCTAGCGACCTAAAACTTGTTTCATCGCATTCAGCGCGTCAAATTACGCCGGAAACGGTCGTCTTTGTTCTGATATTGCTCAAAACACGGAGTCGAATTCCGTTTGTTTGTTTCGTGGATATCGGTGAGTAACTTTTTTTCTATACATGCTAGCGACCTAAAACTTGTTTTATCGCATTCAGCCCGTCAAATTACGCCGGAAACGGTCGTCTTCGTTTTGATATTGCTCAAAACACGAAGTCGAATTCCGTTCGTTTGTTTCGTGGATATCGGTGAGTAACTTTTTTTCTATACATGCTAGCGACCTAAAACTTGTTCTATCGCATTCAGCGCGTCAAATTACGCCGGAAACGGCCGTCTTTGTTTTGATATTGCTCAAAACACGAAGTCGAATTCCGTTCGTTTGTTTCGTGGATATCGGTGAGTAACTTTTTTTCTATACATGCTAGCGACCTAAAACTTGTTTTATCGCATTCAGCGCGTCAAATTACGCCGGAAACGGCCGTCTTTGTTTTGATATTGCTCGAAACACGAAGTCGAAGTCCGTTTGTTTGTTTTTCAGATATCGGTTGGTAACTTTTTTTCTATACATGCTAGCGACCTAAAACTTGTTTTATCGCATTCAGCGCGTTAAATTACGCCGGAAACGGTCGTCTTTGTTTTGATATTGCTCAAAACACGAAGTCGAATTCCGTTCGTTTGTTTCGTGGATATCGGTGAGTAACTTTTTTTCTATACATGCTAGCGACCTAAAACTTGTTTTATCGCATTCAGCGCGTCAAATTACGCCGGAAACGGCCGTCTTTGTTTTGATATTGCTCGAAACACGAAGTCGAAGTCCGTTTGATTGTTTTTCAGATATCGGTTGGTAACTTTTTTTCTATACATGCTAGCGACCTAAAACTTGTTTTATCGCATTCAGCGCGTTAAATTACGCCGGAAACGGTCGTCTTTGTTTTGATATTGCTCAAAACACGAAGTCGAATTCCGTACGTTTGTTTCATGGATATCGGTGAGTAACTTTTTTTCTATACATGCTAGCGACCTAAAACTTGTTTTATCGCATTCAGCGCGTCAAATTACGCCGGAAACGGCCGTCTTTGTTTTGATATTGCTCGAAACACGAAGTCGAAGTCCGTTTGATTGTTTTTCAGATATCGGTTGGTAACTTTTTTTCTATACACGTTAGCGACCTAAAACTTGTTTTATCGCATTCAGCGCGTCAAATTACGCCGGAAACGGTCGTCTTTGTTTTGATATTGCTCAAAACACGGAGTCAATTTCCGTTCGTTTGTTTTGTGGATATCGGTGAGTAACTTTTTTTCTATACATGCTAGCGACCTAAAACTTGTTTTATCGCATTCAGCCCGTCAAATTACGCCGGAAACGGTCGTCTTTGTTCTGATATTGCTCGATAGACGAAGTCGGAGTCCGTTTGTTTGTTTTTCAGATATCGGTTAGTAACTTTTTTTCTATACATGCTAGCGACCTAAAACTTGTTTCATCGCATTCAGCGCGTCAAATTACGCCGGAAACGGTCGTCTTTGTTCTGATATTGCTCAAAACACGGAGTCGAATTCTGTTTGTTTGTTTCGTGGATATCGGTGAGTAACTTTTTTTCTATACATGCTAGCGACCTAGAACTTGTTTTATCGCATTCAGCCCGTCAAATTACGCCGGAAACGGTCGTCTTCGTTTTGATATTGCTCAAAACACGAAGTCGAATTCCGTTCGTTTGTTTCGTGGATATCGGTGAGTAACTTTTTTTCTATACATGCTAGCGACCTAAAACTTGTTTTATCGCATTTAGCGCGTCAAATTACGCCGGAAACGGTCGTCTTTGTTTTGATATTGCTTAAAACACGAAGTCGAATTCCGTTCGTTTGTTTCGTGGATATCGGTGAGTAACTTTTTTTCTATACATGCTAGCGACCTAAAACTTGTTTTATCGCATTCAGCGCGTCAAATTACGCCGGAAACGGCCGTCTTTGTTTTGATATTGCTCGAAACACGAAGTCGAAGTCCGTTTGTTTGTTTTTCAGATATCGGTTGGTAACTTTTTTTCTATACATGCTAGCGACCTAAAACTTGTTTTATCGCATACAGCCCGTCAAATTACGCCGGAAACGGTCGTCTTTGTTTTGATATTGCTCGATGGACGAAGTCGGAGTCCGTTTGTTTGTTTTTCAGATATCGGTTAGTAACTTTTTTTCTATACATGCTAGCGACCTAAAACTTGTTTCATCGCATTCAGCGCGTCAAATTACGCCGGAAACGGTCGTCTTTGTTTTGATATTGCTCAAAACACGAAGTCGAATTCCGTACGTTTGTTTCGTGGATATCGGTGAGTAACTTTTTTTCTATACATGCTAGCGACCTAAAACTTGTTTTATCGCATTCAGCGCGTCAAATTACGCCGGAAACGGCCGTCTTTGTTTTGATATTGCTCAAAACACGAAGTCGAATTCCGTACGTTTGTTTCATGGATATCGGTGAGTAACTTTTTTTCTATACATGCTAGCGACCTAAAACTTGTTTTATCGCATTCAGCGCGTCAAATTACGCCGGAAACGGTCGTCTTTGTTTTGATATTGCTCAAAACACGAAGTCGAATTCCGTACGTTTGTTTCGTGGATATCGGTGAGTAACTTTTTTACTATACATGCTAGCGACCTAAAACTTGTTTTATCGCATTCAGCGCGTCAAATTACGCCGAAAACGGCCGTCTTTGTTTTGATATTGCTCAAAACACGAAGTCGAATTCCGTACGTTTGTTTCATGGATATCGGTGAGTAACTTTTTTTCTATACATGCTAGCGACCTAAAACTTGTTTTATCGCATCCAGCGCGTCAAATTACGCCGGAAACGGTCGTCTTTGTTTTGATATTGCTTAAAACACGGAGTCGAATTCCGTACGTTTGTTTCATGGATATCGGTGAGTAACTTTTTTTCTATACATGCTAGCGACCTAAAACTTGTTTTATCGCATTCAGCGCGTCAAATTACGCCGGAAACGGTCGTCTTTGTTTTGATATTGCTCAAAACACGAAGTCGAATTCCGTACGTTTGTTTCGTGGATATCGGTGAGTAACTTTTTTACTATACATGCTAGCGACCTAAAACTTGTTTTATCGCATTCAGCGCGTCAAATTACGCCGGAAACGGTCGTCTTTGTTCTGATATTGCTCGATAGACGAAGTCGGAGTCCGTTTGTTTGTTTTTCAGATATCGGTTAGTAACTTTTTTTCTATACATGCTAGCGACCTAAAACTTGTTTCATCGCATTCAGCCCGTCAAATTACGCCGGAAACGGTCGTCTTTGTTCTGATATTGCTCAAAACACGGAGTCGAATTCCGTTTGTTTGTTTCGTGGATATCGGTGAGTAACTTTTTTTCTATACATGCTAGCGACCTAAAACTTGTTTTATCGCATTCAGCCCGTCAAATTACGCCGGAAACGGTCGTCTTCGTTTTGATATTGCTCAAAACACGAAGTCGAATTCCGTTCGTTTGTTTCGTGGATATCGGTGAGTAACTTTTTTTCTATACATGCTAGCGACCTAAAACTTGTTTTATCGCATTCAGCGCGTCAAATTACGCCGGAAACAGTCGTCTTTGTTTTGATATTGCTCAAAACACGAAGTCGAATTCCGTTCGTTTGTTTCGTGGATATCGGTGAGTAACTTTTTTCCTATACATGCTAGCGACCTAAAACTTGTTTTATCGCATTCAGCGCGTCAAATTACGCCGGAAACGGCCGTCTTTGTTTTGATATTGCTCGAAACACGAAGTCGAAGTCCGTTTGTTTGTTTTTCAGATATCGGTTGGTAACTTTTTTTCTATACATGCTAGCGACCTAAAACTTGTTTTATCGCATTCAGCGCGTCAAATTACGCCGGAAACGGTCGTCTTTGTTTTGATATTGCTCAAAACACGGAGTCAATTTCCGTTCGTTTGTTTCGTGGATATCGCTGAGTAACTTTTTTTCTATACATGCTAGCGACCTAAAACTTGTTTTATCGCATTCAGCGCGTCAAATTACGCCGGAAACGGCCGTCTTTGTTTTGATATTGCTCGAAACACGAAGTCGAAGTCCGTTTGTTTGTTTTTCAGATATCGGTTGGTAACTTTTTTTCTATACATGCTAGCGACCTAAAACTTGTTTTATCGCATTCAGCGCGTCAAATTACGCCGGAAACGGCCGTCTTTGTTCTGATATTGCTCGAAACACGAAGTCGAAGTCCGTTTGTTTGTTTTTTAGATATCGGTTGGTAACTTTTTTTCTATACATGCTAGCGACCTAAAACTTGTTTTATCGCATTCAGCGCGTCAAATTACGCCGGAAGCGGTCGTCTTTGTTTTGATATTGCTCAAAACACGGAGTCAATTTCCGTTCGTTTGTTTCGTGGATATCGGTGAGTAACTTTTTTTCTATACATGCTAGCGACCTAAAACTTGTTTTATCGCATTTAGCGCGTCAAATTACGCCGGAAACGGTCGTCTTTGTTTTGATATTGCTCAAAACACGAAGTCGAATTCCGTTCGTTTGTTTCGTGGATATCGGTGAGTAACTTTTTTTCTGTACATGCTAGCGACCTAAAACTTGTTTTATCGCATTCAGCGCGTCAAATTACGCCGGAAACGGCCGTCTTTGTTTTGATATTGCTCGAAACACGAAGTCGAAGTCCGTTTGTTTGTTTTTCAGATATCGGTTGATAACTTTTTTTCTATACATGCTAGCGACCTAAAACTTGTTTTATCGCATTCAGCCCGTCAAATTACGCCGGAAACGGTCGTCTTCGTTTTGATATTGCTCAAAACACGAAGTCGAATTCCGTTCGTTTGTTTCGTGGATATCGGTGAGTAACTTTTTTTCTATACATGCTAGCGACCTAAAACTTGTTTTATCGCATTCAGCGCGTCAAATTACGCCGGAAACAGTCGTCTTTGTTTTGATATTGCTCAAAACACGAAGTCGAATTCCGTTCGTTTGTTTCGTGGATATCGGTGAGTAACTTTTTTTCTATACATGCTAGCGACCTAAAACTTGTTTTATCGCATTCAGCGCGTCAAATTACGCCGGAAACGGCCGTCTTTGTTTTGATATTGCTCGAAACACGAAGTCGAAGTCCGTTTGTTTGTTTTTCAGATATCGGTTGGTAACTTTTTTTCTATACATGCTAGCGACCTAAAACTTGTTTTATCGCATTCAGCGCGTCAAATTACGCCGGAAACGGTCGTCTTTGTTTTGATATTGCTCAAAACACGGAGTCAATTTCCGTTCGTTTGTTCCGTGGATATCGCTGAGTAACTTTTTTTCTATACATGCTAGCGACCTAAAACTTGTTTTATCGCATTCAGCGCGTCAAATTACGCCGGAAGCGGTCGTCTTTGTTTTGATATTGCTCAAAACACGGAGTCAATTTCCGTTCGTTTGTTTCGTGGATATCGGTGAGTAACTTTTTTTCTATACATGCTAGCGACCTAAAACTTGTTTTATCGCATTTAGCGCGTCAAATTACGCCGGAAACGGTCGTCTTTGTTTTGATATTGCTCAAAACACGAAGTCGAATTCCGTTCGTTTGTTTCGTGGATATCGGTGAGTAACTTTTTTTCTATACATGCTAGCGACCTAAAACTTGTTTTATCGCATTCAGCGCGTCAAATTACGCCGGAAACGGCCGTCTTTGTTTTGATATTGCTCGAAACACGAAGTCGAAGTCCGTTTGTTTGTTTTTCAGATATCGGTTGATAACTTTTTTTCTATACATGCTAGCGACCTAAAACTTGTTTTATCGCATTCAGCCCGTCAAATTACGCCGGAAACGGTCGTCTTCGTTTTGATATTGCTCAAAACACGAAGTCGAATTCCGTTCGTTTGTTTCGTGGATATCGGTGAGTAACTTTTTTTCTATACATGCTAGCGACCTAAAACTTGTTTTATCGCATTCAGCGCGTCAAATTACGCCGGAAACAGTCGTCTTTGTTTTGATATTGCTCAAAACACGAAGTCGAATTCCGTTCGTTTGTTTCGTGGATATCGGTGAGTAACTTTTTTTCTATACATGCTAGCGACCTAAAACTTGTTTTATCGCATTCAGCGCGTCAAATTACGCCGGAAACGGCCGTCTTTGTTTTGATATTGCTCGAAACACGAAGTCGAAGTCCGTTTGTTTGTTTTTCAGATATCGGTTGGTAACTTTTTTTCTATACATGCTAGCGACCTAAAACTTGTTTTATCGCATTCAGCGCGTCAAATTACGCCGGAAACGGTCGTCTTTGTTTTGATATTGCTCAAAACACGGAGTCAATTTCCGTTCGTTTGTTTCGTGGATATCGCTGAGTAACTTTTTTTCTATACATGCTAGCGACCTAAAACTTGTTTTATCGCATTCAGCCCGTCAAATTACGCCGGAAACGGTCGTCTTTGTTCTGATATTGCTCGATAGACGAAGTCGGAGTCCGTTTGTTTGTTTTTCAGATATCGGTTAGTAACTTTTTTTCTATACATGCTAGCGACCTAAAACTTGTTTCATCGCATTCAGCGCGTCAAATTACGCCGGAAACGGTCGTCTTTGTTCTGATATTGCTCAAAACACGGAGTCGAATTCCGTTTGTTTGTTTCGTGGATATCGGTGAGTAACTTTTTTTCTATACATGCTAGCGACCTAAAACTTGTTTTATCGCATTTAGCCCGTCAAATTACGCCGGAAACGGTCGTCTTCGTTTTGATATTGCTCGAAACACGAAGTCGAATTCCGTTCGTTTGTTCCGTGGATATCGGTGAGTAACTTTTTTTCTATACATGCTAGCGACCTAAAACTTGTTTTATCGCATTCAGCGCGTCAAATTACGCCGGAAACGGTCGTCTTTGTTTTGATATTGCTCAAAACACGAAGTCGAATTCCGTTCGTTTGTTTCGTGGATATCGGTGAGTAACTTTTTTTCTATACATGCTAGCGACCTAAAACTTGTTTTATCGCATTCAGCGCGTCAAATTACGCCGGAAACGGCCGTCTTTGTTTTGATATTGCTCAAAACACGAAGTCGAATTCCGTTCGTTTGTTTCGTGGATATCGGTGAGTAACTTTTTTTCTATACATGCTAGCGACCTAAAACTTGTTTTATCGCATTCAGCGCGTCAAATTACGCCGGAAACGGCCGTCTTTGTTTTGATATTGCTCGAAACACGAAGTCGAAGTCCGTTTGTTTGTTTTTCAGATATCGGTTGATAACTTTTTTTCTATACATGCTAGCGACCTAAAACTTGTTTTATCGCATTCAGCCCGTCAAATTACGCCGGAAACGGTCGTCTTCGTTTTGATATTGCTCAAAACACGAAGTCGAATTCCGTTCGTTTGTTTCGTGGATATCGGTGAGTAACTTTTTTTCTATACATGCTAGCGACCTAAAACTTGTTTTATCGCATTCAGCGCGTCAAATTACGCCGGAAACAGTCGTCTTTGTTTTGATATTGCTCAAAACACGAAGTCGAATTCCGTTCGTTTGTTTCGTGGATATCGGTGAGTAACTTTTTTTCTATACATGCTAGCGACCTAAAACTTGTTTTATCGCATTCAGCGCGTCAAATTACGCCGGAAACGGCCGTCTTTGTTTTGATATTGCTCGAAACACGAAGTCGAAGTCCGTTTGTTTGTTTTTCAGATATCGGTTGGTAACTTTTTTTCTATACATGCTAGCGACCTAAAACTTGTTTTATCGCATTCAGCGCGTCAAATTACGCCGGAAACGGTCGTCTTTGTTTTGATATTGCTCAAAACACGGAGTCAATTTCCGTTCGTTTGTTTCGTGGATATCGCTGAGTAACTTTTTTTCTATACATGCTAGCGACCTAAAACTTGTTTTATCGCATTCAGCCCGTCAAATTACGCCGGAAACGGTCGTCTTTGTTCTGATATTGCTCGATAGACGAAGTCGGAGTCCGTTTGTTTGTTTTTCAGATATCGGTTAGTAACTTTTTTTCTATACATGCTAGCGACCTAAAACTTGTTTCATCGCATTCAGCGCGTCAAATTACGCCGGAAACGGTCGTCTTTGTTCTGATATTGCTCAAAACACGGAGTCGAATTCCGTTTGTTTGTTTCGTGGATATCGGTGAGTAACTTTTTTTCTATACATGCTAGCGACCTAAAACTTGTTTTATCGCATTTAGCCCGTCAAATTACGCCGGAAACGGTCGTCTTCGTTTTGATATTGCTCGAAACACGAAGTCGAATTCCGTTCGTTTGTTCCGTGGATATCGGTGAGTAACTTTTTTTCTATACATGCTAGCGACCTAAAACTTGTTTTATCGCATTCAGCGCGTCAAATTACGCCGGAAACGGTCGTCTTTGTTTTGATATTGCTCAAAACACGAAGTCGAATTCCGTTCGTTTGTTTCGTGGATATCGGTGAGTAACTTTTTTTCTATACATGCTAGCGACCTAAAACTTGTTTTATCGCATTCAGCGCGTCAAATTACGCCGGAAACGGCCGTCTTTGTTTTGATATTGCTCAAAACACGGAGTCAATTTCCGTTCGTTTGTTTTGTGGATATCGGTGAGTAACTTTTTTTCTATACATGCTAGCGACCTAAAACTTGTTTTATCGCATTCAGCCCGTCAAATTACGCCGGAAACGGTCGTCTTTGTTCTGATATTGCTCGATAGACGAAGTCGGAGTCCGTTTGTTTGTTTTTCAGATATCGGTTAGTAACTTTTTTTCTATACATGCTAGCGACCTAAAACTTGTTTCATCGCATTCAGCGCGTCAAATTACGCCGGAAACGGTCGTCTTTGTTCTGATATTGCTCAAAACACGGAGTCGAATTCCGTTTGTTTGTTTCGTGGATATCGGTGAGTAACTTTTTTTCTATACATGCTAGCGACCTAAAACTTGTTTTATCGCATTTAGCCCGTCAAATTACGCCGGAAACGGTCGTCTTCGTTTTGATATTGCTCGAAACACGAAGTCGAATTTCGTTCGTTTGTTTCGTGGATATCGGTGAGTAACTTTTTTTCTATACATGCTAGCGACCTAAAACTTGTTTTATCGCATTCAGCGCGTCAAATTACGCCGGAAACGGTCGTCTTTGTTTTGATATTGCTCAAAACACGAAGTCGAATTCCGTTCGTTTGTTTCGTGGATATCGGTGAGTAACTTTTTTTCTATACATGCTAGCGACCTAAAACTTGTTTTATCGCATTCAGCGCGTCAAATTACGCCGGAAACGGCCGTCTTTGTTTTGATATTGCTCGAAACACGAAGTCGAAGTCCGTTTGTTTGTTTTTCAGATATCGGTTGGTAACTTTTTTTCTATACATGCTAGCGACCTAAAACTTGTTTTATCGCATTCAGCGCGTCAAATTACGCCGGAAACGGTCGTCTTTGTTTTGATATTGCTCAAAACACGGAGTCAATTTCCGTTCGTTTGTTTCGTGGATATCGGTGAGTAACTTTTTTTCTATACATGCTAGCGACCTAAAACTTGTTTTATCGCATTCAGCGCGTCAAATTACGCCGGAAACGGCCGTCTTTGTTTTGATATTGCTCGAAACACGAAGTCGAAGTCCGTTTGTTTGTTTTTCAGATATCGGTTGATAACTTTTTTTCTATACATGCTAGCGACCTAAAACTTGTTTTATCGCATTCAGCGCGTCAAATTACGCCGGAAACGGTCGTCTTTGTTTTGATATTGCTCAAAACACGGAGTCAATTTCCGTTCGTTTGTTTTGTGGAAATCGGTGAGTAACTTTTTTTCTATACATGCTAGCGACCTAAAACTTGTTTTATCGCATTCAGCCCGTCAAATTACGCCGGAAACGGTCGTCTTTGTTCTGATATTGCTCGATAGACGAAGTCGGAGTCCGTTTGTTTGTTTTTCAGATATCGGTTAGTAACTTTTTTTCTATACATGCTAGCGACCTAAAACTTGTTTCATCGCATTCAGCGCGTCAAATTACGCCGGAAACGGTCGTCTTTGTTCTGAAATTGCTCAAAACACGGAGTCGAATTCCGTTTGTTTGTTTCGTGGATATCGGTGAGTAACTTTTTTTCTATACATGCTAGCGACCTAAAACTTGTTTTATCGCATTCAGCCCGTCAAATTACGCCGGAAACGGTCGTCTTCGTTTTGATATTGCTCGAAACACGAAGTCGAATTCCGTTCGTTTGTTTCGTGGATATCGGTGAGTAACTTTTTTTCTATACATGCTAGCGACCTAAAACTTGTTTTATCGCATTCAGCGCGTCAAATTACGCCGGAAACGGTCGTCTTTGTTTTGATATTGCTCAAAACACGAAGTCGAATTCCGTTCGTTTGTTTCGTGGATATCGGTGAGTAACTTTTTTTCTATACATGCTAGCGACCTAAAACTTGTTTTATCGCATTCAGCGCGTCAAATTACGCCGGAAACGGCCGTCTTTGTTTTGATATTGCTCGAAACACGAAGTCGAAGTCCGTTTGTTTGTTTTTCAGATATCGGTTGGTAACTTTTTTTCTATACATGCTAGCGACCTAAAACTTGTTTTATCGCATTCAGCGCGTCAAATTACGCCGGAAACGGTCGTCTTTGTTTTGATATTGCTCAAAACACGGAGTCAATTTCCGTTCGTTTGTTTCGTGGATATCGGTGAGTAACTTTTTTTCTATACATGCTAGCGACCTAAAACTTGTTGTATCGCATTCAGCGCGTCAAATTACGCCGGAAACGGCCGTCTTTGTTTTGATATTGCTCGAAACACGAAGTCGAAGTCCGTTTGTTTGTTTTTCAGATATCGGTTGGTAACTTTTTTTCTATACATGCTGGCGACCTAAAACTTGTTTTATCGCATTCAGCGCGTCAAATTACGCCGGAAGCGGTCGTCTTTGTTTTGATATTGCTCAAAACACGGAGTCAATTTCCGTTCGTTTGTTTCGTGGATATCGGTGAGTAACTTTTTTTCTATACATGCTAGCGACCTAAAACTTGTTTTATCGCATTGAGCGCGTCAAATTACGCCGGAAACGGTCGTCTTCGTTTTGATATTGCTCAAAACACGAAGTCGAATTCCGTTCGTTTGTTTCGTGGATATCGGTGAGTAACTTTTTTTCTATACATGCTAGCGACCTAAAACTTGTTTTATCGCATTCAGCGCGTCAAATTACGCCGGAAACGGCCGTCTTTGTTCTGATATTGATCGAAACACGAAGTCGAAGTCCGTTTGATTGTTTTTCAGATATCGGTTGGTAACTTTTTTTCTATACACGCTAGCGACCTAAAACTTGTTTTATCGCATTCAGCGCGTCAAATTACGCCGGAAACGGTCGTCTTTGTTTTGATATTGCTCAAAACACGGAGTCAATTTCCGTTCGTTTGTTTTGTGGATATCGGTGAGTAACTTTTTTTCTATACATGCTAGCGACCTATAACTTGTTTTATCGCATTCAGCCCGTCAAATTACGCCGAAAACGGTCGTCTTTGTTCTGATATTGCTCGATAGACGAAGTCGGAGTCCGTTTGTTTGTTTTTCAGATATCGGTTAGTAACTTTTTTTCTATACATGCTAGCGACCTAAACTTGTTTCATCGCATTCAGCGCGTCAAATTACGCCGGAAACGGTCGTCTTTGTTCTGATATTGCTCAAAACACGAAGTCGAATTCCGTACGTTTGTTTCGTGGATATCGGTGAGTAACTTTTTTACTATACATGCTAGCGACCTAAAACTTGTTTTATCGCATTCAGCGCGTCAAATTACGCCGGAAACGGCCGTCATTGTTTTGATATTGCTCAAAACACGAAGTCGAATTCCGTACGTTTGTTTCATGGATATCGGTGAGTAACTTTTTTTCTATACATGCTAGCGACCTAAAACTTGTTTTATCGCATTCAGCGCGTCAAATTACGCCGGAAACGGTCGTCTTTGTTTTGATATTGCTCAAAACACGGAGTCGAATTCCGTACGTTTGTTTCATGGATATCGGTGAGTAACTTTTTTTCTATACATGCTAGCGACCTAAAACTTGTTTTATCGCATTCAGCGCGTCAAATTACGCCGGAAACGGTCGTCTTTGTTTTGATATTGCTCAAAACACGAAGTCGAATTCCGTACGTTTGTTTCGTGGATATCGGTGAGTAACTTTTTTACTATACATGCTAGCGACCTAAAACTTGTTTTATCGCATTCAGCGCGTCAAATTACGCCGGAAACGGCCGTCTTTGTTTTGATATTGCTCAAAACACGAAGTCGAATTCCGTACGTTTGTTTCATGGATATCGGTGAGTAACTTTTTTTCTATACATGCTAGCGACCTAAAACTTGTTTTATCGCATCCAGCGCGTCAAATTACGCCGGAAACGGTCGTCTTTGTTTTGATATTGCTCAAAACACGGAGTCGAATTCCGTACGTTTGTTTCATGGATATCGGTGAGTAACTTTTTTTCTATACATGCTAGCGACTCAAAACTTGTTTTATCGCATTCAGCGCGTCAAATTACGCCGGAAACGGTCGTCTTTGTTTTGATATTGCTCAAAACACGAAGTCGAATTCCGTACGTTTGTTTCGTGGATATCGGTGAGTAACTTTTTTACTATACATGCTAGCGACCTAAAACTTGTTTTATCGCATTCAGCGCGTCAAATTACGCCGGAAACGGTCGTCTTTGTTCTGATATTGCTCGATAGACGAAGTCGGAGTCCGTTTGTTTGTTTTTCAGATATCGGTTAGTAACTTTTTTTCTATACATGCTAGCGACCTAAAACTTGTTTCATCGCATTCAGCCCGTCAAATTACGCCGGAAACGGTCGTCTTTGTTCTGATATTGCTCAAAACACGGAGTCGAATTCCGTTTGTTTGTTTCGTGGATATCGGTGAGTAACTTTTTTTCTATACATGCTAGCGACCTAAAACTTGTTTTATCGCATTCAGCCCGTCAAATTACGCCGGAAACGGTCGTCTTCGTTTTGATATTGCTCAAAACACGAAGTCGAATTCCGTTCGTTTGTTTCGTGGATATCGGTGAGTAACTTTTTTTCTATACATGCTAGCGACCTAAAACTTGTTTTATCGCATTCAGCGCGTCAAATTACGCCGGAAACAGTCGTCTTTGTTTTGATATTGCTCAAAACACGAAGTCGAATTCCGTTCGTTTGTTTCGTGGATATCGGTGAGTAACTTTTTTTCTATACATGCTAGCGACCTAAAACTTGTTTTATCGCATTCAGCGCGTCAAATTACGCCGGAAACGGCCGTCTTTGTTTCGATATTGCTCGAAACACGAAGTCGAAGTCCGTTTGTTTGTTTTTCAGATATCGGTTGGTAACTTTTTTTCTATACATGCTAGCGACCTAAAACTTGTTTTATCGCATTCAGCGCGTCAAATTACGCCGGAAACGGTCGTCTTTGTTTTGATATTGCTCAAAACACGGAGTCAATTTCCGTTCGTTTGTTTCGTGGATATCGCTGAGTAACTTTTTTTCTATACATGCTAGCGACCTAAAACTTGTTTTATCGCATTCAGCGCGTCAAATTACGCCGGAAACGGCCGTCTTTGTTCTGATATTGCTCGAAACACGAAGTCGAAGTCCGTTTGTTTGTTTTTTAGATATCGGTTGGTAACTTTTTTTCTATACATGCTAGCGACCTAAAACTTGTTTTATCGCATTCAGCGCGTCAAATTACGCCGGAAGCGGTCGTCTTTGTTTTGATATTGCTCAAAACACGGAGTCAATTTCCGTTCGTTTGTTTCGTGGATATCGGTGAGTAACTTTTTTTCTATACATGCTAGCGACCTAAAACTTGTTTTATCGCATTTAGCGCGTCAAATTACGCCGGAAACGGTCGTCTTTGTTTTGATATTGCTCAAAACACGAAGTCGAATTCCGTTCGTTTGTTTCGTGGATATCGGTGAGTAACTTTTTTTCTGTACATGCTAGCGACCTAAAACTTGTTTTATCGCATTCAGCGCGTCAAATTACGCCGGAAACGGCCGTCTTTGTTTTGATATTGCTCGAAACACGAAGTCGAAGTCCGTTTGTTTGTTTTTCAGATATCGGTTGATAACTTTTTTTCTATACATGCTAGCGACCTAAAACTTGTTTTATCGCATTCAGCGCGTCAAATTACGCCGGAAACGGCCGTCTTTGTTTTGATATTGCTCGAAACACGAAGTCGAAGTCCGTTTGTTTGTTTTTCAGATATCGGTTGATAACTTTTTTTCTATACATGCTAGCGACCTAAAACTTGTTTTATCGCATTCAGCCCGTCAAATTACGCCGGAAACGGTCGTCTTCGTTTTGATATTGCTCAAAACACGAAGTCGAATTCCGTTCGTTTGTTTCGTGGATATCGGTGAGTAACTTTTTTTCTATACATGCTAGCGACCTAAAACTTGTTTTATCGCATTCAGCGCGTCAAATTACGCCGGAAACAGTCGTCTTTGTTTTGATATTGCTCAAAACACGAAGTCGAATTCCGTTCGTTTGTTTCGTGGATATCGGTGAGTAACTTTTTTTCTATACATGCTAGCGACATAAAACTTGTTTTATCGCATTCAGCGCGTCAAATTACGCCGGAAACGGCCGTCTTTGTTTTGATATTGCTCGAAACACGAAGTCGAAGTCCGTTTGTTTGTTTTTCAGATATCGGTTGGTAACTTTTTTTCTATACATGCTAGCGACCTAAAACTTGTTTTATCGCATTCAGCGCGTCAAATTACGCCGGAAACGGTCGTCTTTGTTTTGATATTGCTCAAAACACGGAGTCAATTTCCGTTCGTTTGTTCCGTGGATATCGCTGAGTAACTTTTTTTCTATACATGCTAGCGACCTAAAACTTGTTTTATCGCATTCAGCGCGTCAAATTACGCCGGAAGCGGTCGTCTTTGTTTTGATATTGCTCAAAACACGGAGTCAATTTCCGTTCGTTTGTTTCGTGGATATCGGTGAGTAACTTTTTTTCTATACATGCTAGCGACCTAAAACTTGTTTTATCGCATTTAGCGCGTCAAATTACGCCGGAAACGGTCGTCTTTGTTTTGATATTGCTCAAAACACGAAGTCGAATTCCGTTCGTTTGTTTCGTGGATATCGGTGAGTAACTTTTTTTCTATACATGCTAGCGACCTAAAACTTGTTTTATCGCATTCAGCGCGTCAAATTGCGCCGGAAACGGCCGTCTTTGTTTTGATATTGCTCGAAACACGAAGTCGAAGTCCGTTTGTTTGTTTTTCAGATATCGGTTGATAACTTTTTTTCTATACATGCTAGCGACCTAAAACTTGTTTTATCGCATTCAGCCCGTCAAATTACGCCGGAAACGGTCGTCTTCGTTTTGATATTGCTCAAAACACGAAGTCGAATTCCGTTCGTTTGTTTCGTGGATATCGGTGAGTAACTTTTTTTCTATACATGCTAGCGACCTAAAACTTGTTTTATCGCATTCAGCGCGTCAAATTACGCCGGAAACAGTCGTCTTTGTTTTGATATTGCTCAAAACACGAAGTCGAATTCCGTTCGTTTGTTTCGTGGATATCGGTGAGTAACTTTTTTTCTATACATGCTAGCGACCTAAAACTTGTTTTATCGCATTCAGCGCGTCAAATTACGCCGGAAACGGCCGTCTTTGTTTTGATATTGCTCGAAACACGAAGTCGAAGTCCGTTTGTTTGTTTTTCAGATATCGGTTGGTAACTTTTTTTCTATACATGCTAGCGACCTAAAACTTGTTTTATCGCATTCAGCGCGTCAAATTACGCCGGAAACGGTCGTCTTTGTTTTGATATTGCTCAAAACACGGAGTCAATTTCCGTTCGTTTGTTTCGTGGATATCGCTGAGTAACTTTTTTTCTATACATGCTAGCGACCTAAAACTTGTTTTATCGCATTCAGCGCGTCAAATTACGCCGGAAACGGCCGTCTTTGCTCTGATATCGCTCGAAACACGAAGTCGAAGTCCGTTTGTTTGTTTTTTAGATATCGGTTGGTAACTTTTTTTCTATACATGCTAGCGACCTAAAACTTGTTTTATCGCATTCAGCGCGTCAAATTACGCCGGAAGCGGTCGTCTTTGTTTTGATATTGCTCAAAACACGGAGTCAATTTCCGTTCGTTTGTTTCGTGGATATCGGTGAGTAACTTTTTTTCTATACATGCTAGCGACCTAAAACTTGTTTTATCGCATTTAGCGCGTCAAATTACGCCGGAAACGGTCGTCTTTGTTTTGATATTGCTCAAAACACGAAGTCGAATTCCGTTCGTTTGTTTCGTGGATATCGGTGAGTAACTTTTTTTCTATACATGCTAGCGACCTAAAACTTGTTTTATCGCATTCAGCGCGTCAAATTACGCCGGAAACGGCCGTCTTTGTTTTGATATTGCTCGAAACACGAAGTCGAAGTCCGTTTGTTTGTTTTTCAGATATCGGTCGATAACTTTTTTTCTATACATGCTAGCGACCTAAAACTTGTTTTATCGCATTCAGCGCGTCAAATTACGCCGGAAACGGTCGTCTTTGTTTTGATATTGCTCAAAACACGGAGTCAATTTCCGTTCGTTTGTTTTGTGGATATCGGTGAGTAACTTTTTTTCTATACATGCTAGCGACCTAAAACTTGTTTTATCGCATTCAGCCCGTCAAATTACGCCGGAAACGGTCGTCTTTGTTCTGATATTGCTCGATAGACGAAGTCGGAGTCCGTTTGTTTGTTTTTCAGATATCGGTTAGTAACTTTTTTTCTATACATGCTAGCGACCTAAAACTTGTTTCATCGCATTCAGCGCGTCAAATTACGCCGGAAACAGTCGTCTTTGTTTTGATATTGCTCAAAACACGAAGTCGAATTCCGTTCGTTTGTTTCGTGGATATCGGTGAGTAACTTTTTTTCTATACATGCTAGCGACCTAAAACTTGTTTTATCGCATTCAGCGCGTCAAATTACGCCGGAAACGGCCGTCTTTGTTTTGATATTGCTCGAAACACGAAGTCGAAGTCCGTTTGTTTGTTTTTCAGATATCGGTTGGTAACTTTTTTTCTATACATGCTAGCGACCTAAAACTTGTTTTATCGCATTCAGCGCGTCAAATTACGCCGGAAACGGTCGTCTTTGTTTTGATATTGCTCAAAACACGGAGTCAATTTCCGTTCGTTTGTTTCGTGGATATCGCTGAGTAACTTTTTTTCTATACATGCTAGCGACCTAAAACTTGTTTTATCGCATTCAGCGCGTCAAATTACGCCGGAAACGGCCGTCTTTGCTCTGATATCGCTCGAAACACGAAGTCGAAGTCCGTTTGTTTGTTTTTTAGATATCGGTTGGTAACTTTTTTTCTATACATGCTAGCGACCTAAAACTTGTTTTATCGCATTCAGCGCGTCAAATTACGCCGGAAGCGGTCGTCTTTGTTTTGATATTGCTCAAAACACGGAGTCAATTTCCGTTCGTTTGTTTCGTGGATATCGGTGAGTAACTTTTTTTCTATACATGCTAGCGACCTAAAACTTGTTTTATCGCATTTAGCGCGTCAAATTACGCCGGAAACGGTCGTCTTTGTTTTGATATTGCTCAAAACACGAAGTCGAATTCCGTTCGTTTGTTTCGTGGATATCGGTGAGTAACTTTTTTTCTATACATGCTAGCGACCTAAAACTTGTTTTATCGCATTCAGCGCGTCAAATTACGCCGGAAACGGCCGTCTTTGTTTTGATATTGCTCGAAACACGAAGTCGAAGTCCGTTTGTTTGTTTTTCAGATATCGGTTGATAACTTTTTTTCTATACATGCTAGCGACCTAAAACTTGTTTTATCGCATTCAGCGCGTCAAATTACGCCGGAAACGGTCGTCTTTGTTTTGATATTGCTCAAAACACGGAGTCAATTTCCGTTCGTTTGTTTTGTGGATATCGGTGAGTAACTTTTTTTCTATACATGCTAGCGACCTAAAACTTGTTTTATCGCATTCAGCCCGTCAAATTACGCCGGAAACGGTCGTCTTTGTTCTGATATTGCTCGATAGACGAAGTCGGAGTCCGTTTGTTTGTTTTTCAGATATCGGTTAGTAACTTTTTTTCTATACATGCTAGCGACCTAAAACTTGTTTCATCGCATTCAGCGCGTCAAATTACGCCGGAAACGGTCGTCTTTGTTCTGATATTGCTCAAAACACGGAGTCGAATTCCGTTTGTTTGTTTCGTGGATATCGGTGAGTAACTTTTTTTCTATACATGCTAGCGACCTAAAACTTGTTTTATCGCATTCAGCGCGTCAAATTACGCCGGAAACGGCCGTCTTTGTTTTGATATTGCTCGAAACACGAAGTCGAAGTCCGTTTGTTTGTTTTTCAGATATCGGTCGATAACTTTTTTTCTATACATGCTAGCGACCTAAAACTTGTTTTATCGCATTCAGCGCGTCAAATTACGCCGGAAACGGTCGTCTTTGTTTTGATATTGCTCAAAACACGGAGTCAATTTCCGTTCGTTTGTTTTGTGGATATCGGTGAGTAACTTTTTTTCTATACATGCTAGCGACCTAAAACTTGTTTTATCGCATTCAGCCCGTCAAATTACGCCGGAAACGGTCGTCTTTGTTCTGATATTGCTCGATAGACGAAGTCGGAGTCCGTTTGTTTGTTTTTCAGATATCGGTTAGTAACTTTTTTTCTATACATGCTAGCGACCTAAAACTTGTTTCATCGCATTCAGCGCGTCAAATTACGCCGGAAACAGTCGTCTTTGTTTTGATATTGCTCAAAACACGAAGTCGAATTCCGTTCGTTTGTTTCGTGGATATCGGTGAGTAACTTTTTTTCTATACATGCTAGCGACCTAAAACTTGTTTTATCGCATTCAGCGCGTCAAATTACGCCGGAAACGGCCGTCTTTGTTTTGATATTGCTCGAAACACGAAGTCGAAGTCCGTTTGTTTGTTTTTCAGATATCGGTTGGTAACTTTTTTTCTATACATGCTAGCGACCTAAAACTTGTTTTATCGCATTCAGCGCGTCAAATTACGCCGGAAACGGTCGTCTTTGTTTTGATATTGCTCAAAACACGGAGTCAATTTCCGTTCGTTTGTTTCGTGGATATCGCTGAGTAACTTTTTTTCTATACATGCTAGCGACCTAAAACTTGTTTTATCGCATTCAGCGCGTCAAATTACGCCGGAAACGGCCGTCTTTGCTCTGATATCGCTCGAAACACGAAGTCGAAGTCCGTTTGTTTGTTTTTTAGATATCGGTTGGTAACTTTTTTTCTATACATGCTAGCGACCTAAAACTTGTTTTATCGCATTCAGCGCGTCAAATTACGCCGGAAGCGGTCGTCTTTGTTTTGATATTGCTCAAAACACGGAGTCAATTTCCGTTCGTTTGTTTCGTGGATATCGGTGAGTAACTTTTTTTCTATACATGCTAGCGACCTAAAACTTGTTTTATCGCATTTAGCGCGTCAAATTACGCCGGAAACGGTCGTCTTTGTTTTGATATTGCTCAAAACACGAAGTCGAATTCCGTTCGTTTGTTTCGTGGATATCGGTGAGTAACTTTTTTTCTATACATGCTAGCGACCTAAAACTTGTTTTATCGCATTCAGCGCGTCAAATTACGCCGGAAACGGCCGTCTTTGTTTTGATATTGCTCGAAACACGAAGTCGAAGTCCGTTTGTTTGTTTTTCAGATATCGGTTGATAACTTTTTTTCTATACATGCTAGCGACCTAAAACTTGTTTTATCGCATTCAGCGCGTCAAATTACGCCGGAAACGGTCGTCTTTGTTTTGATATTGCTCAAAACACGGAGTCAATTTCCGTTCGTTTGTTTTGTGGATATCGGTGAGTAACTTTTTTTCTATACATGCTAGCGACCTAAAACTTGTTTTATCGCATTCAGCCCGTCAAATTACGCCGGAAACGGTCGTCTTTGTTCTGATATTGCTCGATAGACGAAGTCGGAGTCCGTTTGTTTGTTTTTCAGATATCGGTTAGTAACTTTTTTTCTATACATGCTAGCGACCTAAAACTTGTTTCATCGCATTCAGCGCGTCAAATTACGCCGGAAACGGTCGTCTTTGTTCTGATATTGCTCAAAACACGGAGTCGAATTCCGTTTGTTTGTTTCGTGGATATCGGTGAGTAACTTTTTTTCTATACATGCTAGCGACCTAAAACTTGTTTTATCGCATTTAGCCCGTCAAATTACGCCGGAAACGGTCGTCTTCGTTTTGATATTGCTCGAAACACGAAGTCGAATTCCGTTCGTTTGTTCCGTGGATATCGGTGAGTAACTTTTTTTCTATACATGCTAGCGACCTAAAACTTGTTTTATCGCATTCAGCGCGTCAAATTACGCCGGAAACGGTCGTCTTTGTTTTGATATTGCTCAAAACACGAAGTCGAATTCCGTTCGTTTGTTTCGTGGATATCGGTGAGTAACTTTTTTTCTATACATGCTAGCGACCTAAAACTTGTTTTATCGCATTCAGCGCGTCAAATTACGCCGGAAACGGCCGTCTTTGTTTTGATATTGCTCAAAACACGGAGTCAATTTCCGTTCGTTTGTTTTGTGGATATCGGTGAGTAACTTTTTTTCTATACATGCTAGCGACCTAAAACTTGTTTTATCGCATTCAGCCCGTCAAATTACGCCGGAAACGGTCGTCTTTGTTCTGATATTGCTCGATAGACGAAGTCGGAGTCCGTTTGTTTGTTTTTCAGATATCGGTTAGTAACTTTTTTTCTATACATGCTAGCGACCTAAAACTTGTTTCATCGCATTCAGCGCGTCAAATTACGCCGGAAACGGTCGTCTTTGTTCTGATATTGCTCAAAACACGGAGTCGAATTCCGTTTGTTTGTTTCGTGGATATCGGTGAGTAACTTTTTTTCTATACATGCTAGCGACCTAAAACTTGTTTTATCGCATTTAGCCCGTCAAATTACGCCGGAAACGGTCGTCTTCGTTTTGATATTGCTCGAAACACGAAGTCGAATTCCGTTCGTTTGTTTCGTGGATATCGGTGAGTAACTTTTTTTCTATACATGCTAGCGACCTAAAACTTGTTTTATCGCATTCAGCGCGTCAAATTACGCCGGAAACGGTCGTCTTTGTTTTGATATTGCTCAAAACACGAAGTCGAATTCCGTTCGTTTGTTTCGTGGATATCGGTGAGTAACTTTTTTTCTATACATGCTAGCGACCTAAAACTTGTTTTATCGCATTCAGCGCGTCAAATTACGCCGGAAACGGCCGTCTTTGTTTTGATATTGCTCGAAACACGAAGTCGAAGTCCGTTTGTTTGTTTTTCAGATATCGGTTGGTAACTTTTTTTCTATACATGCTAGCGACCTAAAACTTGTTTTATCGCATTCAGCGCGTCAAATTACGCCGGAAACGGTCGTCTTTGTTTTGATATTGCTCAAAACACGGAGTCAATTTCCGTTCGTTTGTTTCGTGGATATCGGTGAGTAACTTTTTTTCTATACATGCTAGCGACCTAAAACTTGTTTTATCGCATTCAGCGCGTCAAATTACGCCGGAAACGGCCGTCTTTGTTTTGATATTGCTCGAAACACGAAGTCGAAGTCCGTTTGTTTGTTTTTCAGATATCGGTTGATAACTTTTTTTCTATACATGCTAGCGACCTAAAACTTGTTTTATCGCATTCAGCGCGTCAAATTACGCCGGAAACGGTCGTCTTTGTTTTGATATTGCTCAAAACACGGAGTCAATTTCCGTTCGTTTGTTTTGTGGAAATCGGTGAGTAACTTTTTTTCTATACATGCTAGCGACCTAAAACTTGTTTTATCGCATTCAGCCCGTCAAATTACGCCGGAAACGGTCGTCTTTGTTCTGATATTGCTCGATAGACGAAGTCGGAGTCCGTTTGTTTGTTTTTCAGATATCGGTTAGTAACTTTTTTTCTATACATGCTAGCGACCTAAAACTTGTTTCATCGCATTCAGCGCGTCAAATTACGCCGGAAACGGTCGTCTTTGTTCTGAAATTGCTCAAAACACGGAGTCGAATTCCGTTTGTTTGTTTCGTGGATATCGGTGAGTAACTTTTTTTCTATACATGCTAGCGACCTAAAACTTGTTTTATCGCATTCAGCCCGTCAAATTACGCCGGAAACGGTCGTCTTCGTTTTGATATTGCTCGAAACACGAAGTCGAATTCCGTTCGTTTGTTTCGTGGATATCGGTGAGTAACTTTTTTTCTATACATGCTAGCGACCTAAAACTTGTTTTATCGCATTCAGCGCGTCAAATTACGCCGGAAACGGTCGTCTTTGTTTTGATATTGCTCAAAACACGAAGTCGAATTCCGTTCGTTTGTTTCGTGGATATCGGTGAGTAACTTTTTTTCTATACATGCTAGCGACCTAAAACTTGTTTTATCGCATTCAGCGCGTCAAATTACGCCGGAAACGGCCGTCTTTGTTTTGATATTGCTCGAAACACGAAGTCGAAGTCCGTTTGTTTGTTTTTCAGATATCGGTTGGTAACTTTTTTTCTATACATGCTAGCGACCTAAAACTTGTTTTATCGCATTCAGCGCGTCAAATTACGCCGGAAACGGTCGTCTTTGTTTTGATATTGCTCAAAACACGGAGTCAATTTCCGTTCGTTTGTTTCGTGGATATCGGTGAGTAACTTTTTTTCTATACATGCTAGCGACCTAAAACTTGTTGTATCGCATTCAGCGCGTCAAATTACGCCGGAAACGGCCGTCTTTGTTTTGATATTGCTCGAAACACGAAGTCGAAGTCCGTTTGTTTGTTTTTCAGATATCGGTTGGTAACTTTTTTTCTATACATGCTAGCGACCTAAAACTTGTTTTATCGCATTCAGCGCGTCAAATTACGCCGGAAGCGGTCGTCTTTGTTTTGATATTGCTCAAAACACGGAGTCAATTTCCGTTCGTTTGTTTCGTGGATATCGGTGAGTAACTTTTTTTCTATACATGCTAGCGACCTAAAACTTGTTTTATCGCATTGAGCGCGTCAAATTACGCCGGAAACGGTCGTCTTCGTTTTGATATTGCTCAAAACACGAAGTCGAATTCCGTTCGTTTGTTTCGTGGATATCGGTGAGTAACTTTTTTTCTATA
The DNA here is from genome assembly GCF_021155765.1 of Diprion similis. Classification (NCBI taxonomy): domain Eukaryota; kingdom Metazoa; phylum Arthropoda; class Insecta; order Hymenoptera; family Diprionidae; genus Diprion; species Diprion similis. The sequence goes on along the minus strand of NC_060113.1, from coordinate 12,272,123 downwards.
CATGCTAGCGACCTAAAACTTGTTTTATCGCATTCAGCGCGTCAAATTACGCCGGAAACGGCCGTCTTTGTTCTGATATTGATCGAAACACGAAGTCGAAGTCCGTTTGATTGTTTTTCAGATATCGGTTGGTAACTTTTTTTCTATACACGCTAGCGACCTAAAACTTGTTTTATCGCATTCAGCGCGTCAAATTACGCCGGAAACGGTCGTCTTTGTTTTGATATTGCTCAAAACACGGAGTCAATTTCCGTTCGTTTGTTTTGTGGATATCGGTGAGTAACTTTTTTTCTATACATGCTAGCGACCTATAACTTGTTTTATCGCATTCAGCCCGTCAAATTACGCCGGAAACGGTCGTCTTTGTTCTGATATTGCTCGATAGACGAAGTCGGAGTCCGTTTGTTTGTTTTTCAGATATCGGTTAGTAACTTTTTTTCTATACATGCTAGCGACCTAAACTTGTTTCATCGCATTCAGCGCGTCAAATTACGCCGGAAACGGTCGTCTTTGTTCTGATATTGCTCAAAACACGAAGTCGAATTCCGTACGTTTGTTTCGTGGATATCGGTGAGTAACTTTTTTACTATACATGCTAGCGACCTAAAACTTGTTTTATCGCATTCAGCGCGTCAAATTACGCCGGAAACGGCCGTCATTGTTTTGATATTGCTCAAAACACGAAGTCGAATTCCGTACGTTTGTTTCATGGATATCGGTGAGTAACTTTTTTTCTATACATGCTAGCGACCTAAAACTTGTTTTATCGCATTCAGCGCGTCAAATTACGCCGGAAACGGTCGTCTTTGTTTTGATATTGCTCAAAACACGGAGTCGAATTCCGTACGTTTGTTTCATGGATATCGGTGAGTAACTTTTTTTCTATACATGCTAGCGACCTAAAACTTGTTTTATCGCATTCAGCGCGTCAAATTACGCCGGAAACGGTCGTCTTTGTTTTGATATTGCTCAAAACACGAAGTCGAATTCCGTACGTTTGTTTCGTGGATATCGGTGAGTAACTTTTTTACTATATATGCTAGCGACCTAAAACTTGTTTTATCGCATTCAGCGCGTCAAATTACGCCGGAAACGGTCGTCTTTGTTCTGATATTGCTCGATAGACGAAGTCGGAGTCCGTTTGTTTGTTTTTCAGATATCGGTTAGTAACTTTTTTTCTATACATGCTAGCGACCTAAAACTTGTTTCATCGCATTCAGCCCGTCAAATTACGCCGGAAACGGTCGTCTTTGTATTGATATTGCTCAAAACACGGAGTCGAATTCCGTTTGTTTGTTTCGTGGATATCGGTGAGTAACTTTTTTTCTATACATGCTAGCGACCTAAAACTTGTTTTATCGCATTCAGCCCGTCAAATTACGCCGGAAACGGTCGTCTTCGTTTTGATATTGCTCAAAACACGAAGTCGAATTCCGTTCGTTTGTTTCGTGGATATCGGTGAGTAACTTTTTTTCTATACATGCTAGCGACCTAAAACTTGTTTTATCGCATTCAGCGCGTCAAATCACGCCGGAAACAGTCGTCTTTGTTTTGATATTGCTCAAAACACGAAGTCGAATTCCGTTCGTTTGTTTCGTGGATATCGGTGAGTAACTTTTTTTCTATACATGCTAGCGACCTAAAACTTGTTTTATCGCATTCAGCGCGTCAAATTACGCCGGAAACGGCCGTCTTTGTTCTGATATTGATCGAAACACGAAGTCGAAGTCCGTTTGATTGTTTTTCAGATATCGGTTGGTAACTTTTTTTCTATACACGCTAGCGACCTAAAACTTGTTTTATCGCATTCAGCGCGTCAAATTACGCCGGAAACGGTCGTCTTTGTTTTGATATTGCTCAAAACACGGAGTCAATTTCCGTTCGTTTGTTTTGTGGATATCGGTGAGTAACTTTTTTTCTATACATGCTAGCGACCTATAACTTGTTTTATCGCATTCAGCCCGTCAAATTACGCCGGAAACGGTCGTCTTTGTTCTGATATTGCTCGATAGACGAAGTCGGAGTCCGTTTGTTTGTTTTTCAGATATCGGTTAGTAACTTTTTTTCTATACATGCTAGCGACCTAAACTTGTTTCATCGCATTCAGCGCGTCAAATTACGCCGGAAACGGTCGTCTTTGTTCTGATATTGCTCAAAACACGAAGTCGAATTCCGTACGTTTGTTTCGTGGATATCGGTGAGTAACTTTTTTACTATACATGCTAGCGACCTAAAACTTGTTTTATCGCATTCAGCGCGTCAAATTACGCCGGAAACGGCCGTCATTGTTTTGATATTGCTCAAAACACGAAGTCGAATTCCGTACGTTTGTTTCATGGATATCGGTGAGTAACTTTTTTTCTATACATGCTAGCGACCTAAAACTTGTTTTATCGCATTCAGCGCGTCAAATTACGCCGGAAACGGTCGTCTTTGTTTTGATATTGCTCAAAACACGGAGTCGAATTCCGTACGTTTGTTTCATGGATATCGGTGAGTAACTTTTTTTCTATACATGCTAGCGACCTAAAACTTGTTTTATCGCATTCAGCGCGTCAAATTACGCCGGAAACGGTCGTCTTTGTTTTGATATTGCTCAAAACACGAAGTCGAATTCCGTACGTTTGTTTCGTGGATATCGGTGAGTAACTTTTTTACTATACATGCTAGCGACCTAAAACTTGTTTTATCGCATTCAGCGCGTCAAATTACGCCGGAAACGGTCGTCTTTGTTCTGATATTGCTCGATAGACGAAGTCGGAGTCCGTTTGTTTGTTTTTCAGATATCGGTTAGTAACTTTTTTTCTATACATGCTAGCGACCTAAAACTTGTTTCATCGCATTCAGCCCGTCAAATTACGCCGGAAACGGTCGTCTTTGTATTGATATTGCTCAAAACACGGAGTCGAATTCCGTTTGTTTGTTTCGTGGATATCGGTGAGTAACTTTTTTTCTATACATGCTAGCGACCTAAAACTTGTTTTATCGCATTCAGCCCGTCAAATTACGCCGGAAACGGTCGTCTTCGTTTTGATATTGCTCAAAACACGAAGTCGAATTCCGTTCGTTTGTTTCGTGGATATCGGTGAGTAACTTTTTTTCTATACATGCTAGCGACCTAAAACTTGTTTTATCGCATTCAGCGCGTCAAATCACGCCGGAAACAGTCGTCTTTGTTTTGATATTGCTCAAAACACGAAGTCGAATTCCGTTCGTTTGTTTCGTGGATATCGGTGAGTAACTTTTTTTCTATACATGCTAGCGACCTAAAACTTGTTTTATCGCATTCAGCGCGTCAAATTACGCCGGAAACGGCCGTCTTTGTTCTGATATTGATCGAAACACGAAGTCGAAGTCCGTTTGATTGTTTTTCAGATATCGGTTGGTAACTTTTTTTCTATACACGCTAGCGACCTAAAACTTATTTTATCGCATTCAGCGCGTCAAATTACGCCGGAAACGGTCGTCTTTGTTTTGATATTGCTCAAAACACGGAGTCAATTTCCGTTCGTTTGTTTTGTGGATATCGGTGAGTAACTTTTTTTCTATACATGCTAGCGACCTATAACTTGTTTTATCGCATTCAGCCCGTCAAATTACGCCGGAAACGGTCGTCTTTGTTCTGATATTGCTCGATAGACGAAGTCGGAGTCCGTTTGTTTGTTTTTCAGATATCGGTTAGTAACTTTTTTTCTATACATGCTAGCGACCTAAACTTGTTTCATCGCATTCAGCGCGTCAAATTACGCCGGAAACGGTCGTCTTTGTTCTGATATTGCTCAAAACACGAAGTCGAATTCCGTACGTTTGTTTCGTGGATATCGGTGAGTAACTTTTTTACTATACATGCTAGCGACCTAAAACTTGTTTTATCGCATTCAGCGCGTCAAATTACGCCGGAAACGGCCGTCATTGTTTTGATATTGCTCAAAACACGAAGTCGAATTCCGTACGTTTGTTTCATGGATATCGGTGAGTAACTTTTTTTCTATACATGCTAGCGACCTAAAACTTGTTTTATCGCATTCAGCGCGTCAAATTACGCCGGAAACGGTCGTCTTTGTTTTGATATTGCTCAAAACACGGAGTCGAATTCCGTACGTTTGTTTCATGGATATCGGTGAGTAACTTTTTTTCTATACATGCTAGCGACCTAAAACTTGTTTTATCGCATTCAGCGCGTCAAATTACGCCGGAAACGGTCGTCTTTGTTTTGATATTGCTCAAAACACGAAGTCGAATTCCGTACGTTTGTTTCGTGGATATCGGTGAGTAACTTTTTTACTATACATGCTAGCGACCTAAAACTTGTTTTATCGCATTCAGCGCGTCAAATTACGCCGGAAACGGTCGTCTTTGTTCTGATATTGCTCGATAGACGAAGTCGGAGTCCGTTTGTTTGTTTTTCAGATATCGGTTAGTAACTTTTTTTCTATACATGCTAGCGACCTAAAACTTGTTTCATCGCATTCAGCCCGTCAAATTACGCCGGAAACGGTCGTCTTTGTATTGATATTGCTCAAAACACGGAGTCGAATTCCGTTTGTTTGTTTCGTGGATATCGGTGAGTAACTTTTTTTCTATACATGCTAGCGACCTAAAACTTGTTTTATCGCATTCAGCCCGTCAAATTACGCCGGAAACGGTCGTCTTCGTTTTGATATTGCTCAAAACACGAAGTCGAATTCCGTTCGTTTGTTTCGTGGATATCGGTGAGTAACTTTTTTTCTATACATGCTAGCGACCTAAAACTTGTTTTATCGCATTCAGCGCGTCAAATCACGCCGGAAACAGTCGTCTTTGTTTTGATATTGCTCAAAACACGAAGTCGAATTCCGTTCGTTTGTTTCGTGGATATCGGTGAGTAACTTTTTTTCTATACATGCTAGCGACCTAAAACTTGTTTTATCGCATTCAGCGCGTCAAATTACGCCGGAAACGGCCGTCTTTGTTTTGATATTGCTCGAAACACGAAGTCGAAGTCTGTTTGTTTGTTTTTCAGATATCGGTTGGTAACTTTTTTTCTATACATGCTAGCGACCTAAAACTTGTTTTATCGCATTCAGCGCGTCAAATTACGCCGGAAACGGTCGTCTTTGTTTTGATATTGCTCAAAACACGGAGTCAATTTCCGTTCGTTTGTTTCGTGGATATCGCTGAGTAACTTTTTTTCTATACATGCTAGCGACCTAAAACTTGTTGTATCGCATTTAGCGCGTCAAATTACGCCGGAAACGGCCGTCTCTGTTTTGATATTGCTCGAAACACGAAGTCGAAGTCCGTTTGTTTGTTTTTCAGATATCGGTTGGTAACTTTTTTTCTATACATGCTAGCGACCTAAAACTTGTTTTATCGCATTCAGCGCGTCAAATTACGCCGGAAGCGGTCGTCTTTGTTTTGATATTGCTCAAAACACGGAGTCAATTTCCGTTCGTTTGTTTCGTGGATATCGGTGAGTAACTTTTTTTCTATACATGCTAGCGACCTAAAACTTGTTTTATCGCATTCAGCGCGTCAAATTACGCCGGAAACGGTCGTCTTTGTTCTGATATTGCTCGATAGACGAAGTCGGAGTCCGTTTGTTTGTTTTTCAGATATCGGTTAGTAACTTTTTTTCTATACATGCTAGCGACCTAAAACTTGTTTCATCGCATTCAGCCCGTCAAATTACGCCGGAAACGGTCGTCTTTGTATTGATATTGCTCAAAACACGGAGTCGAATTCCGTTTGTTTGTTTCGTGGATATCGGTGAGTAACTTTTTTTCTATACATGCTAGCGACCTAAAACTTGTTTTATCGCATTCAGCCCGTCAAATTACGCCGGAAACGGTCGTCTTCGTTTTGATATTGCTCAAAACACGAAGTCGAATTCCGTTCGTTTGTTTCGTGGATATCGGTGAGTAACTTTTTTTCTATACATGCTAGCGACCTAAAACTTGTTTTATCGCATTCAGCGCGTCAAATCACGCCGGAAACAGTCGTCTTTGTTTTGATATTGCTCAAAACACGAAGTCGAATTCCGTTCGTTTGTTTCGTGGATATCGGTGAGTAACTTTTTTTCTATACATGCTAGCGACCTAAAACTTGTTTTATCGCATTCAGCGCGTCAAATTACGCCGGAAACGGCCGTCTTTGTTTTGATATTGCTCGAAACACGAAGTCGAAGTCTGTTTGTTTGTTTTTCAGATATCGGTTGGTAACTTTTTTTCTATACATGCTAGCGACCTAAAACTTGTTTTATCGCATTCAGCGCGTCAAATTACGCCGGAAACGGTCGTCTTTGTTTTGATATTGCTCAAAACACGGAGTCAATTTCCGTTCGTTTGTTTCGTGGATATCGCTGAGTAACTTTTTTTCTATACATGCTAGCGACCTAAAACTTGTTGTATCGCATTCAGCGCGTCAAATTACGCCGGAAACGGCCGTCTCTGTTTTGATATTGCTCGAAACACGAAGTCGAAGTCCGTTTGTTTGTTTTTCAGATATCGGTTGGTAACTTTTTTTCTATACATGCTAGCGACCTAAAACTTGTTTTATCGCATTCAGCGCGTCAAATTACGCCGGAAGCGGTCGTCTTTGCTTTGATATTGCTCAAAACACGGAGTCAATTTCCGTTCGTTTGTTTCGTGGATATCGGTGAGTAACTTTTTTTCTATACATGCTAGCGACCTAAAACTTGTTTTATCGCATTGAGCGCGTCAAATTACGCCGGAAACGGTCGTCTTTGTTTTGATATTGCTCAAAACACGAAGTCGAATTCCGTTCGTTTGTTTCGTGGATATCGGTGAGTAACTTTTTTTCTATACATGCTAGCGACCTAAAACTTGTTGTATCGCATTCAGCGCGTCAAATTACGCCGGAAACGGCCGTCTTTGTTTTGATATTGCTCGAAACACGAAGTCGAAGTCCGTTTGTTTGTTTTTCAGATATCGGTTGGTAACTTTTTTTCTATACATGCTAGCGACCTAAAACTTGTTTTATCGCATTCAGCGCGTCAAATTACGCCGGAAACGGTCGTCTTTGTTTTGACATTGCTCAAAACACGAAGTCAATTTCCGTTCGTTTGTTTCGTGGATATCGGTGAGTAACTTTTTTTATATACATGCTAGCGACCTAAAACTTGTTTTATCGCATTCAGCGCGTCAAATTACGCCGGAAACGGCCGTCTTTGTTCTGATATTGATCGAAACACGAAGTCGAAGTCCGTTTGATTGTTTTTCAGATATCGGTTGGTAACTTTTTTTCTATACACGCTAGCGACCTAAAACTTGTTTTATCGCATTCAGCGCGTCAAATTACGCCGGAAACGGTCGTCTTTGTTTTGATATTGCTCAAAACACGGAGTCAATTTCCGTTCGTTTGTTTTGTGGATATCGGTGAGTAACTTTTTTTCTATACATGCTAGCGACCTATAACTTGTTTTATCGCATTCAGCCCGTCAAATTACGCCGGAAACGGTCGTCTTTGTTCTGATATTGCTCGATAGACGAAGTCGGAGTCCGTTTGTTTGTTTTTCAGATATCGGTTAGTAACTTTTTTTCTATACATGCTAGCGACCTAAACTTGTTTCATCGCATTCAGCGCGTCAAATTACGCCGGAAACGGTCGTCTTTGTTTTGATATTGCTCAAAACACGAAGTCGAATTCCGTACGTTTGTTTCGTGGATATCGGTGAGTAACTTTTTTACTATACATGCTAGCGACCTAAAACTTGTTTTATCGCATTCAGCGCGTCAAATTACGCCGGAAACGGCCGTCTTTGTTTTGATATTGCTCAAAACACGAAGTCGAATTCCGTACGTTTGTTTCATGGATATCGGTGAGTAACTTTTTTTCTATACATGCTAGCGACCTAAAACTTGTTTTATCGCATTCAGCGCGTCAAATTACGCCGGAAACGGTCGTCTTTGTTTTGATATTGCTCAAAACACGGAGTCGAATTCCGTACGTTTGTTTCATGGATATCGGTGAGTAACTTTTTTTCTATACATGCTAGCGACCTAAAACTTGTTTTATCGCATTCAGCGCGTCAAATTACGCCGGAAACGGTCGTCTTTGTTTTGATATTGCTCAAAACACGAAGTCGAATTCCGTACGTTTGTTTCGTGGATATCGGTGAGTAACTTTTTTACTATACATGCTAGCGACCTAAAACTTGTTTTATCGCATTCAGCGCGTCAAATTACGCCGGAAACGGTCGTCTTTGTTCTGATATTGCTCGATAGACGAAGTCGGAGTCCGTTTGTTTGTTTTTCAGATATCGGTTAGTAACTTTTTTTCTATACATGCTAGCGACCTAAAACTTGTTTCATCGCATTCAGCCCGTCAAATTACGCCGGAAACGGTCGTCTTTGTTCTGATATTGCTCAAAACACGGAGTCGAATTCCGTTTGTTTGTTTCGTGGATATCGGTGAGTAACTTTTTTTCTATACATGCTAGCGACCTAAAACTTGTTTTATCGCATTCAGCCCGTCAAATTACGCCGGAAACGGTCGTCTTCGTTTTGATATTGCTCAAAACACGAAGTCGAATTCCGTTCGTTTGTTTCGTGGATATCGGTGAGTAACTTTTTTTCTATACATGCTAGCGACCTAAAACTTGTTTTATCGCATTCAGCGCGTCAAATTACGCCGGAAACAGTCGTCTTTGTTTTGATATTGCTCAAAACACGAAGTCGAATTCCGTTCGTTTGTTTCGTGGATATCGGTGAGTAACTTTTTTTCTATACATGCTAGCGACCTAAAACTTGTTTTATCGCATTCAGCGCGTCAAATTACGCCGGAAACGGCCGTCTTTGTTTTGATATTGCTCGAAACACGAAGTCGAAGTCCGTTTGTTTGTTTTTCAGATATCGGTTGGTAACTTTTTTTCTATACATGCTAGCGACCTAAAACTTGTTTTATCGCATTCAGCGCGTCAAATTACGCCGGAAACGGTCGTCTTTGTTTTGATATTGCTCAAAACACGGAGTCAATTTCCGTTCGTTTGTTTCGTGGATATCGCTGAGTAACTTTTTTTCTATACATGCTAGCGACCTAAAACTTGTTTTATCGCATTCAGCGCGTCAAATTACGCCGGAAACGGCCGTCTTTGTTCTGATATTGCTCGAAACACGAAGTCGAAGTCCGTTTGTTTGTTTTTTAGATATCGGTTGGTAACTTTTTTTCTATACATGCTAGCGACCTAAAACTTGTTTTATCGCATTCAGCGCGTCAAATTACGCCGGAAGCGGTCGTCTTTGTTTTGATATTGCTCAAAACACGGAGTCAATTTCCGTTCGTTTGTTTCGTGGATATCGGTGAGTAACTTTTTTTCTATACATGCTAGCGACCTAAAACTTGTTTTATCGCATTTAGCGCGTCAAATTACGCCGGAAACGGTCGTCTTTGTTTTGATATTGCTCAAAACACGAAGTCGAATTCCGTTCGTTTGTTTCGTGGATATCGGTGAGTAACTTTTTTTCTATACATGCTAGCGACCTAAAACTTGTTTTATCGCATTCAGCGCGTCAAATTACGCCGGAAACGGCCGTCTTTGTTTTGATATTGCTCGAAACACGAAGTCGAAGTCCGTTTGTTTGTTTTTCAGATATCGGTTGATAACTTTTTTTCTATACATGCTAGCGACCTAAAACTTGTTTTATCGCATTCAGCGCGTCAAATTACGCCGGAAACGGTCGTCTTTGTTTTGATATTGCTCAAAACACGGAGTCAATTTCCGTTCGTTTGTTTTGTGGATATCGGTGAGTAACTTTTTTTCTATACATGCTAGCGACCTAAAACTTGTTTTATCGCATTCAGCCCGTCAAATTACGCCGGAAACGGTCGTCTTCGTTTTGATATTGCTCGAAACACGAAGTCGAATTCCGTTCGTTTGTTTCGTGGATATCGGTGAGTAACTTTTTTTCTATACATGCTAGCGACCTAAAACTTGTTTTATCGCATTCAGCGCGTCAAATTACGCCGGAAACGGTCGTCTTCGTTTTGATATTGCTCAAAACACGAAGTCGAATTCCGTTCGTTTGTTTCGTGGATATCGGTGAGTAACTTTTTTTCTATACATGCTAGCGACCTAAAACTTGTTTTATCGCATTCAGCCCGTCAAATTACGCCGGAAACGGTCGTCTTCGTTTTGATATTGCTCGAAACACGAAGTCGAATTCCGTTCGTTTGTTTCGTGGATATCGGTGAGTAACTTTTTTTCTATACATGCTAGCGACCTAAAACTTGTTTTATCGCATTCAGCGCGTCAAATTACGCCGGAAACGGTCGTCTTTGTTTTGATATTGCTCAAAACACGAAGTCGAATTCCGTTCGTTTGTTTCGTGGATATCGGTGAGTAACTTTTTTTCTATACATGCTAGCGACCTAAAACTTGTTTTATCGCATTCAGCGCGTCAAATTACGCCGGAAACGGCCGTCTTTGTTTTGATATTGCTCGAAACACGAAGTCGAAGTCCGTTTGTTTGTTTTTCAGATATCGGTTGGTAACTTTTTTTCTATACATGCTAGCGACCTAAAACTTGTTTCATCGCATTCAGCGCGTCAAATTACGCCGGAAACGGTCGTCTTTGTTTTGATATTGCTCAAAACACGGAGTCAATTTCCGTTCGTTTGTTTCGTGGATATCGGTGAGTAACTTTTTTTCTATACATGCTAGCGACCTAAAACTTGTTGTATCGCATTCAGCGCGTCAAATTACGCCGGAAACGGCCGTCTTTGTTTTGATATTGCTCGAAACACGAAGTCGAAGTCCGTTTGTTTGTTTTTCAGATATCGGTTGGTAACTTTTTTTCTATACATGCTAGCGACCTAAAACTTGTTTTATCGCATTCAGCGCGTCAAATTACGCCGGAAGCGGTCGTCTTTGTTTTGATATTGCTCAAAACACGGAGTCAATTTCCGTTCGTTTGTTTCGTGGATATCGGTGAGTAACTTTTTTTCTATACATGCTAGCGACCTAAAACTTGTATTATCGCATTCAGCCCGTCAAATTACGCCGGGAACGGTCGTCTTTGTTCTGATATTGCTCGATAGACGAAGTCGGAGTCCGTTTGTTTGTTTTTCAGATATCGGTTAGTAACTTTTTTTCTATACATGCTAGCGACCTAAAACTTGTTTCATCGCATTCAGCGCGTCAAATTACGCCGGAAACGGTCGTCTTTGTTCTGATATTGCTCAAAACACGGAGTCGAATTCCGTTTGTTTGTTTCGTGGATATCGGTGAGTAACTTTTTTTCTATACATGCTAGCGACCTAAAACTTGTTTTATCGCATTCAGCCCGTCAAATTACGCCGGAAACGGTCGTCTTCGTTTTGATATTGCTCGAAACACGAAGTCGAATTCCGTTCGTTTGTTTCGTGGATATCGGTGAGTAACTTTTTTTCTATACATGCTAGCGACCTAAAACTTGTTTTATCGCATTCAGCGCGTCAAATTACGCCGGAAACGGTCGTCTTTGTTTTGATATTGCTCAAAACACGAAGTCGAATTCCGTTCGTTTGTTTCGTGGATATCGGTGAGTAACTTTTTTTCTATACATGCTAGCGACCTAAAACTTGTTTTATCGCATTCAGCGCGTCAAATTACGCCGGAAACGGTCGTCTTTGTTTTGATATTGCTCAAAACACGGAGTCAATTTCCGTTCGTTTGTTTTGTGGATATCGGTGAGTAACTTTTTTTCTATACATGCTAGCGACCTAGAACTTGTTTTATCGCATTCAGCCCGTCAAATTACGCCGGAAACGGTCGTCTTTGTTCTGATATTGCTCGATAGACGAAGTCGGAGTCCGTTTGTTTGTTTTTCAGATATCGGTTAGTAACTTTTTTTCTATACACGCTAGCGACCTAAAACTTGTTTTATCGCATTCAGCGCGTCAAATTACGCCGGAAACGGTCGTCTTTGTTTTGATATTGCTCAAAACACGGAGTCAATTTCCGTTCGTTTGTTTTGTGGATATCGGTGAGTAACTTTTTTTCTATACATGCTAGCGACCTAGAACTTGTTTTATCGCATTCAGCCCGTCAAATTACGCCGGAAACGGTCGTCTTTGTTCTGATATTGCTCAAAACACGGAGTCGAATTCCGTTTGTTTGTTTCGTGGATATCGGTGAGTAACTTTTTTTCTATACATGCTAGCGACCTAAAACTTGTTTTATCGCATTCAGCCCGTCAAATTACGCCGGAAACGGTCGTCTTCGTTTTGATATTGCTCGAAACACGAAGTCGAATTCCGTTCGTTTGTTTCGTGGATATCGGTGAGTAACTTTTTTTCTATACATGCTAGCGACCTAAAACTTGTTTTATCGCATTCAGCGCGTCAAATTACGCCGGAAACGGTCGTCTTTGTTTTGATATTGCTCAAAACACGAAGTCGAATTCCGTTCGTTTGTTTCGTGGATATCGGTGAGTAACTTTTTTTCTATACATGCTAGCGACCTAAAACTTGTTTTATCGCATTCAGCGCGTCAAATTACGCCGGAAACGGCCGTCTTTGTTTTGATATTGCTCGGAACACGAAGTCGAAGTCCGTTTGTTTGTTTTTCAGATATCGGTTGGTAACTTTTTTTCTATACATGCTAGCGACCTAAAACTTGTTTTATCGCATTCAGCGCGTCAAATTACGCCGGAAACGGTCGTCTTTGTTTTGATATTGCTCAAAACACGGAGTCAATTTCCGTTCGTTTGTTTCGTGGATATCGGTGAGTAACTTTTTTTCTATACATGCTAGCGACCTAAAACTTGTTGTATCGCATTCAGCGCGTCAAATTACGCCGGAAACGGCCGTCTTTGTTTTGATATTGCTCGAAACACGAAGTCGAAGTCCGTTTGTTTGTTTTTCAGATATCGGTTGGTAACTTTTTTTCTATACATGCTAGCGACCTAAAACTTGTTTTATCGCATTCAGCGCGTCAAATTACGCCGGAAGCGGTCGTCTTTGTTTTGATATTGCTCAAAACACGGAGTCAATTTCCGTTCGTTTGTTTCGTGGATATCGGTGAGTAACTTTTTTTCTATACATGCTAGCGACCTAAAACTTGTTTTATCGCATTCAGCGCGTCAAATTACGCCGGAAACGGCCGTCTTTGTTTTGATATTGCTCGAAACACGAAGTCGAAGTCCGTTTGTTTGTTTTTCAGATATCGGTTGGTAACTTTTTTTCTATACATGCTAGCGACCTAAAACTTGTTTTATCGCATTCAGCGCGTCAAATTACGCCGGAAACGGTCGTCTTCGTTTTGATATTGCTCAAAACACGGAGTCAATTTCCGTTCGTTTGTTTCGTGGAAATCGGTGAGTAACTTTTTTTCTATACATGCTAGCGACCTAAAACTTGTTGTATCGCATTCAGCGCGTCAAATTACGCCGGAAACGGCCGTCTTTGTTTTGATATTGCTCGAAACACGAAGTCGAAGTCCGTTTGTTTGTTTTTCAGATATCGGTTGGTAACTTTTTTTCTATACATGCTAGCGACCTAAAACTTGTTTTATCGCATTCAGCGCGTCAAATTACGCCGGAAGCGGTCGTCTTTGTTTTGATATTGCTCAAAACACGGAGTCAATTTCCGTTCGTTTGTTTCGTGGATATCGGTGAGTAACTTTTTTTCTATACATGCTAGCGACCTAAAACTTGTTTTATCGCATTTAGCGCGTCAAATTACGCCGGAAACGGTCGTCTTTGTTTTGATATTGCTCAAAACACGAAGTCGAATTCCGTTCGTTTGTTTCGTGGATATCGGTGAGTAACTTTTTTTCTATACATGCTAGCGACCTAAAACTTGTTTTATCGCATTCAGCGCGTCAAATTACGCCGGAAACGGCCGTCTTTGTTTTGATATTGCTCGAAACACGAAGTCGAAGTCCGTTTGTTTGTTTTTCAGATATCGGTTGATAACTTTTTTTCTATACATGCTAGCGACCTAAAACTTGTTTTATCGCATTCAGCGCGTCAAATTACGCCGGAAACGGTCGTCTTTGTTTTGATATTGCTCAAAACACGGAGTCAATTTCCGTTCGTTTGTTTTGTGGATATCGGTGAGTAACTTTTTTTCTATACATGCTAGCGACCTAAAACTTGTATTATCGCATTCAGCCCGTCAAATTACGCCGGGAACGGTCGTCTTTGTTCTGATATTGCTCGATAGACGAAGTCGGAGTCCGTTTGTTTGTTTTTCAGATATCGGTTAGTAACTTTTTTTCTATACATGCTAGCGACCTAAAACTTGTTTCATCGCATTCAGCGCGTCAAATTACGCCGGAAACGGTCGTCTTTGTTCTGATATTGCTCAAAACACGGAGTCGAATTCCGTTTGTTTGTTTCGTGGATATCGGTGAGTAACTTTTTTTCTATACATGCTAGCGACCTAAAACTTGTTTTATCGCATTCAGCCCGTCAAATTACGCCGGAAACGGTCGTCTTCGTTTTGATATTGCTCGAAACACGAAGTCGAATTCCGTTCGTTTGTTTCGTGGATATCGGTGAGTAACTTTTTTTCTATACATGCTAGCGACCTAAAACTTGTTTTATCGCATTCAGCGCGTCAAATTACGCCGGAAACGGTCGTCTTTGTTTTGATATTGCTCAAAACACGAAGTCAAATTCCGTTCGTTTGTTTCGTGGATATCGGTGAGTAACTTTTTTTCTATACATGCTAGCGACCTAAAACTTGTTTTATCGCATTCAGCGCGTCAAATTACGCCGGAAACGGTCGTCTTTGTTTTGATATTGCTCAAAACACGGAGTCAATTTCCGTTCGTTTGTTTTGTGGATATCGGTGAGTAACTTTTTTTCTATACATGCTAGCGACCTAGAACTTGTTTTATCGCATTCAGCCCGTCAAATTACGCCGGAAACGGTCGTCTTTGTTCTGATATTGCTCGATAGACGAAGTCGGAGTCCGTTTGTTTGTTTTTCAGATATCGGTTAGTAACTTTTTTTCTATACACGCTAGCGACCTAAAACTTGTTTTATCGCATTCAGCGCGTCAAATTACGCCGGAAACGGTCGTCTTTGTTTTGATATTGCTCAAAACACGGAGTCAATTTCCGTTCGTTTGTTTTGTGGATATCGGTGAGTAACTTTTTTTCTATACATGCTAGCGACCTAGAACTTGTTTTATCGCATTCAGCCCGTCAAATTACGCCGGAAACGGTCGTCTTTGTTCTGATATTGCTCAAAACACGGAGTCGAATTCCGTTTGTTTGTTTCGTGGATATCGGTGAGTAACTTTTTTTCTATACATGCTAGCGACCTAAAACTTGTTTTATCGCATTCAGCCCGTCAAATTACGCCGGAAACGGTCGTCTTTGTTTTGATATTGCTCGAAACACGAAGTCGAATTCCGTTCGTTTGTTTCGTGGATATCGGTGAGTAACTTTTTTTCTATACATGCTAGCGACCTAAAACTTGTTTTATCGCATTCAGCGCGTCAAATTACGCCGGAAACGGTCGTCTTTGTTTTGATATTGCTCAAAACACGAAGTCGAATTCCGTTCGTTTGTTTCGTGGATATCGGTGAGTAACTTTTTTTCTATACATGCTAGCGACCTAAAACTTGTTTTATCGCATTCAGCGCGTCAAATTACGCCGGAAACGGCCGTCTTTGTTTTGATATTGCTCGAAACACGAAGTCGAAGTCCGTTTGTTTGTTTTTCAGATATCGGTTGGTAACTTTTTTTCTATACATGCTAGCGACCTAAAACTTGTTTTATCGCATTCAGCGCGTCAAATTACGCCGGAAACGGTCGTCTTTGTTTTGATATTGCTCAAAACACGGAGTCAATTTCCGTTCGTTTGTTTCGTGGATATCGGTGAGTAACTTTTTTTCTATACATGCTAGCGACCTAAAACTTGTTGTATCGCATTCAGCGCGTCAAATTACGCCGGAAACGGCCGTCTTTGTTTTGATATTGCTCGAAACACGAAGTCGAAGTCCGTTTGTTTGTTTTTCAGATATCGGTTGGTAACTTTTTTTCTATACATGCTAGCGACCTAAAACTTGTTTTATCGCATTCAGCGCGTCAAATTACGCCGGAAGCGGTCGTCTTTGTTTTGATATTGCTCAAAACACGGAGTCAATTTCCGTTCGTTTGTTTCGTGGATATCGGTGAGTAACTTTTTTTCTATACATGCTAGCGACCTAAAACTTGTTTTATCGCATTTAGCGCGTCAAATTACGCCGGAAACGGTCGTCTTTGTTTTGATATTGCTCAAAACACGAAGTCGAATTCCGTTCGTTTGTTTCGTGGATATCGGTGAGTAACTTTTTTTCTATACATGCTAGCGACCTAAAACTTGTTTTATCGCATTCAGCGCGTCAAATTACGCCGGAAACGGCCGTCTTTGTTTTGATATTGCTCGAAACACGAAGTCGAAGTCCGTTTGTTTGTTTCGTGGATATCGGTGAGTAACTTTTTTTCTATACATGCTAGCGACCTAAAACTTGTTTTATCGCATTCAGCCCGTCAAATTACGCCGGAAACGGTCGTCTTTGTTCTGATATTGCTCGATAGACGAAGTCGGAGTCCGTTTGTTTGTTTTTCAGATATCGGTTAGTAACTTTTTTTCTATACATGCTAGCGACCTAAACTTGTTTCATCGCATTCAGCGCGTCAAATTACGCCGGAAACGGTCGTCTTTGTTCTGATATTGCTCGAAACACGGAGTCGAATTCCGTTTGTTTGTTTCGTGGATATCGGTGAGTAACTTTTTTTCTATACATGCTAGCGACCTAAAACTTGTTTTATCGCATTCAGCCCGTCAAATTACGCCGGAAACGGTCGTCTTCGTTTTGATATTGCTTAAAACACGGAGTCGAATTCCGTTCGTTTGTTTCGTGGATATCGGTGAGTAACTTTTTTTCTATACATGCTAGCGACCTAAAACTTGTTTTATCGCATTCAGCGCGTCAAATTACGCCGGAATCGGTCGTCTTTGTTTTGATATTGCTCAAAACACGAAGTCGAATTCCGTTCGTTTGTTTCGTGGATATCGGTGAGTAACTTTTTTTCTATACATGCTAGCGACCTAAAACTTGTTTTATCGCATTCAGCGCGTCAAATTACGCCGGAAACGGCCGTCTTTGTTTTGATATTGCTCAAAACACGAAGTCGAATTCCGTTCGTTTGTTTCTTGGATATCGGTGAGTAACTTTTTTTCTATACATGCTAGCGACCTAAAACTTGTTTTATCGCATTCAGCGCGTCAAATTACGCCGGAAACGGCCGTCTTTGTTTTGATATTGCTCGAAACACGAAGTCGAAGTCCGTTTGTTTGTTTTTCAGATATCGGTTGGTAACTTTTTTTCTATACATGCTAGCGACCTAAAACTTGTTTTATCGCATCCAGCGCGTCAAATTACGCCGGAAACGGTCGTCTTTGTTTTGATATTGCTCAAAACACGGAGTCAATTTCCGTTCGTTTGTTTCGTGGATATCGCTGAGTAACTTTTTTTCTATACATGCTAGCGACCTAAAACTTGTTTTATCGCATTCAGCGCGTCAAATTACGCCGGAAACGGCCGTCTTTGTTTTGATATTGCTCGAAACACGAAGTCGAAGTCCGTTTGTTTGTTTTTTAGATATCGGTTGGTAACTTTTTTTCTATACATGCTAGCGACCTAAAACTTGTTTTATCGCATTCAGCGCGTCAAATTACGCCGGAAACGGTCGTCTTTGTTTTGATATTGCTCAAAACACGGAGTCAATTTCCGTTCGTTTGTTTCGTGGATATCGGTGAGTAACTTTTTTTCTATACATGCTAGCGACCTGAAACTTGTTTTATCGCATTCAGCGCGTCAAATTACGCCGGAAACGGTCGTCTTCGTTTTGATATTGCTTAAAACACGGAGTCGAATTCCGTTCGTTTGTTTCGTGGATATCGGTGAGTAACTTTTTTTCTATACATGCTAGCGACCTAAAACTTGTTTTATCGCATTCAGCGCGTCAAATTACGCCGGAATCGGTCGTCTTTGTTTTGATATTGCTCAAAACACGAAGTCGAATTCCGTTCGTTTGTTTCGTGGATATCGGTGAGTAACTTTTTTTCTATACATGCTAGCGACCTAAAACTAGTTTTATCGCATTCAGCGCGTCAAATTACGCCGGAAACGGCCGTCTTTGTTTTGATATTGCTCAAAACACGAAGTCGAATTCCGTTCGTTTGTTTCTTGGATATCGGTGAGTAACTTTTTTTCTATACATGCTAGCGACCTAAAACTTGTTTTATCGCATTCAGCGCGTCAAATTACGCCGGAAACGGCCGTCTTTGTTTTGATATTGCTCGAAACACGAAGTCGAAGTCCGTTTGTTTGTTTTTCAGACATCGGTTGGTAACTTTTTTTCTATACATGCTAGCGACCTAAAACTTGTTTTATCGCATTCAGCGCGTCAAATTACGCCGGAAACGGTCGTCTTTGTTTTGATATTGCTCAAAACACGGAGTCAATTTCCGTTCGTTTGTTTCGTGGATATCGCTGAGTAACTTTTTTTCTATACATGCTAGCGACCTAAAACTTGTTTTATCGCATTCAGCGCGTCAAATTACGCCGGAAACGGCCGTCTTTGTTTTGATATTGCTCGAAACACGAAGTCGAAGTCCGTTTGTTTGTTTTTTAGATATCGGTTGGTAACTTTTTTTCTATACATGCTAGCGACCTAAAACTTGTTTTATCGCATCCAGCGCGTCAAATTACGCCGGAAACGGTCGTCTTTGTTTTGATATTGCTCAAAACACGGAGTCAATTTCCGTTCGTTTGTTTCGTGGATATCGCTGAGTAACTTTTTTTCTATACATGCTAGCGACCTAAAACTTGTTTTATCGCATTCAGCGCGTCAAATTACGCCGGAAACGGCCGTCTTTGTTTTGATATTGCTCGAAACACGAAGTCGAAGTCCGTTTGTTTGTTTTTTAGATATCGGTTGGTAACTTTTTTTCTATACATGCTAGCGACCTAAAACTTGTTTTATCGCATTCAGCGCGTCAAATTACGCCGGAAACGGTCGTCTTTGTTTTGATATTGCTCAAAACACGGAGTCAATTTCCGTTCGTTTGTTTCGTGGATATCGGTGAGTAACTTTTTTTCTATACATGCTAGCGACCTGAAACTTGTTTTATCGCATTCAGCGCGTCAAATTACGCCGGAAACGGTCGTCTTCGTTTTGATATTGCTTAAAACACGGAGTCGAATTCCGTTCGTTTGTTTCGTGGATATCGGTGAGTAACTTTTTTTCTATACATGCTAGCGACCTAAAACTTGTTTTATCGCATTCAGCGCGTCAAATTACGCCGGAATCGGTCGTCTTTGTTTTGATATTGCTCAAAACACGAAGTCGAATTCCGTTCGTTTGTTTCGTGGATATCGGTGAGTAACTTTTTTTCTATACATGCTAGCGACCTAAAACTTGTTTTATCGCATTCAGCGCGTCAAATTACGCCGGAAACGGCCGTCTTTGTTTTGATATTGCTCAAAACACGAAGTCGAATTCCGTTCGTTTGTTTCTTGGATATCGGTGAGTAACTTTTTTTCTATACATGCTAGCGACCTAAAACTTGTTTTATCGCATTCAGCGCGTCAAATTACGCCGGAAACGGCCGTCTTTGTTTTGATATTGCTCGAAACACGAAGTCGAAGTCCGTTTGTTTGTTTTTCAGATATCGGTTGGTAACTTTTTTTCTATACATGCTAGCGACCTAAAACTTGTTTTATCGCATTCAGCGCGTCAAATTACGCCGGAAACGGTCGTCTTTGTTTTGATATTGCTCAAAACACGGAGTCAATTTCCGTTCGTTTGTTTCGTGGATATCGCTGAGTAACTTTTTTTCTATACATGCTAGCGACCTAAAACTTGTTTTATCGCATTCAGCGCGTCAAATTACGCCGGAAACGGCCGTCTTTGTTTTGATATTGCTCGAAACACGAAGTCGAAGTCCGTTTGTTTGTTTTTTAGATATCGGTTGGTAACTTTTTTTCTATACATGCTAGCGACCTAAAACTTGTTTTATCGCATTCAGCGCGTCAAATTACGCCGGAAACGGTCGTCTTTGTTTTGATATTGCTCAAAACACGGAGTCAATTTCCGTTCGTTTGTTTCGTGGATATCGGTGAGTAACTTTTTTTCTATACATGCTAGCGACCTGAAACTTGTTTTATCGCATTCAGCGCGTCAAATTACGCCGGAAACGGCCGTCTTTCTTTTGATATTGCTCGATAGACGAAGTCGGAGTCCGTTTGTTTGTTTTTCAGATATCGGTTAGTAACTTTTTTTCTATACATGCTAGCGACCTAAAACTTGTTTTATCGCATTCAGCGCGTCAAATTACGCCGGAAACGGCCGTCTTTGTTTTGATATTGCTCAAAACACGAAGTCGAATTCCGTTCGTTTGTTTCTTGGATATCGGTGAGTAACTTTTTTTCTATACATGCTAGCGACCTAAAACTTGTTTTATCGCATTCAGCGCGTCAAATTACGCCGGAAACGGCCGTCTTTGTTTTGATATTGCTCGAAACACGAAGTCGAAGTCCGTTTGTTTGTTTTTCAGATATCGGTTGGTAACTTTTTTTCTATACATGCTAGCGACCTAAAACTTGTTTTATCGCATTCAGCGCGTCAAATTACGCCCGAAACGGCCGTCTTTGTTTTGATATTGCTCGAAACACGAAGTCGAAGTCCGTTTGTTTGTTTTTCAGATATCGGTTGGTAACTTTTTTTCTATACATGCTAGCGACCTAAAACTTGTTTTATCGCATTCAGCGCGTCAAATTACGCCGGAATCGGTCGTCTTTGTTTTGATATTGCTCAAAACACGAAGTCGAATTCCGTTCGTTTGTTTCGTGGATATCGGTGAGTAACTTTTTTTCTATACATGCTAGCGACCTAAAACTTGTTTTATCGCATTCAGCGCGTCAAATTACGCCGGAAACGGCCGTCTTTGTTTTGATATTGCTCAAAACACGAAGTCGAATTCCGTTCGTTTGTTTCTTGGATATCGGTGAGTAACTTTTTTTCTATACATGCTAGCGACCTAAAACTTGTTTTATCGCATTCAGCGCGTCAAATTACGCCGGAAACGGCCGTCTTTGTTTTGATATTGCTCGAAACACGAAGTCGAAGTCCGTTTGTTTGTTTTTCAGATATCGGTTGGTAACTTTTTTTCTATACATGCTAGCGACCTAAAACTTGTTTTATCGCATTCAGCGCGTCAAATTACGCCGGAAACGGTCGTCTTTGTTTTGATATTGCTCAAAACACGGAGTCAATTTCCGTTCGTTTGTTTCGTGGATATCGCTGAGTAACTTTTTTTCTATACATGCTAGCGACCTAAAACTTGTTTTATCGCATTCAGCGCGTCAAATTACGCCGGAAACGGCCGTCTTTGTTTTGATATTGCTCGAAACACGAAGTCGAAGTCCGTTTGTTTGTTTTTTAGATATCGGTTGGTAACTTTTTTTCTATACATGCTAGCGACCTAAAACTTGTTTTATCGCATTCAGCGCGTCAAATTACGCCGGAAACGGTCGTCTTTGTTTTGATATTGCTCAAAACACGGAGTCAATTTCCGTTCGTTTGTTTCGTGGATATCGGTGAGTAACTTTTTTTCTATACATGCTAGCGACCTGAAACTTGTTTTATCGCATTCAGCGCGTCAAATTACGCCGGAAACGGCCGTCTTTCTTTTGATATTGCTCGATAGACGAAGTCGGAGTCCGTTTGTTTGTTTTTCAGATATCGGTTAGTAACTTTTTTTCTATACATGCTAGCGACCTAAAACTTGTTTTATCGCATTTAGCGCGTCAAATTACGCCGGAAACGGCCGTCTTTGTTTTGATATTGCTCAAAACACGAAGTCGAATTCCGTTCGTTTGTTTCTTGGATATCGGTGAGTAACTTTTTTTCTATACATGCTAGCGACCTAAAACTTGTTTTATCGCATTCAGCGCGTCAAATTACGCCGGAAACGGCCGTCTTTGTTTTGATATTGCTCGAAACACGAAGTCGAAGTCCGTTTGTTTGTTTTTCAGATATCGGTTGGTAACTTTTTTTCTATACATGCTAGCGACCTAAAACTTGTTTTATCGCATTCAGCGCGTCAAATTACGCCGGAAACGGTCGTCTTTGTTTTGATATTGCTCAAAACACGGAGTCAATTTCCGTTCGTTTGTTTCGTGGATATCGCTGAGTAACTTTTTTTCTATACATGCTAGCGACCTAAAACTTGTTTTATCGCATTCAGCGCGTCAAATTACGCCGGAAACGGCCGTCTTTGTTTTGATATTGCTCGAAACACGAAGTCGAAGTCCGTTTGTTTGTTTTTTAGATATCGGTTGGTAACTTTTTTTCTATACATGCTAGCGACCTAAAACTTGTTTTATCGCATTCAGCGCGTCAAATTACGCCGGAAACGGTCGTCTTTGTTTTGATATTGCTCAAAACACGGAGTCAATTTCCGTTCGTTTGTTTCGTGGATATCGGTGAGTAACTTTTTTTCTATACATGCTAGCGACCTGAAACTTGTTTTATCGCATTCAGCGCGTCAAATTACGCCGGAAACGGCCGTCTTTCTTTTGATATTGCTCGATAGACGAAGTCGGAGTCCGTTTGTTTGTTTTTCAGATATCGGTTAGTAACTTTTTTTCTATACATGCTAGCGACCTAAAACTTGTTTTATCGCATTTAGCGCGTCAAATTACGCCGGAAACGGTCGTCTTTGTTCTGATATTGCTCAAAACACGGAGTCGAATTCCTTTTGTTTGTTTCGTGGATATCGGTGAGTAACTTTTTTTCTATACATGCTAGCGACCTGAAACTTGTTTTATCGCATTCAGCGCGTCAAATTACGCCGGAAACGGTCGTCTTTGTTTTGATATTGCTCAAAACACGAAGTCGAATTCCGTTCGTTTGTTTCGTGGATATCGGTGAGTAACTTTTTTTCTATACATGCTAGCGACCTAAAACTTGTTTTATCGCATTCAGCGCGTCAAATTACGCCGGAAACGGCCGTCTTTGTTTTGATATTGCTCGAAACACGAAGTCGAAGTCCGTTTGTTTGTTTTTCAGATATCGGTTGGTAACTTTTTTTCTATACATGCTAGCGACCTAAAACTTGTTTTATCGCATTCAGCGCGTCAAATTACGCCGGAAACGGTCGTCTTTGTTTTGATATTGCTCAAAACACGGAGTCAATTTCCGTTCGTTTGTTTCGTGGATATCGGTGAGTAACTTTTTTTCTATACATGCTAGCGACCTGAAACTTGTTTTATCGCATTCAGCGCGTCAAATTACGCCGGAAACGGCCGTCTTTCTTTTGATATTGCTCGATAGACGAAGTCGGAGTCCGTTTGTTTGTTTTTCAGATATCGGTTAGTAACTTTTTTTCTATACATGCTAGCGACCTGAAACTTGTTTTATCGCATTCAGCGTGTCAAATTACGCCGGAAGCGGTCGTCTTTGTTTTGATATTGCTCAAAACACGGAGTCAATTTCCGTTCGTTTGTTTCGTGGATATCGGTGAGTAACTTTTTTTCTATACATGCTAGCGACCTGAAACTTGTTTTATCGCATTCAGCGCGTCAAATTACGCCGGAAACGGCCGTCTTTCTTTTGATATTGCTCGATAGACGAAGTCGGAGTCCGTTTGTTTGTTTTTCAGATATCGGTTAGTAACTTTTTCTCTACACATGCTAGCGACCTAAAACTTGTTTCATCGCATTCAGCGCGTCAAATTACGCCGGAAACGGTCGTCTTTGTTTTGATATTGCTCAAAACACGAAGTCGAATTCCGTTCGTTTGTTTCGTGGATATCGGTGAGTAACTTTTTTTCTATACATGCTAGCGACCTAAAACTTGTTTTATCGCATTCAGCGCGTCAAATTACGCCGGAAACGGCCGTCTTTGTTGTGATATTGCTCGAAACACGAAGTCGAAGTCCGTTTGATTGTTTTTCAGATATCGGTTGGTTACTTTTTTTCTATACACGCTAGCGACCTAAAACTTGTTTCATCGCATTCAGCGCGTCAAATTACGCCGGAAACGGTCGTCTTTGTTCTGATATTGCTCAAAACACGGAGTCGAATTCCGTTTGTTTGTTTCGTGGATATCGGTGAGTAACTTTTTTTCTATACATGCTAGCGACCTCAAACTTGTTTTATCGCATTCAGCCCGTCAAATTACGCCGGAAACGGTCGTCTTCGTTTTGATATTGCTTAAAACACGAAGTCGCATTCCGTTCGTTTGTTTCGTGGATATCGGTGAGTAACTTTTTTTCTATACATGCTAGCGACCTAAAACTTGTTTTATCGCATTCAGCGCGTCAAATTACGCCGGAAACGGTCGTCTTTGTTTTGATATTGCTCAAAACACGAAGTCGAATTCCGTTCGTTTGTTTCGTGGATATCGGTGAGTAACTTTTTTTCTATACATGCTAGCGACCTAAAACTTGTTTTATCGCATTCAGCGCGTCAAATTACGCCGGAAACGGCCGTCTTTGTTTTGATATTGCTCGAAACACGAAGTCGAAGTCCGTTTGTTTGTTTTTCAGATATCGGTTGGTAACTTTTTTTCTATACATGCTAGCGACCTAAAACTTGTTTTATCGCTTTCAGCGCGTCAAATTACGCCGGAAACGGTCGTCTTTGTTTTGATATTGCTCAAAACACGGAGTCAATTTCCGTTCGTTTGTTTCGTGGATATCGCTGAGTAACTTTTTTTCTATACATGCTAGCGACCTAAAACTTGTTTTATCGCATTCAGCGCGTCAAATTACGCCGGAAACGGCCGTCTTTGTTTTGATATTGCTCGAAACACGAAGTCGAAGTCCGTATGTTTGTTTTTCAGATATCGGTTGGTAACTTTTTTTCTATACATGCTAGCGACCTAAAACTTGTTTTATCGCATTCAGCGCATCAAATTACGCCGGAAGCGGTCGTCTTTGTTTTGATATTGCTCAAAACACGGAGTCAATTTCCGTTCGTTTGTTTCGTGGATATCGGTGAGTAACTTTTTTTCTATACATGCTAGCGACCTGAAACTTGTTTTATCGCATTCAGCGCGTCAAATTACGCCGGAAACGGCCGTCTTTCTTTCGATATTGCTCGATAGACGAAGTCGGAGTCCGTTTGTTTGTTTTTCAGATATCGGTTGGTAACTTTTTTTCTATACATGCTAGCGACCTAAAACTTGTTTCATCGCATTCAGCGCGTCAAATTACGCCGGAAACGGTCGTCTTTGTTTTGATATTGCTCAAAACACGAAGTCGAATTCCGTTCGTTTGTTTCGTGGATATCGGTGAGTAACTTTTTTTCTATACATGCTAGCGACCTAAAACTTGTTTTATCGCATTCAGCGCGTCAAATTACGCCGGAAACGGCCGTCTTTGTTGTGATATTGCTCGAAACACGAAGTCGAAGTCCGTTTGATTGTTTTTCAGATATCGGTTGGTAACTTTTCTTCTATACACGCTAGCGACCTAAAACTTGTTTTATCGCATTCAGCGCGTCAAATTACGCCGGGAACGGTCGTCTTTGTTTTGATATTGCTCAAAACACGGAGTCAATTTCCGTTCGTTTGTTTCGTGGATATCGGTGAGTAACTTTTTTTCTATACATGCTAGCGACCTAAAACTTGTTTTATCGCATTCAGCGCGTCAAATTACGCCGGAAACGGTCGTCTTTGTTTTAATATTGCTCAAAACACGAAGTCGAATTCCGTTCGTTTGTTTCGTGGATATCGGTGAGTAACTTTTTTTCTATACACGCTAGCGACCTAAAACTTGTTTTATCGCATTCAGCGCGTCAAATTACGCCGGAAGCGGCTGTCTTTGTTTTGATATTGCTCGAAACACGAAGTCGAAGTCCGTTTGTTTGTTTTTCAGATATCGGTTGGAAACTTTTTTTCTATACATGCTAGCAACCTAAAACCTGTTTCATCGCATTCAGCGCGTCCAATTACGCCGGAAACGGTCGTCTTTGTTCTGATATTGCTCAAAACACGGAGTCGAATTCCGTTTGTTTGTTTTTCAGATATCGGTTAGTAACTTTTTTTCTATACAAGCTAGCGACCTGAAACTTGTTTTATCGCATTCAGCGCGTCAAATTACGCCGTAAACGGTCGTCTTTGTTTTGATATTGCTCAAAACACGAAGTCGAATTCCGTTCGTTTGTTTCGTGGATATCGGTAAGTAACTTTTTTTCTATACATGCTAGCGACCTGAAACTTGTTTTATCGCATTCAGCGCGTCAAATTACGCCGGAAACGGCCGTCTTTCTTTTGATTTTGCTTGATAGACGAAGTCGGAGTCCGTTTGTTTGTTTTTCAGATATCGGTTAGTAACTTTTTTTCTATACATGCTAGCGACCTAAAACTTGTTTTATCGCATTCAGCGCGTCAAATTACGCCGGAAACGGTCGTCTTTGTTTTGATATTGCTTAAAACACGAAGTCGAATTCCGTTCGTTTGTTTCGTGGATATCGTTAGTAACTTTTTTTTTATACATGCTAGCGACCTAAAACTTGTTTCATCGCATTCAGCGCGTCAAATTACGCCGGAAACGGCCGTCTTTGTTTTGATATTGCTCGAAACACGAAGTCGAAGTCCGTTTGTTTGTTTTTCAGATGTCGGTTGGTAACTTTTTTTCTATACATGCTAGCGACCTAAAACTCGTTTTATCGCATTCAGCGCGTCAAATTACGCCGGAAACGGTCGTCTTTGTTTTGATATTGCTCGAAACACGAAGTCGAATTCCGTTCGTTTGTTTCGTGGATATCGGTGAGTAACTTTTTTTCTATACATGCTAGCGACCTAAAACTTGTTTCATCGCATTCAGCGCGTCAAATTACGCCGGAAAGGGTCGTCTTTGTTCTGATATTGCTCAAAACACGGGGTCGAATTCCGTTTGTTTGTTTCGTGGATATCGGTGAGTAACTTTTTTTCTATACATGCTAGCGACCTAAAACCTGTTTCATCGCATTCAGCGCGTCAAATTACGCCGGAAACGGTCGTCTTTGTTCTGATATTGCTCAAAACACGGAGTCGAATTCCGTTTGTTTGTTTTTCAGATATCGGTTAGTAACTTTTTTTCTATACATGCTAGCGACCTAAAACTTGTTTTATCGCATTCAGCGCGTCAAATTACGCCGGAAACGGCCGTCTTTGTTTTGATATTGCTCGAAACACGAAGTCGAAGTCCGTTTGTTTGTTTTTCAGATATCGGTTGGTAACTTTTTTTCTATACATGCTAGCGACCTAAAACTTGTTTTATCGCATTCAGCGCGTCAAATTACGCCGGAAACGGTCGTCTTTGTTTTGATATTGCTCAAAACACGGAGTCAATTTCCGTTCGTTTGTTTCGTGGATATCGGTGAGTAACTTTTTTTCTATACATGCTAGCGACCTGAAACTTGTTTTATCGCATTCAGCGCGTCAAATTACGCCGGAAACGGCCGTCTTTCTTTTGATATTGCTCGATAGACGAAGTCGGAGTCCGTTTGTTTGTTTTTCAGATATCGGTTAGTAACTTTTTTTCTATACATGCTAGCGACCTAAAACTTGTTTTATCGCATTCAGCGTGTCAAATTACGCCGGAAGCGGTCGTCTTTGTTTTGATATTGCTCAAAACACGGAGTCAATTTCCGTTCGTTTGTTTCGTGGATATCGGTGAGTAACTTTTTTTCTATACATGCTAGCGACCTGAAACTTGTTTTATCGCATTCAGCGCGTCAAATTACGCCGGAAACGGCCGTCTTTCTTTTGATATTGCTCGATAGACGAAGTCGGAGTCCGTTTGTTTGTTTTTCAGATATCGGTTAGTAACTTTTTCTCTACACATGCTAGCGACCTAAAACTTGTTTCATCGCATTCAGCGCGTCAAATTACGCCGGAAACGGTCGTCTTTGTTTTGATATTGCTCAAAACACGAAGTCGAATTCCGTTCGTTTGTTTCGTGGATATCGGTGAGTAACTTTTTTTCTATACATGCTAGCGACCTAAAACTTGTTTTATCGCATTCAGCGCGTCAAATTACGCCGGAAACGGCCGTCTTTGTTGTGATATTGCTCGAAACACGAAGTCGAAGTCCGTTTGATTGTTTTTCAGATATCGGTTGGTTACTTTTTTTCTATACACGCTAGCGACCTGAAACTTGTTTCATCGCATTCAGCGCGTCAAATTACGCCGGAAACGGTCGTCTTTGTTCTGATATTGCTCAAAACACGGAGTCGAATTCCGTTTGTTTGTTTCGTGGATATCGGTGAGTAACTTTTTTTCTATACATGCTAGCGACCTCAAACTTGTTTTATCGCATTCAGCCCGTCAAATTACGCCGGAAACGGTCGTCTTCGTTTTGATATTGCTTAAAACACGAAGTCGCATTCCGTTCGTTTGTTTCGTGGATATCGGTGAGTAACTTTTTTTCTATACATGCTAGCGACCTAAAACTTGTTTTATCGCATTCAGCGCGTCAAATTACGCCGGAAACGGTCGTCTTTGTTTTGATATTGCTCAAAACACGAAGTC
Organism: Diprion similis; assembly: GCF_021155765.1. Taxonomy (NCBI): domain Eukaryota; kingdom Metazoa; phylum Arthropoda; class Insecta; order Hymenoptera; family Diprionidae; genus Diprion; species Diprion similis. Next base: position 12,243,616 of record NC_060113.1, on the reverse strand, counting down.
GAATTCCGTTCGTTTGTTTCGTGGATATCGGTGAGTAACTTTTTTTCTATACATGCTAGCGACCTAAAACTTGTTTTATCGCATTCAGCGCGTCAAATTACGCCGGAAACGGCCGTTTTTGTTTTGATATTGCTCGAAACACGAAGTCGAAGTCCGTTTGTTTGTTTTTCAGATATCGGTTGGTAACTTTTTTTCTATACATGCTAGCGACCTAAAACTTGTTTTATCGCTTTCAGCGCGTCAAATTACGCCGGAAACGGTCGTCTTTGTTTTGATATTGCTCAAAACACGGAGTCAATTTCCGTTCGTTTGTTTCGTGGATATCGCTGAGTAACTTTTTTTCTATACATGCTAGCGACCTAAAACTTGTTTTATCGCATTCAGCGCGTCAAATTACGCCGGAAACGGCCGTCTTTGTTTTGATATTGCTCGAAACACGAAGTCGAAGTCCGTATGTTTGTTTTTCAGATATCGGTTGGTAACTTTTTTTCTATACATGCTAGCGACCTAAAACTTGTTTTATCGCATTCAGCGCATCAAATTACGCCGGAAGCGGTCGTCTTTGTTTTGATATTGCTCAAAACACGGAGTCAATTTCCGTTCGTTTGTTTCGTGGATATCGGTGAGTAACTTTTTTTCTATACATGCTAGCGACCTGAAACTTGTTTTATCGCATTCAGCGCGTCAAATTACGCCGGACACGGCCGTCTTTCTTTCGATATTGCTCGATAGACGAAGTCGGAGTCCGTTTGTTTGTTTTTCAGATATCGGTTGGTAACTTTTTTTCTATACATGCTAGCGACCTAAAACTTGTTTCATCGCATTCAGCGCGTCAAATTACGCCGGAAACGGTCGTCTTTGTTTTGATATTGCTCAAAACACGAAGTCGAATTCCGTTCGTTTGTTTCGTGGATATCGGTGAGTAACTTTTTTTCTATACATGCTAGCGACCTAAAACTTGTTTTATCGCATTCAGCGCGTCAAATTACGCCGGAAACGGCCGTCTTTGTTGTGATATTGCTCGAAACACGAAGTCGAAGTCCGTTTGATTGTTTTTCAGATATCGGTGGGTAACTTTTTTTCTATACACGCTAGCGACCTAAAACTTGTTTTATCGCATTCAGCGCGTCAAATTACGCCGGGAACGGTCGTCTTTGTTTTGATATTGCTCAAAACACGGAGTCAATTTCCGTTCGTTTGTTTCGTGGATATCGGTGAGTAACTTTTTTTCTATACATGCTAGCGACCTAAAACTTGTTTTATCGCATTCAGCGCGTCAAATTACGCCGGAAACGGTCGTCTTTGTTTTAATATTGCTCAAAACACGAAGTCGAATTCCGTTCGTTTGTTTCGTGGATATCGGTGAGTAACTTTTTTTCTATACACGCTAGCGACCTAAAACTTGTTTTATCGCATTCAGCGCGTCAAATTACGCCGGAAGCGGCTGTCTTTGTTTTGATATTGCTCGAAACACGAAGTCGAAGTCCGTTTGTTTGTTTTTCAGATATCGGTTGGAAACTTTTTTTCTATACATGCTAGCAACCTAAAACCTGTTTCATCGCATTCAGCGCGTCCAATTACGCCGGAAACGGTCGTCTTTGTTCTGATATTGCTCAAAACACGGAGTCGAATTCCGTTTGTTTGTTTTTCAGATATCGGTTAGTAACTTTTTTTCTATACAAGCTAGCGACCTGAAACTTGTTTTATCGCATTCAGCGCGTCAAATTACGCCGTAAACGGTCGTCTTTGTTTTGATATTGCTCAAAACACGAAGTCGAATTCCGTTCGTTTGTTTCGTGGATATCGGTAAGTAACTTTTTTTCTATACATGCTAGCGACCTGAAACTTGTTTTATCGCATTCAGCGCGTCAAATTACGCCGGAAACGGCCGTCTTTCTTTTGATTTTGCTTGATAGACGAAGTCGGAGTCCGTTTGTTTGTTTTTCAGATATCGGTTAGTAACTTTTTTTCTATACATGCTAGCGACCTAAAACTTGTTTTATCGCATTCAGCGCGTCAAATTACGCCGGAAACGGTCGTCTTTGTTTTGATATTGCTTAAAACACGAAGTCGAATTCCGTTCGTTTGTTTCGTGGATATCGTTAGTAACTTTTTTTTTATACATGCTAGCGACCTAAAACTTGTTTCATCGCATTCAGCGCGTCAAATTACGCCGGAAACGGCCGTCTTTGTTTTGATATTGCTCGAAACACGAAGTCGAAGTCCGTTTGTTTGTTTTTCAGATGTCGGTTGGTAACTTTTTTTCTATACATGCTAGCGACCTAAAACTCGTTTTATCGCATTCAGCGCGTCAAATTACGCCGGAAACGGTCGTCTTTGTTTTGATATTGCTCGAAACACGAAGTCGAATTCCGTTCGTTTGTTTCGTGGATATCGGTGAGTAACTTTTTTTCTATACATGCTAGCGACCTAAAACTTGTTTCATCGCATTCAGCGCGTCAAATTACGCCGGAAAGGGTCGTCTTTGTTCTGATATTGCTCAAAACACGGGGTCGAATTCCGTTTGTTTGTTTCGTGGATATCGGTGAGTAACTTTTTTTCTATACATGCTAGCGACCTAAAACCTGTTTCATCGCATTCAGCGCGTCAAATTACGCCGGAAACGGTCGTCTTTGTTCTGATATTGCTCAAAACACGGAGTCGAATTCCGTTTGTTTGTTTTTCAGATATCGGTTAGTAACTTTTTTTCTATACATGCTAGCGACCTAAAACTTGTTTTATCGCATTCAGCGCGTCAAATTACGCCGGAAACGGTCGTCTTTGTTTTGATATTGCTCAAAACACGAAGTCGAATTCCGTTCGTTTGTTTCGTGGATATCGGTAAGTAACTTTTTTTCTATACATGCTAGCGACCTGAAACTTGTTTTATCGCATTCAGCGCGTCAACCTACGCCGGAAACGGCCGTATTTGTTTTGATATTGCTTGATAGACGAAGTCGGAGTCCGTTTGTTTGTTTTTCAGATATCGGTTGGTAACTTTTTTTCTATACATGCTAGCGACCTAAAACTTGTTTTATCGCATTCAGCGCGTCAAATTACGCCGGAAACGGCCGTCTTTGTTTTGATATTGCTCGAAACACGAAGTCGAAGTCCGTTTGTTTGTTTTTCAGATATCGGTTGGTAACTTTTTTTCTATACATGCTAGCGACCTCAAACTTGTTTTATCGCATTCAGCGCGTCAAATTACGCCGGAAACGGTTGTCTTTGTTTTGATATTGCTCAAAACACGAAGTCGAATTCCGTTCGTTTGTTTCGTGGATATCGGTGAGTAACTTTTTTTCTATACATGCTAGCGACCTAAAACTTGTTTTATCGCATTCAGCGCGTCAAATTACGCCGGAAACGGCCGTCTTTGTTTTGATATTGCTCGAAACACGAAGTCGAAGTCCGTTTGTTTGTTTTTCAGATATCGGTTGGTAACTTTTTTTCTATACATGCTAGCGACCTTAAACTTGTTTTATCGCATTCAGCGCGTCAAATTACGCCGGAAACGGTTGTCTTTGTTTTGATATTGCTCAAAACACGAAGTCGAATTCCGTTCGTTTGTTTCGTGGATATCGGTGAGTAACTTTTTTTCTATACATGCTAGCGACCTAAAACTTGTTTTATCGCATTCAGCGCGTCAAATTACGCCGGAAACGGCCGTCTTTGTTTTGATATTGCTCGAAACACGAAGTCGAAGTCCGTTTGATTGTTTTTCAGATATCGGTTGGTAACTTTTTTTCTATACACGCTAGCGACCTAAAACTTGTTTTATCGCATTCAGCGCGTCAAATTACGCCGGAATCGGTCGTCTTTGTTTTGATATTGCTCAAAACACGGAGTCAATTTCCGTTCGTTTGTTTTGTGGATATCGGTGAGTAACTTTTTTTCTATACATGCTAGCGACCTAAAACTTGTTTTATCGCATTCAGCCCGTCAAATTACGCCGGAAACGGTCGTCTTTGTTCTGATATTGCTCGATAGACGAAGTCGGAGTCCGTTTGTTTGTTTTTCAGATATCGGTTAGTAACTTTTTTTCTATACATGCTAGCGACCTGAAACTTGTTTCATCGCATTCAGCGCGTCAAATTACGCCGGAAACGGTCGTCTTTGTTCTGATATTGCTCAAAACACGGAGTCGAATTCCGTTTGTTTGTTTCGTGGATATCGGTGAGTAACTTTTTTTCTATACATGCTAGCGACCTCAAACTTGTTTTATCGCATTCAGCCCGTCAAATTACGCCGGAAACGGTCGTCTTCGTTTTGATATTGCTTAAAACACGAAGTCGCATTCCGTTCGTTTGTTTCGTGGATATCGGTGAGTAACTTTTTTTCTATACATGCTAGCGACCTAAAACTTGTTTTATTGCATTCAGCGCGTCAAATTACGCCGGAAACGGTCGTCTTTGTTTTGATATTGCTCAAAACACGAAGTCGAATTCCGTTCGTTTGTTTCGTGGATATCGGTGAGTAACTTTTTTTCTATACATGCTAGCGACCTAAAACTTGTTTTATCGCATTCAGCGCGTCAAATTACGCCGGAAACGGCCGTCTTTGTTTTGATATTGCTCGAAACACGAAGTCGAAGTCCGTTTGTTTGTTTTTCAGATATCGGTTGGTAACTTTTTTTCTCTACATGCTAGCGACCTAAAACTTGTTTTATCGCTTTCAGCGCGTCAAATTACGCCGGAAACGGTCGTCTTTGTTCTGATATTGCTCAAAACACGGAGTCAATTTCCGTTCGTTTGTTTCGTGGATATCGCTGAGTAACTTTTTTTCTATACATGCTAGCGACCTAAAACTTGTTTTATCGCATTCAGCGCGTCAAATTACGCCGGAAACGGCCGTCTTTGTTTTGATATTGCTCGAAACACGAAGTCGAAGTCCGTATGTTTGTTTTTCAGATATCGGTTGGTAACTTTTTTTCTATACATGCTAGCGACCTAAAACTTGTTTTATCGCATTCAGCGCGTCAAATTACGCCGGAAGCGGTCGTCTTTGTTTTGATATTGCTCAAAACACGGAGTCAATTTCCGTTCGTTTGTTTCGTGGATATCGGTGAGTAACTTTTTTTCTATACATGCTAGCGACCTGAAACTTGTTTTATCGCATTCAGCGCGTCAAATTACGCCGGAAACGGCCGTCTTTCTTTTGATATTGCTCGATAGACGAAGTCGGAGTCCGTTTGTTTGTTTTTCAGATATCGGTTAGTAACTTTTTCTCTATACATGCTAGCGACCTAAAACTTGTTTCATCGCATTCAGCGCGTCAAATTACGCCGGAAACGGTCGTCTTTGTTTTGATATTGCTCAAAACACGAAGTCGAATTCCGTTCGTTTGTTTCGTGGATATCGGTGAGTAACTTTTTTTCTATACATGCTAGCGACCTAAAACTTGTTTTATCGCATTCAGCGCGTCAAATTACGCCGGAAACGGCCGTCTTTGTTGTGATATTGCTCGAAACACGAAGTCGAAGTCCGTTTGATTGTTTTTCAGATATCGGTTGGTAACTTTTTTTCTATACACGCTAGCGACCTAAAACTTGTTTCATCGCATTCAGCGCGTCAAATTACGCCGGAAACGGTCGTCTTAGTTCTGATATTGCTCAAAACACGGAGTCGAATTCCGTTTGTTTGTTTCGTGGATATCGGTGAGTAACTTTTTTTCTATACATGCTAGCGACCTCAAACTTGTTTTATCGCATTCAGCCCGTCAAATTACGCCGGAAACGGTCGTCTTCGTTTTGATATTGCTTAAAACACGAAGTCGCATTCCGTTCGTTTGTTTCGTGGATATCGGTGAGTAACTTTTTTTCTATACATGCTAGCGACCTAAAACTTGTTTTATCGCATTCAGCGCGTCAAATTACGCCGGAAACGGTCGTCTTTGTTTTGATATTGCTCGAAACACGAAGTCGAATTCCGTTCGTTTGTTTCGTGGATATCGGTGAGTAACTTTTTTTCTATACATGCTAGCGACCTAAAACTTGTTTTATCGCATACAGCGCGTCAAATTACGCCGGAAACGGCCGTCTTTGTTTTGATATTGCTCGAAACACGAAGTCGAAGTCCGTTTGTTTGTTTTTCAGATATCGGTTGGTAACTTTTTTTCTATACATGCTAGCGACCTAAAACTTGTTTTATCGCTTTCAGCGCGTCAAATTACGCCGGAAACGGTCGTCTTTGTTTTGATATTGCTCAAAACACGGAGTCAATTTCCGTTCGTTTGTTTCGTGGATATCGCTGAGTAACTTTTTTTCTATACATGCTAGCGACCTAAAACTTGTTTTATCGCATTCAGCGCGTCAAATTACGCCGGAAACGGCCGTCTTTGTTTTGATATTGCTCGAAACACGAAGTCGAAGTCCGTATGTTTGTTTTTCAGATATCGGTTGGTAACTTTTTTTCTATACATGCTAGCGACCTAAAACTTGTTTTATCGCATTTAGCGCATCAAATTACGCCGGAAGCGGTCGTGTTTGTTTTGATATTGCTCAAAACACGAAGTCAATTTCCGTTCGTTTGTTTCGTGGATATCGGTGAGTAACTTTTTTTCTATACATGCTAGCGACCTGAAACTTGTTTTATCGCATTCAGCGCGTCAAATTACGCCGGAAACGGCCGTCTTTCTTTTGATATTGCTCGATAGACGAAGTCGGAGTCCGTTTGTTTGTTTTTCAGATATCGGTGAGTAACTTTTTTTCTATACATGCTAGCGACCTAAAACTTGTTTTATCGCATTCAGCGCGTCAAATTACGCCGGAAACGGCCGTCTTTGTTGTGATATTGCTCGAAACACGAAGTCGAAGTCCGTTTGATTGTTTTTCAGATATCGGTTGGTAACTTTTTTTCTATACACGCTAGCGACCTAAAACTTGTTTTATCGCATTCAGCGCGTCAAATTACGCCGGGAACGGTCGTCTTTGTTTTGATATTGCTCAAAACACGGAGTCAATTTCCGTTCGTTTGTTTCGTGGATATCGGTGAGTAACTTTTTTTCTATACATGCTAGCGACCTAAAACTTGTTTTATCGCATTCAGCGCGTCAAATTACGCCGGAAACGGTCGTCTTTGTTTTAATATTGCTCAAAACACGAAGTCGAATTCCGTTCGTTTGTTTCGTGGATATCGGTGAGTAACTTTTTTTCCATACACGCTAGCGACCTAAAACTTGTTTTATCGCATTCAGCGCGTCAAATCACGCCGGAAACGGTCGTCTTTGTTTTGATATTGCTCGAAACACGAAGTCGAAGTCCGTTTGTTTGTTTTTCAGATGTCGATTGGTAACTTTTTTTCTATACATGCTAGCGACCTAAAACTCGTTTTATCGCATTCAGCGCGTCAAATTACGCCGGAAACGGTCGTCTTTGTTTTGATATTGCTCAAAACACGAAGTCGAATTCCGTTCGTTTGTTTCGTGGATATCGGTGAGTAACTTTTTTTCTATACATGCTAGCGACCTAAAACTTGTTTCATCGCATTCAGCGCGTCAAATTACGCCGGAAAGGGTCGTCTTTGTTCTGATATTGCTCAAAACACGGGGTCGAATTCCGTTTGTTTGTTCCGTGGATATCGGTGAGTAACTTTTTTTCTATACATGCTAGCGACCTAAAACCTGTTTCATCGCATTCAGCGCGTCAAATTACGCCGGAAACGGTCGTCTTTGTTCTGATATTGCTCAAAACACGGAGTCGAATTCCGTTTGTTTGTTTTTCAGATATCGGTTAGTAACTTTTTTTCTATACATGCTAGCGACCTAAAACTTGTTTTATCGCATTTAGCGCATCAAATTACGCCGGAAGCGGTCGTGTTTGTTTTGATATTGCTCAAAACACGGAGTCAATTTCCGTTCGTTTGTTTCGTGGATATCGGTGAGTAACTTTTTTTCTATACATGCTAGCGACCTGAAACTTGTTTTATCGCATTCAGCGCGTCAAATTACGCCGGAAACGGCCGTCTTTCTTTTGATATTGCTCGATAGACGAAGTCGGAGTCCGTTTGTTTGTTTTTCAGATATCGGTGAGTAACTTTTTTTCTATACATGCTAGCGACCTAAAACTTGTTTTATCGCATTCAGCGCGTCAAATTACGCCGGAAACGGCCGTCTTTGTTGTGATATTGCTCGAAACACGAAGTCGAAGTCCGTTTGATTGTTTTTCAGATATCGGTTGGTAACTTTTTTTCTATACACGCTAGCGACCTAAAACTTGTTTTATCGCATTCAGCGCGTCAAATTACGCCGGGAACGGTCGTCTTTGTTTTGATATTGCTCAAAACACGGAGTCAATTTCCGTTCGTTTGTTTCGTGGATATCGGTGAGTAACTTTTTTTCTATACATGCTAGCGACCTAAAACTTGTTTTATCGCATTCAGCGCGTCAAATTACGCCGGAAACGGTCGTCTTTGTTTTAATATTGCTCAAAACACGAAGTCGAATTCCGTTCGTTTGTTTCGTGGATATCGGTGAGTAACTTTTTTTCCATACACGCTAGCGACCTAAAACTTGTTTTATCGCATTCAGCGCGTCAAATCACGCCGGAAACGGTCGTCTTTGTTTTGATATTGCTCGAAACACGAAGTCGAAGTCCGTTTGTTTGTTTTTCAGATGTCGATTGGTAACTTTTTTTCTATACATGCTAGCGACCTAAAACTCGTTTTATCGCATTCAGCGCGTCAAATTACGCCGGAAACGGTCGTCTTTGTTTTGATATTGCTCAAAACACGAAGTCGAATTCCGTTCGTTTGTTTCGTGGATATCGGTGAGTAACTTTTTTTCTATACATGCTAGCGACCTAAAACTTGTTTCATCGCATTCAGCGCGTCAAATTACGCCGGAAAGGGTCGTCTTTGTTCTGATATTGCTCAAAACACGGGGTCGAATTCCGTTTGTTTGTTCCGTGGATATCGGTGAGTAACTTTTTTTCTATACATGCTAGCGACCTAAAACCTGTTTCATCGCATTCAGCGCGTCAAATTACGCCGGAAACGGTCGTCTTTGTTCTGATATTGCTCAAAACACGGAGTCGAATTCCGTTTGTTTGTTTTTCAGATATCGGTTAGTAACTTTTTTTCTATACATGCTAGCGACCTAAAACTTGTTTTATCGCATTCAGCGCGTCAAATTACGCCGGAAACGGTCGTCTTTGTTTTGATATTGCTCAAAACACGAAGTCGAATTCCGTTCGTTTGTTTCGTGGATATCGGTAAGTAACTTTTTTTCTATACATGCTAGCGACCTGAAACTTGTTTTATCGCATTCAGCGCGTCAACCTACGCCGGAAACGGCCGTATTTGTTTTGATATTGCTCGATAGACGAAGTCGGAGTCCGTTTGTTTGTTTCTCAGATATCGGTTAGTAACTCTTTTTCTATACATGCTAGCGACCTAAAACTTGTTTTATCGCATTCAGCGCGTCAAATTACGCCGGAAACGGCCGTCTTTGTTTTGATATTGCTCGAAACACGAAGTCGAAGTCCGTTTGTTTGTTTTTCAGATATCGGTTGGTAACTTTTTTTCTATACATGCGAGCGACCTCAAACTTGTTTTATCGCATTCAGCGCGTCAAATTACGCCGGAAACGGTTGTCTTTGTTTTGATATTGCTCAAAACACGAAGTCGAATTCCGTTCGTTTGTTTCGTGGATATCGGTGAGTAACTTTTTTTCTATACATGCTAGCGACCTAAAACTTGTTTTATCGCATTCAGCGCGTCAAATTACGCCGGAAACGGCCGTCTTTGTTTTGATATTGCTCGAAACACGAAGTCGAAGTCCGTTTGTTTGTTTTTCAGATATCGGTTGGTAACTTTTTTTCTATACATGCTAGCGACCTAAAACTTGTTTTATCGCATTCAGCGCGTCAAATTACGCCGGAAACGGTCGTCTTTGTTTTGATATTGCTTAAAACACGAAGTCGAATTCCGTTCGTTTGTTTCGTGGATATCGGTGAGTAACTTTTTTTCTATACATGCTAGCGACCTGAAACTTGTTTTATCGCATTCAGCGCGTCAACCTACGCCGGAAACGGCCGTATTTGTTTTGATATTGCTCGATAGACGAAGTCGGAGTCCGTTTGTTTGTTTTTCAGATATCGGTTAGTAACTTTTTTTCTATACATGCTAGCGACCTAAAACTTGTTTTATCGCACTCAGCGCGTCAAATTACGCCGGAAACGGCCGTCTTTGTTTTGATATTGCTCGAAACACGAAGTCGAAGTCCGTTTGTTTGTTTTTCAGATATCGGTTGGTAACTTTTTTTCTATACATGCTAGCGACCTCAAACTTGTTTTATCGCATTCAGCGCGTCAAATTACGCCGGAAACGGTTGTCTTTGTTTTGATATTGCTCGAAACACGAAGTCGAAGTCCGTTTGTTTGTTTTTCAGATATCGGTTGGTAACTTTTTTTCTATACATGCTAGCGACCTAAAACTTGTTTTATCGCATTCAGCGCGTCAAATTACGCCGGAAACGGTCGTCTTTGTTTTGATATTGCTTAAAACACGAAGTCGAATTCCGTTCGTTTGTTTCGTGGATATCGGTGAGTAACTTTTTTTTTATACATGCTAGCGACCTAAAACTTGTTTTATCGCATTCAGCGCGTCAAATTACGCCGGAAACGGCCGTCTTTGTTTTGATATTGCTCGAAACACGAAGTCGAAGTCCGTTTGTTTGTTTTTCAGATATCGGTTGGTAACTTTTTTTCTATACATGCTAGCGACCTAAAACTTGTTTTATCGCATTCAGCGCGTCAAATTACGCCGGAAACGGTCGTCTTTGTTTTGATATTGCTCAAAACACGGAGTCAATTTCCGTTCGTTTGTTTTGTGGATATCGGTGAGTAACTTTTTTTCTATACATGCTAGCGACCTAAAACTTGTTTGATCGCATTCAGCCCGTCAAATTACGCCGGAAACGGTCGTCTTTGTTCTGATATTGCTCGATAGACGAAGTCGGAGTCCGTTTGTTTGTTTTTCAGATATCGGTTAGTAACTTTTTTTCTATACATGCTAGCGACCTAAAACTTGTTTCATCGCATTCAGCGCGTCAAATTACGCCGGAAACGGTCGTCTTTGTTCTGATATTGCTCAAAACACGGAGTCGAATTCCGTTTGTTTGTTTCGTGGATATCGGTGAGTCACTTTTTTTCTATACATGCTAGCGACCTCAAACTTGTTTTATCGCATTCAGCCCGTCAAATTACGCCGGAAACGGTCGTCTTCGTTTTGATATTGCTTAAAACACGAAGTCGAATTCCGTTCGTTTGTTTCGTGGATATCGGTGAGTAACTTTTTTTCTATACATGCTAGCGACCTAAAACTTGTTTTATCGCATTCAGCGCGTCAAATTACGCCGGAAACGGTCGTCTTTGTTTTGATATTGCTCAAAACCCGAAGTCGAATTCCGTTCGTTTGTTTCGTGGATATCGGTGAGTAACTTTTTTTCTATACATGCTAGCGACCTAAAACTTGTTTTATCGCATTCAGCGCGTCAAATTACGCCGGAAACGGCCGTCTTTGTTTTGATATTGCTCGAAACACGAAGTCGAAGTCCGTTTGTTTGTTTTTCAGATATCGGTTGGTAACTTTTTTTCTATACATGCTAGCGACCTAAAACTTGTTTTATCGCATTCAGCGCGTCAAATTACGCCGGAAACGGCCGTCTTTGTTTTGATATTGCTCGAAACACGAAGTCGAAGTCCGTTTGTTTGTGTTTCAGATATCGGTTGGTAACTTTTTTTCTATATATGCTAGCGACCTAAAACTTGTTTTATCGCTTTCAGCGCGTCAAATTACGCCGGAAACGGTCGTCTTTGTTTTGATATTGCTCAAAACACGGAGTCAATTTCCGTTCGTTTGTTTCGTGGATATCGCTGAGTAACTTTTTTTCTATACATGCTAGCGACCTAAAACTTGTTTTATCGCATTCAGCGCGTCAAATTACGCCGGAAACGGCCGTCTTTGTTTTGATATTGCTCGAAACACGAAGTCGAAGTCCGTTTGTTTGTTTTTCAGATATCGGTTGGTAACTTTTTTTCTATACATGCTAGCGATCTAAAACTTGTTTCATCGCATTCGGCGCGTCAAATTACGCCGGAAGCGGTCGTCTTTGTTTTGATATTGCTCAAAACACGGAGTCAATTTCCGTTCGTTTGTTTCGTGGATATCGGTGAGTAACTTTTTTTCTATACATGCTAGCGACCTGAAACTTGTTTTATCGCATTCAGCGCGTCAAATTACGCCGGAAACGGCCGTCTTTCTTTTGATATTGCTCGATAGACGAAGTCGGAGTCCGTTTGTTTGTTTTTCAGATATCGGTTAGTAACTTTTTTTCTATACATGCTAGCGACCTAAAACTTGTTTTATCGCATTCAGCGCGTCAAATTACGCCGGAAACGGCCGTCTTTGTTTTGATATTGCTCGAAACACGAAGTCGAAGTCCGTTTGTTTGTTTTTCAGATATCGGTTGGTAACTTTTTTTCTATACATGCTAGCGACCTCAAACTTGTTTTATCGCATTCAGCGCGTCAAATTACGCCGGAAACGGTTGTCTTTGTTTTGATATTGCTCAAAACACGAAGTCGAATTCCGTTCGTTTGTTTCGTGGATATCGGTGAGTAACTTTTTTTCTATACATGCTAGCGACCTAAAACTTGTTTTATCGCATTCAGCGCGTCAAATTACGCCAGAAACGGCCGTCTTTGTTTTGATATTGCTCGAAACACGAAGTCGAAGTCCGTTTGTTTGTTTTTCAGATATCGGTTGGTAACTTTTTTTCTATACATGCTAGCGACCTAAAACTTGTTTTATCGCATTCAGCGCGTCAAATTACGCCGGAAACGGTCGTCTTTGTTTTGATATTGCTCAAAACACGGAGTCAATTTCCGTTCGTTTGTTTCGTGGATATCGGTGAGTAACTTTTTTTCTATACATGCTAGCGACCTCAAACTTGTTTTATCGCATTCAGCGCGTCAAATTACGCCGGAAACGGTCGTCTTTGTTTTGATATTGCTCAAAACACGGAGTCAATTTCCGTTCGTTTGTTTTGTGGATATCGGTGAGTAACTTTTTTTCTATACATGCTAGCGACCTAAAACTTGTTTGATCGCATTCAGCCCGTCAAATTACGCCGGAAACGGTCGTCTTTGTTCTGATATTGCTCGATAGACGAAGTCGGAGTCCGTTTGTTTGTTTTTCAGATATCGGTTAGTAACTTTTTTTCTATACATGCTAGCGACCTAAAACTTGTTTCATCGCATTCAGCGCGTCAAATTACGCCGGAAACGGTCGTCTTTGTTCTGATATTGCTCAAAACACGGAGTCGAATTCCGTTTGTTTGTTTCGTGGATATCGGTGAGTAACTTTTTTTCTATACATGCTAGCGACCTCAAACTTGTTTTATCGCATTCAGCCCGTCAAATTACGCCGGAAACGGTCGTCTTCGTTTTGATATTGCTTAAAACACGAAGTCGAATTCCGTTCGTTTGTTTCGTGGATATCGGTGAGTAACTTTTTTTCTATACATGCTAGCGACCTAAAACTTGTTTTATCGCATTCAGCGCGTCAAATTACGCCGGAAACGGTCGTCTTTGTTTTGATATTGCTCAAAACCCGAAGTCGAATTCCGTTCGTTTGTTTCGTGGATATCGGTGAGTAACTTTTTTTCTATACATGCTAGCGACCTAAAACTTGTTTTATCGCATTCAGCGCGTCAAATTACGCCGGAAACGGCCGTCTTTGTTTTGATATTGCTCGAAACACGAAGTCGAAGTCCGTTTGTTTGTTTTTCAGATATCGGTTGGTAACTTTTTTTCTATACATGCTAGCGACCTAAAACTTGTTTTATCGCATTCAGCGCGTCAAATTACGCCGGAAACGGTCGTCTTTGTTTTGATATTGCTCAAAACACGGAGTCAATTTCCGTTCGTTTGTTTCGTGGATATCGCTGAGTAACTTTTTTTCTATACATGCTAGCGACCTAAAACTTGTTTTATCGCATTCAGCGCGTCAAATTACGCCGGAAACGGCCGTCTTTGTTTTGATATTGCTCGAAACACGAAGTCGAAGTCCGTTTGTTTGTTTTTCAGATATCGGTTGGTAACTTTTTTTCTATACATGCTAGCGATCTAAAACTTGTTTTATCGCATTCAGCGCGTCAAATTACGCCGGAAGCGGTCGTCTTTGTTTTGATATTGCTCAAAACACGGAGTCAATTTCCGTTCGTTTGTTTCGTGGATATCGGTGAGTAACTTTTTTTCTATACATGCTAGCGACCTGAAACTTGTTTTATCGCATTCAGCGCGTCAAATTACGCCGGAAACGGTCGTCTTTGTTTTGATATTGCTCAAAACACGGAGTCAATTTCCGTTCGTTTGTTTCGTGGATATCGCTGAGTAACTTTTTTTCTATACATGCTAGCGACCTAAAACTTGTTTTATCGCATTCAGCGCGTCAAATTACGCCGGAAACGGCCGTCTTTGTTTTGATATTGCTCGAAACACGAAGTCGAAGTCCGTTTGTTTGTTTTTCAGATATCGGTTGGTAACTTTTTTTCTATACATGCTAGCGATCTAAAACTTGTTTTATCGCATTCAGCGCGTCAAATTACGCCGGAAGCGGTCGTCTTTGTTTTGATATTGCTCAAAACACGGAGTCAATTTCCGTTCGTTTGTTTCGTGGATATCGGTGAGTAACTTTTTTTCTATACATGCTAGCGACCTGAAACTTGTTTTATCGCATTCAGCGCGTCAAATTACGCCGGAAACGGCCGTCTTTCTTTTGATATTGCTCGATAGACGAAGTCGGAGTCCGTTTGTTTGTTTTTCAGATATCGGTTAGTAACTTTTTTTCTATACATGCTAGCGACCTAAAACTTGTTTCATCGCATTCAGCGCGTCAAATTACGCCGGAAACGGTCGTCTTTGTTTTGATATTGCTCAAAACACGAAGTCGAATTCCGTTCGTTTGTTTCGTGGATATAGGTGAGTAACTTTTTTTCTATACATGCTAGCGACCTAAAACTTGTTTTATCGCATTCAGCGCGTCAAATTACGCCGGAAACGGCCGTCTTTGTTTTGATATTGCTCGAAACACGAAGTCGAAGTCCGTTTGTTTGTTTTTCAGATATCGGTTGGTAACTTTTTTTCTATACATGCTAGCGACCTAAAACTTGTTTTATCGCATTCAGCGCGTCAAATTACGCCGGAAACGGTCGTCTTTGTTTTGATATTGCTCAAAACACGGAGTCAATTTCCGTTCGTTTGTTTCGTGGATATCGGTGAGTAACTTTTTTTCTATACATGCTAGAGACCTAAAACTTGTTTTATCGCATTCAGCGCGTCAAATTACGCCGGAAACGGCCGTCTTTGTTCTGATATTGCTCGAAACACGAAGTCGAAGTCCGTTTGATTGTTTTTCAGATATCGGTTGGTAACTTTTTTTCTATACATGCTAGCGACCTAAAACTTGTTTTATCGCTTTCAGCGCGTCAAATTACGCCGGAAACGGTCGTCTTTGTTTTGATATTGCTCAAAACACGGAGTCAATTTCCGTTCGTTTGTTTCGTGGATATCGCTGAGTAACTTTTTTTCTATACATGCTAGCGACCTTAAACTTGTTTTATCGCATTCAGCGCGTCAAATTACGCCGGAAACGGCCGTCTTTGTTTTGATATTGCTCGAAACACGAAGTCGGAGTCCGTTTGTTTGTTTTTCAGATATCGGTTAGTAACTTTTTTTCTATACATGCTAGCGACCTAAAACTTGTTTTATCGCATTCAGCGCGTCAAATTACGCCGGAAACGGCCGTCTTTGTTTTGATATTGCTCGAAACACGAAGTCGAAGTCCGTTTGTTTGTTTTTCAGATATCGGTTGGTAACTTTTTTTCTATACATGCTAGCGACCTCAAACTTGTTTTATCGCATTCAGCGCGTCAAATTACGCCGGAAACGGTTGTCTTTGTTTTGATATTGCTCAAAACACGAAGTCGAATTCCGTTCGTTTGTTTCGTGGATATCGGTGAGTAACTTTTTTTCTATACATGCTAGCGACCTAAAACTTGTTTTATCGCATTCAGCGCGTCAAATTACGCCAGAAACGGCCGTCTTTGTTTTGATATTGCTCGAAACACGAAGTCGAAGTCCGTTTGTTTGTTTTTCAGATATCGGTTGGTAACTTTTTTTCTATACATGCTAGCGACCTAAAACTTGTTTTATCGCATTCAGCGCGTCAAATTACGCCGGAAACGGTCGTCTTTGTTTTGATATTGCTCAAAACACGGAGTCAATTTCCGTTCGTTTGTTTCGTGGATATCGGTGAGTAACTTTTTTTCTATACATGCTAGCGACCTCAAACTTGTTTTATCGCATTCAGCGCGTCAAATTACGCCGGAAACGGTCGTCTTTGTTTTGATATTGCTCAAAACACGGAGTCAATTTCCGTTCGTTTGTTTCGTGGATATCGGTGAGTAACTTTTTTTCTATACATGCTAGCGACCTAAAACTTGTTTGATCGCATTCAGCCCGTCAAATTACGCCGGAAACGGTCGTCTTTGTTCTGATATTGCTCGATAGACGAAGTCGGAGTCCGTTTGTTTGTTTTTCAGATATCGGTTAGTAACTTTTTTTCTATACATGCTAGCGACCTAAAACTTGTTTCATCGCATTCAGCGCGTCAAATTACGCCGGAAACGGTCGTCTTTGTTCTGATATTGCTCAAAACACGGAGTCGAATTCCGTTTGTTTGTTTCGTGGATATCGGTGAGTAACTTTTTTTCTATACATGCTAGCGACCTCAAACTTGTTTTATCGCATTCAGCCCGTCAAATTACGCCGGAAACGGTCGTCTTCGTTTTGATATTGCTTAAAACACGAAGTCGAATTCCGTTCGTTTGTTTCGTGGATATCGGTGAGTAACTTTTTTTCTATACATGCTAGCGACCTAAAACTTGTTTTATCGCATTCAGCGCGTCAAATTACGCCGGAAACGGTCGTCTTTGTTTTGATATTGCTCAAAACCCGAAGTCGAATTCCGTTCGTTTGTTTCGTGGATATCGGTAAGTAACTTTTTTTCTATACATGCTAGCGACCTAAAACTTGTTTTATCGCATTCAGCGCGTCAAATTACGCCGGAAACGGCCGTCTTTGTTTTGATATTGCTCGAAACACGAAGTCGAAGTCCGTTTGTTTGTTTTTCAGATATCGGTTGGTAACTTTTTTTCTATACATGCTAGCGACCTAAAACTTGTTTTATCGCATTCAGCGCGTCAAATTACGCCGGAAGCGGTCGTCTTTGTTTTGATATTGCTCAAAACACGGAGTCAATTTCCGTTCGTTTGTTTCGTGGATATCGGTGAGTAACTTTTTTTCTATACATGCTAGCGACCTGAAACTTGTTTTATCGCATTCAGCGCGTCAAATTACGCCGGAAACGGCCGTCTTTCTTTTGATATTGCTCGATAGACGAAGTCGGAGTCCGTTTGTTTGTTTTTCAGATATCGGTTAGTAACTTTTTTTCTATACATGCTAGCGACCTAAAACTTGTTTCATCGCATTCAGCGCGTCAAATTACGCCGGAAACGGTCGTCTTTGTTTTGATATTGCTCAAAACACGAAGTCGAATTCCGTTCGTTTGTTTCGTGGATATAGGTGAGTAACTTTTTTTCTATACATGCTAGCGACCTAAAACTTGTTTTATCGCATTCAGCGCGTCAAATTACGCCGGAAACGGCCGTCTTTGTTTTGATATTGCTCGAAACACGAAGTCGAAGTCCGTTTGTTTGTTTTTCAGATATCGGTTGGTAACTTTTTTTCTATACATGCTAGCGACCTAAAACTTGTTTTATCGCATTCAGCGCGTCAAATTACGCCGGAAACGATCGTCTTTGTTTTGATATTGCTCAAAACACGGAGTCAATTTCCGTTCGTTTGTTTCGTGGATATCGGTGAGTAACTTTTTTTCTATACATGCTAGAGACCTAAAACTTGTTTTATCGCATTCAGCGCGTCAAATTACGCCGGAAACGGCCGTCTTTGTTCTGATATTGCTCGAAACACGAAGTCGAAGTCCGTTTGATTGTTTTTCAGATATCGGTTGGTAACTTTTTTTCTATACATGCTAGCGACCTAAAACTTGTTTTATCGCTTTCAGCGCGTCAAATTACGCCGGAAACGGTCGTCTTTGTTTTGATATTGCTCAAAACACGGAGTCAATTTCCGTTCGTTTGTTTCGTGGATATCGCTGAGTAACTTTTTTTCTATACATGCTAGCGACCTAAAACTTGTTTTATCGCATTCAGCGCGTCAAATTACGCCGGAAACGGCCGTCTTTGTTTTGATATTGCTCGAAACACGAAGTCGAAGTCCGTTTGTTTGTTTTTCAGATATCGGTTGGTAACTTTTTTTCTATACATGCTAGCGACCTAAAACTTGTTTTATCGCATTCAGCGCGTCAAATTACGCCGGAAGCGGTCGTCTTTGTTTTGATATTGCTCAAAACACGGAGTCAATTTCCGTTCGTTTGTTTCGTGGATATCGGTGAGTAACTTTTTTTCTATACATGCTAGCGACCTGAAACTTGTTTTATCGCATTCAGCGCGTCAAATTACGCCGGAAACGGCCGTCTTTCTTTTGATATTGCTCGATAGACGAAGTCGGAGTCCGTTTGTTTGTTTTTCAGATATCGGTTGGTAACTTTTTTTCTATACATGCTAGCGACCTAAAACTTGTTTCATCGCATTCAGCGCGTCAAATTACGCCGGAAACGGTCGTCTTTGTTTTGATATTGCTCAAAACACGAAGTCGAATTCCGTTCGTTTGTTTCGTGGATATCGGTGAGTAACTTTTTTTCTATACATGCTAGCGACCTAAAACTTGTTTTATCGCATTCAGCGCGTCAAATTACGCCGGAAACGGCCGTCTTTGTTTTAATATTGCTCGAAACACGAAGTCGAAGTCCGTTTGTTTGTTTTTCAGATATCGGTTGGTAACTTTTTTTCTATACATGCTAGCGACCTAAAACTTGTTTCATCGCATTCAGCGCGTCAAATTACGCCGGAAACGGTCGTCTTTGTTTTGATATTGCTCAAAACACGAAGTCGAATTCCGTTCGTTTGTTTCGTGGATATCGGTGAGTAACTTTTTTTCTATACATGCTAGCGACCTAAAACTTGTTTTATCGCATTCAGCGCGTCAAATTACGCCGGAAACGGCCGTCTTTGTTTTAATATTGCTCGAAACACGAAGTCGAAGTCCGTTTGTTTGTTTTTCAGATATCGGTTGGTAACTTTTTTTCTATACATGCTAGCGACCTAAAACTTGTTTTATCGCATTCAGCGCGTCAAATTACGCCGGAAACGGTCGTCTTTGTTTTGATATTGCTCAAAACACGGAGTCAATTTCCGTTCGTTTGTTTCGTGGATATCGGTGAGTAACTTTTTTTCTATACATGCTAGCGACCTAAAACTTGTTTTATCGCATTCAGCGCGTCAAATTACGCCGGAAACGGCCGTCTTTGTTCTGATATTGCTCGAAACACGAAGTCGAAGTCCGTTTGATTGTTTTTCAGATATCGGTTGGTAACTTTTTTTCTATACACGCTAGCGACCTAAAACTTGTTTTATCGCATTCAGCGCGTCAAATTACGCCGAAAACGGTCGTCTTTGTTTTGATATTGCTCGAAACACGGAGTCAATTTCCGTTCGTTTGTTTCGTGGATATCGGTGAGTAACTTTTTTTCTATACATGCTAGCGACCTAAAACTTGTTTTATCGCATTCAGCCCGTCAAATTACGCCGGAAACGGTCGTCTTTGTTCTGATATTGCTCGATAGACGAAGTCGGAGTCCGTTTGTTTGTTTTTCAGATATCGGTTAGTAACTTTTTTTCTATACATGCTAGCGACCTAAAACTTGTTTCATCGCATTCAGCGCGTCAAATTACGCCGGAAACGGTCGTCTTTGTTCTGATATTGCTCAAAACACGGAGTCGAATTCCGTTTGTTTGTTTCGTGGATATCGGTGAGTAACTTTTTTTCTATACATGCTAGCGACCTCAAACTTGTTTTATCGCATTCAGCCCGTCAAATTACGCCGGAAACGGTCGTCTTCGTTTTGATATTGCTTAAAACACGAAGTCGAATTCCGTTCGTTTGTTTCGTGGATATCGGTGAGTAACTTTTTTTCTATACATGCTAGCGACCTAAAACTTGTTTTATCGCATTCAGCGCGTCAAATTACGCCGGAAACGGTCGTCTTTGTTTTGATATTGCTCAAAACACGAAGTCGAATTCCGTACGTTTGTTTCGTGGATATCGGTGAGTAACTTTTTTTCTATACATGCTAGGGACCTAAAACTTGTTTTATCGCATTCAGCGCGTCAAATTACGCCGGAAACGGCCGTCTTTGTTTTGATATTGCTCGAAACACGAAGTCGAAGTCCGTTTGTTTGTTTTTCAGATATCGGTTGGTAACTTTTTTTCTATACATGCTAGCGACCTAAAACTTGTTTTATCGCATTCAGCGCGTCAAATTACGCCGGAAACGGTCGTCTTTGTTTTGATATTGCTCAAAACACGGAGTCAATTTCCGTTCGTTTGTTTCGTGGATATCGCTGAGTAACTTTTTTTCTATACATGCTAGCGACCTAAAACTTGTTTTATCGCATTCAGCGCGTCAAATTACGCCGGAAACGGCCGTCTTTGTTTTGATATTGCTCGAAACACGAAGTCGAAGTCCGTTTGTTTGTTTTTCAGATAACGGTTGGTAACTTTTTTTCTATACATGCTAGCGATCTAAAACTTGTTTTATCGCATTCAGCGCGTCAAATTACGCCGGAAGCGGTCGTCTTTGTTTTGATATTGCTCAAAACACGGAGTCGATTTCCGTTCGTTTGTTTCGTGGATATCGGTGAGTAACTTTTTTTCTATACATGCTAGCGACCTGAAACTTGTTTTCTCGCATTCAGCGCGTGAAATTACGCCGGAAACGGCCGTCTTTCTTTTGATATTGCTCGATAGACGAAGTCGGAGTCCGTTTGTTTGTTTTTCAGATATCGGTTAGTAACTTTTTTTCTATACATGCTAGCGACCTAAAACTTGTTTCATCGCATTCAGCGCGTCAAATTACGCCGGAAACGGTCGTCTTTGTTTTGATATTGCTCAAAACACGAAGTCGAATTCCGTTCGTTTGTTTCGTGGATATAGGTGAGTAACTTTTTTTCTATACATGCTAGGGACCTAAAACTTGTTTTATCGCATTCAGCGCGTCAAATTACGCCGGAAACGGTCGTCTTTGTTTTGATATTGCTCGAAACACGAAGTCGAAGTCCGTTTGTTTGTTTTTCAGATATCGGTTGGTAACTTTTTTTCTATACATGCTAGCGACCTAAAACTTGTTTTATCGCATTCAGCGCGTCAAATTACGCCGGAAACGGTCGTCTTTGTTTTGATATTGCTCAAAACACGGAGTCAATTTCCGTTCGTTTGTTTCGTGGATATCGGTGAGTAACTTTTTTTCTATACATGCTAGAGACCTAAAACTTGTTTTATCGCATTCAGCGCGTCAAATTACGCCGAAAACGGTCGTCTTTGTTTTGATATTGCTCAAAACACGGAGTCAATTTCCGTTCGTTTGTTTCGTGGATATCGGTGAGTAACTTTTTTTCTATACATGCTAGCGACCTAAAACTTGTTTTATCGCATTCAGCCCGTCAAATTACGCCGGAAACGGTCGTCTTTGTTCTGATATTGCTCGATAGACGAAGTCGGAGTCCGTTTGTTTGTTTTTCAGATATCGGTTAGTAACTTTTTTTCTATACATGCTAGCGACCTAAAACTTGTTTCATCGCATTCAGCGCGTCAAATTACGCCGGAAACGGTCGTCTTTGTTCTGATATTGCTCAAAACACGGAGTCGAATTCCGTTTGTTTGTTTCGTGGATATCGGTGAGTAACTTTTTTTCTATACATGCTAGCGACCTCAAACTTGTTTTATCGCATTCAGCCCGTCAAATTACGCCGGAAACGGTCGTCTTCGTTTTGATATTGCTTAAAACACGAAGTCGAATTCCGTTCGTTTGTTTCGTGGATATCGGTGAGTAACTTTTTTTCTATACATGCTAGCGACCTAAAACTTGTTTTATCGCATTCAGCGCGTCAAATTACGCCGGAAACGGTCGTCTTTGTTTTGATATTGCTCAAAACACGAAGTCGAATTCCGTACGTTTGTTTCGTGGATATCGGTGAGTAACTTTTTTTCTATACATGCTAGGGACCTAAAACTTGTTTTATCGCATTCAGCGCGTCAAATTACGCCGGAAACGGCCGTCTTTGTTTTGATATTGCTCGAAACACGAAGTCGAAGTCCGTTTGTTTGTTTTTCAGATATCGGTTGGTAACTTTTTTTCTATACATGCTAGCGACCTAAAACTTGTTTTATCGCATTCAGCGCGTCAAATTACGCCGGAAACGGTCGTCTTTGTTTTGATATTGCTCAAAACACGGAGTCAATTTCCGTTCGTTTGTTTCGTGGATATCGCTGAGTAACTTTTTTTCTATACATGCTAGCGACCTAAAACTTGTTTTATCGCATTCAGCGCGTCAAATTACGCCGGAAACGGCCGTCTTTGTTTTGATATTGCTCGAAACACGAAGTCGAAGTCCGTTTGTTTGTTTTTCAGATATCGGTTGGTAACTTTTTTTCTATACATGCTAGCGATCTAAAACTTGTTTTATCGCATTCAGCGCGTCAAATTACGCCGGAAGCGGTCGTCTTTGTTTTGATATTGCTCAAAACACGGAGTCAATTTCCGTTCGTTTGTTTCGTGGATATCGGTGAGTAACTTTTTTTCTATACATGCTAGCGACCTGAAACTTGTTTTCTCGCATTCAGCGCGTGAAATTACGCCGGAAACGGCCGTCTTTCTTTTGATATTGCTCAATAGACGAAGTCGGAGTCCGTTTGTTTGTTTTTCAGATATCGGTTAGTAACTTTTTTTCTATACATGCTAGCGACCTAAAACTTGTTTCATCGCATTCAGCGCGTCAAATTACGCCGGAAACGGTCGTCTTTGTTTTGATATTGCTCAAAACACGAAGTCGAATTCCGTTCGTTTGTTTCGTGGATATAGGTGAGTAACTTTTTTTCTATACATGCTAGCGACCTAAAACTTGTTTTATCGCATTCAGCGCGTCAAATTACGCCGGAAACGGCCGTCTTTGTTTTGATATTGCTCGAAACACGAAGTCGAAGTCCGTTTGTTTGTTTATCAGATATCGGTTGGTAACTTTTTTTCTATACATGCTAGCGACCTAAAACTTGTTTTATCGCATTCAGCGCGTCAAATTACGCCGGAAACGGTCGTCTTTGTTTTGATATTGCTCAAAACACGGAGTCAATTTCCGTTCGTTTGTTTCGTGGATATCGGTGAGTAACTTTTTTTCTATACATGCTAGAGACCTAAAACTTGTTTTATCGCATTCAGCGCGTCAAATTACGCCGAAAACGGTCGTCTTTGTTTTGATATTGCTCAAAACACGGAGTCAATTTCCGTTCGTTTGTTTCGTGGATATCGGTGAGTAACTTTTTTTCTATACATGCTAGCGACCTAAAACTTGTTTTATCGCATTCAGCCCGTCAAATTACGCCGGAAACGGTCGTCTTTGTTCTGATATTGCTCGATAGACGAAGTCGGAGTCCGTTTGTTTGTTTTTCAGATATCGGTTAGTAACTTTTTTTCTATACATGCTAGCGACCTAAAACTTGTTTCATCGCATTCAGCGCGTCAAATTACGCCGGAAACGGTCGTCTTTGTTCTGATATTGCTCAAAACACGGAGTCGAATTCCGTTTGTTTGTTTCGTGGATATCGGTGAGTAACTTTTTTTCTATACATGCTAGCGACCTCAAACTTGTTTTATCGCATTCAGCCCGTCAAATTACGCCGGAAACGGTCGTCTTCGTTTTGATATTGCTTAAAACACGAAGTCGAATTCCGTTCGTTTGTTTCGTGGATATCGGTGAGTAACTTTTTTTCTATACATGCTAGCGACCTAAAACTTGTTTTATCGCATTCAGCGCGTCAAATTACGCCGGAAACGGTCGTCTTTGTTTTGATATTGCTCAAAACACGAAGCCGAATTTCGTACGTTTGTTTCGTGGATATCGGTGAGTAACTTTTTTTCTATACATGCTAGGGACCTAAAACTTGTTTTATCGCATTCAGCGCGTCAAATTACGCCGGAAACGGCCGTCTTTGTTTTGATATTGCTCGAAACACGAAGTCGAAGTCCGTTTGTTTGTTTTTTAGATATCGGTTGGTAACTTTTTTTCTATACATGCTAGCGACCTAAAACTTGTTTTATCGCATTCAGCGCGTCAAATTACGCCGGAAACGGTCGTCTTTGTTTTGATATTGCTCAAAACACGGAGTCAATTTCCGTTCGTTTGTTTCGTGGATATCGCTGAGTAACTTTTTTTCTATACATGCTAGCGACCTAAAACTTGTTTTATCGCATTCAGCGCGTCAAATTACGCCGGAAACGGCCGTCTTTGTTTTGATATTGCTCGAAACACGAAGTCGAAGTCCGTTTGTTTGTTTTTCAGATATCGGTTGGTAACTTTTTTTCTATACATGCTAGCGATCTAAAACTTGTTTTATCGCATTCAGCGCGTCAAATTACGCCGGAAGCGGTCGTCTTTGTTTTGATATTGCTCAAAACACGGAGTCAATTTCCGTTCGTTTGTTTCGTGGATATCGGTGAGTAACTTTTTTTCTATACATGCTAGCGACCTGAAACTTGTTTTCTCGCATTCAGCGCGTGAAATTACGCCGGAAACGGCCGTCTTTCTTTTGATATTGCTCGATAGACGAAGTCGGAGTCCGTTTGTTTGTTTTTCAGATATTGGTTAGTAACTTTTTTTCTATACATGCTAGCGACCTAAAACTTGTTTCATCGCATTCAGCGCGTCAAATTACGCCGGAAACGGTCGTCTTTGTTTTGATATTGCTCAAAACACGAAGTCGAATTCCGTTCGTTTGTTTCGTGGATATAGGTGAGTAACTTTTTTTCTATACATGCTAGCGACCTAAAACTTGTTTTATCGCATTCAGCGCGTCAAATTACGCCGGAAACGGTCGTCTTTGTTTTGATATTGCTCAAAACACGGAGTCAATTTCCGTTCGTTTGTTTCGTGGATATCGGTGAGTAACTTTTTTTCTATACATGCTAGAGACCTAAAACTTGTTTTATCGCATTCAGCGCGTCAAATTACGCCGAAAACGGTCGTCTTTGTTTTGATATTGCTCAAAACACGGAGTCAATTTCCGTTCGTTTGTTTCGTGGATATCGGTGAGTAACTTTTTTTCTATACATGCTAGCGACCTAAAACTTGTTTTATCGCATTCAGCCCGTCAAATTACGCCGGAAACGGTCGTCTTTGTTCTGATATTGCTCGATAGACGAAGTCGGAGTCCGTTTGTTTGTTTTTCAGATATCGGTTAGTAACTTTTTTTCTATACATGCTAGCGACCTAAAACTTGTTTCATCGCATTCAGCGCGTCAAATTACGCCGGAAACGGTCGTCTTTGTTCTGATATTGCTCAAAACACGGAGTCGAATTCCGTTTGTTTGTTTCGTGGATATCGGTGAGTAACTTTTTTTCTATACATGCTAGGGACCTAAAACTTGTTTTATCGCATTCAGCGCGTCAAATTACGCCGGAAACGGTCGTCTTTGTTTTGATATTGCTCAAAACACGGAGTCAATTTCCGTTCGTTTGTTTCGTGGATATCGCTGAGTAACTTTTTTTCTATACATGCTAGCGACCTAAAACTTGTTTTATCGCATTCAGCGCGTCAAATTACGCCGGAAACGGCCGTCTTTGTTTTGATATTGCTCGAAACACGAAGTCGAAGTCCGTTTGTTTGTTTTTCAGATATCGGTTGGTAACTTTTTTTCTATACATGCTAGCGATCTAAAACTTGTTTTATCGCATTCAGCGCGTCAAATTACGCCGGAAGCGGTCGTCTTTGTTTTGATATTGCTCAAAACACGGAGTCAATTTCCGTTCGTTTGTTTCGTGGATATCGGTGAGTAACTTTTTTTCTATACATGCTAGCGACCTGAAACTTGTTTTCTCGCATTCAGCGCGTGAAATTACGCCGGAAACGGCCGTCTTTCTTTTGATATTGCTCGATAGACGAAGTCGGAGTCCGTTTGTTTGTTTTTCAGATATCGGTTAGTAACTTTTTTTCTATACATGCTAGCGACCTAAAACTTGTTTCATCGCATTCAGCGCGTCAAATTACGCCGGAAACGGTCGTCTTTGTTTTGATATTGCTCAAAACACGAAGTCGAATTCCGTTCGTTTGTTTCGTGGATATAGGTGAGTAACTTTTTTTCTATACATGCTAGCGACCTAAAACTTGTTTTATTGCATTCAGCGCGTCAAATTACGCCGGAAACGGCCGTCTTTGTTTTGATATTGCTCGAAACACGAAGTCGAAGTCCGTTTGTTTGTTTTTCAGATATCGGTTGGTAACTTTTTTTCTATACATGCTAGCGACCTAAAACTTGTTTTATCGCATTCAGCGCGTCAAATTACGGCGGAAACGGTCGTCTTTGTTTTGATAT
Organism: Diprion similis; assembly: GCF_021155765.1. NCBI lineage: Eukaryota > Metazoa > Arthropoda > Insecta > Hymenoptera > Diprionidae > Diprion > Diprion similis. The sequence goes on along the minus strand of NC_060113.1, from coordinate 12,216,995 downwards.
TGCTCAAAACACGGAGTCAATTTCCGTTCGTTTGTTTCGTGGATATCGGTGAGTAACTTTTTTTCTATACATGCTAGAGACCTAAAACTTGTTTTATCGCATTCAGCGCGTCAAATTACGCCGAAAACGGTCGTCTTTGTTTTGATATTGCTCAAAACACGGAGTCAATTTCCGTTCGTTTGTTTCGTGGATATCGGTGAGTAACTTTTTTTCTATACATGCTAGCGACCTAAAACTTGTTTTATCGCATTCAGCCCGTCAAATTACGCCGGAAACGGTCGTCTTTGTTCTGATATTGCTCGATAGACGAAGTCGGAGTCCGTTTGTTTGTTTTTCAGATATCGGTTAGTAACTTTTTTTCTATACATGCTAGCGACCTAAAACTTGTTTCATCGCATTCAGCGCGTCAAATTACGCCGGAAACGGTCGTCTTTGTTCTGATATTGCTCAAAACACGGAGTCGAATTCCGTTTGTTTGTTTCGTGGATATCGGTGAGTAACTTTTTTTCTATACATGCTAGCGACCTCAAACTTGTTTTATCGCATTCAGCCCGTCAAATTACGCCGGAAACGGTCGTCTTCGTTTTGATATTGCTTAAAACACGAAGTCGAATTCCGTTCGTTTGTTTCGTGGATATCGGTGAGTAACTTTTTTTCTATACATGCTAGCGACCTAAAACTTGTTTTATCGCATTCAGCGCGTCAAATTACGCCGGAAACGGTCGTCTTTGTTTTGATATTGCTCAAAACACGAAGCCGAATTTCGTACGTTTGTTTCGTGGATATCGGTGAGTAACTTTTTTTCTATACATGCTAGGGACCTAAAACTTGTTTTATCGCATTCAGCGCGTCAAATTACGCCGGAAACGGCCGTCTTTGTTTTGATATTGCTCGAAACACGAAGTCGAAGTCCGTTTGTTTGTTTTTCAGATATCGGTTGGTAACTTTTTTTCTATACATGCTAGCGACCTAAAACTTGTTTTATCGCATTCAGCGCGTCAAATTACGCCGGAAACGGTCGTCTTTGTTTTGATATTGCTCAAAACACGGAGTCAATTTCCGTTCGTTTGTTTCGTGGATATCGCTGAGTAACTTTTTTTCTATACATGCTAGCGACCTGAAACTTGTTTTATCGCATTCAGCGCGTCAAATTACGCCGGAAACGGCCGTCTTTGTTTTGATATTGCTCGAAACACGAAGTCGAAGTCCGTTTGTTTGTTTTTCAGATATCGGTTGGTAACTTTTTTTCTATACATGCTAGCGACCTAAAACTTGTTTTATCGCATTCAGCGCGTCAAATTACGCCGGAAGCGGTCGTCTTTGTTTTGATATTGCTCAAAACACGGAGTCAATTTCCGTTCGTTTGTTTCGTGGATATCGGTGAGTAACTTTTTTTCTATACATGCTAGCGACCTGAAACTTGTTTTCTCGCATTCAGCGCGTGAAATTACGCCGGAAACGGCCGTCTTTCTTTTGATATTGCTCGATAGACGAAGTCGGAGTCCGTTTGTTTGTTTTTCAGATATTGGTTAGTAACTTTCTTTCTATACATGCTAGCGACCTAAAACTTGTTTCATCGCATTCAGCGCGTCAAATTACGCCGGAAACGGTCGTCTTTGTTTTGATATTGCTCAAAACACGAAGTCGAATTCCGTTCGTTTGTTTCGTGGATATAGGTGAGTAACTTTTTTTCTATACATGCTAGCGACCTAAAACTTGTTTTATCGCATTCAGCGCGTCAAATTACGCCGGAAACGGCCGTCTTTGTTTTGATATTGCTCGAAACACGAAGTCGAAGTCCGTTTGTTTGTTTTTCAGATATCGGTTGGTAACTTTTTTTCTATACATGCTAGCGACCTAAAACTTGTTTTATCGCATTCAGCGCGTCAAATTACGCCGGAAACGGTCGTCTTTGTTTTGATATTGCTCAAAACACGGAGTCAATTTCCGTTCGTTTGTTTCGTGGATATCGGTGAGTAACTTTTTTTCTATACATGCTAGAGACCTAAAACTTGTTTTATCGCATTCAGCGCGTCAAATTACGCCGGAAACGGCCGTCTTTGTTCTGATATTGCTCGAAACACGAAGTCGAAGTCCGTTTGTTTGTTTTTCAGATATCGGTTGGTAACTTTTTTTCTATACATGCTAGCGACCTAAAACTTGTTTTATCGCATTCAGCGCGTCAAATTACGCCGGAAACGGCCGTCTTTGTTTTGATATTGCTCGAAACACGAAGTCGAAGTCCGTTTGTTTGTTTTTCAGATATCGGTTGGTAACTTTTTTTCTATACATGCCAGCGACCTAAAACTTGTGTTATCGCATTCAGCGCGTCAAATTACGCCGGAAGCGGTCGTCTTTGTTTTGATATTGCTCAAAACACGGAGTCAATTTCCGTTCGTTTGTTTCGTGGATATCGGTGAGTAACTTTTTTTCTATACATGCTAGCGACCTGAAACTTGTTTTATCGCATTCAGCGCGTCAAATTACGCCGGAAACGGCCGTCTTTCTTTTGATATTGCTCGATAGACGAAGTCGGAGTCCGTTTGTTTGTTTTTCAGATATCGGTTGGTAACTTTTTTTCTATACATGCTAGCGACCTAAAACTTGTTTCATCGCATTCAGCGCGTCAAATTACGCCGGAAACGGTCGTCTTTGTTTTGATATTGCTCAAAACACGAAGTCGAATTCCGTTCGTTTGTTTCGTGGATATCGGTGAGTAACTTTTTTTCTATACATGCTAGCGACCTAAAACTTGTTTTATCGCATTCAGCGCGTCAAATTACGCCGGAAACGGCCGTCTTTGTTTTGATATTGCTCGAAACACGAAGTCGAAGTCCGTTTGTTTGTTTTTCAGATATCGGTTGGTAACTTTTTTTCTATACATGCTAGCGACCTAAAACTTGTTTTATCGCATTCAGCGCGTCAAATTACGCCGGAAACGGTCGTCTTTGTTTTGATATTGCTCAAAACACGGAGTCAATTTCCGTTCGTTTGTTTCGTGGATATCGGTGAGTAACTTTATTTCTATACATGCTAGCGACCTAAAACTTGTTTTATCGCATTCAGCGCGTCAAATTACGCCGGAAACGGCCGTCTTTGTTCTGATATTGCTCGAAACACGGAGTCGAAGTCCGTTTGATTGTTTTTCAGATATCGGTTGGTAACTTTTTTTCTATACACGCTAGCGACCTAAAACTTGTTTTATCACATTCAGCGCGTCAAATTACGCCGAAAACGGTCGTCTTTGTTTTGATATTGCTCAAAACACGGAGTCAATTTCCGTTCGTTTGTTTCGTGGATATCGGTGAGTAACTTTTTTTCTATACATGCTAGCGACCTAAAACTTGTTTTATCGCATTCAGCCCGTCAAATTACGCCGGAAACGGTCGTCTTTGTTCTGATATTGCTCGATAGACGAAGTCGGAGTCCGTTTGTTTGTTTTTCAGATATCGGTTAGTAACTTTTTTTCTATACATGCTAGCGACCTAAAACTTGTTTCATCGCATTCAGCGCGTCAAATTACGCCGGAAACGGTCGTCTTTGTTCTGATATTGCTCAAAACACGGAGTCGAATTCCGTTTGTTTGTTTCGTGGATATCGGTGAGTAACTTTTTTTCTATACATGCTAGCGACCTCAAACTTGTTTTATCGCATTCAGCCCGTCAAATTACGCCGGAAACGGTCGTCTTCGTTTTGATATTGCTTAAAACACGAAGTCGAATTCCGTTCGTTTGTTTCGTGGATATCGGTGAGTAACTTTTTTTCTATACATGCTAGCGACCTAAAACTTGTTTTATCGCAATCAGCGCGTCAAATTACGCCGGAAACGGCCGTCTTTGTTTTGATATTGCTCGAAACACGAAGTCGAAGTCCGTTTGTTTGTTTTTCAGATATCGGTTGGTAACTTTTTTTCTATACATGCTAGCGACCTAAAACTTGTTTTATCGCATTCAGCGCGTCAAATTACGCCGGAAACGGCCGTCTTTGTTTTGATATTGCTCGAAACACGAAGTCGAAGTCCGTTTGTTTGTTTTTCAGATATCGGTTGGTAACTTTTTTTCTATACATGCTAGCGACCTCAAACTTGTTTTATCGCATTCAGCGCGTCAAATTACGCCGGAAACGGTTGTCTTTGTTTTGATATTGCTCAAAACACGAAGTCGAATTCCGTTCGTTTGTTTCGTGGATATCGGTGAGTAACTTTTTTTCTATACATGCTAGCGACCTAAAACTTGTTTTATCGCATTCAGCGCGTCAAATTACGCCGGAAACGGCCGTCTTTGTTTTGATATTGCTCGAAACACGAAGTCGAAGTCCGTTTGTTTGTTTTCCAGATATCGGTTGGTAACTTTTTTTCTATACATGCTAGCGACCTAAAACTTGTTTTATCGCATTCAGCGCGTCAAATTACGCCGGAAACGGTCGTCTTTGTTCTGATATTGCTCGATAGACGAAGTCGGAGTCCGTTTGTTTGTTTTTCAGATATCGGTTAGTAACTTTTTTTCTATACATGCTAGCGACCTAAAACTTGTTTCATCGCATTCAGCGCGTCAAATCACGCCGGAAACGGTCGTCTTTGTTTTGATATTGCTCGAAACACGAAGTCGAAGTCCGTTTGTTTGTTTTTCAGATGTCGGTTGGTAACTTTTTTTCTATACATGCTAGCGACCTAAAACTCGTTTTATCGCATTCAGCGCGTCAAATTACGCCGGAAACGGTCGTCTTTGTTTTGATATTGCTCGAAACACGAAGTCGAAGTCCGTTTGTTTGTTTTTCAGATATCGGTTGGTAACTTTTTTTCTATACATGCTAGCGACCTAAAACTTGTCTTATCGCATTCAGCGCGTCAAATTACGCCGGAAACGGTCGTCTTTGTTCTGATATTGCTCAAAACACGGAGTCGAATTCCGTTTGTTTGTTTCGTGGATATCGGTGAGTAACTTTTTTTCTATACATGCTAGCGACCTCAAACTTGTTTTATCGCATTCAGCCCGTCAAATTACGCCGGAAACGGTCGTCTTCGTTTTGATATTGCTTAAAACACGAAGTCGAATTCCGTTCGTTTGTTTCGTGGATATCGGTGAGTAACTTTTTTTCTATACATGCTAGCGACCTAAAACTTGTTTTATCGCATTCAGCGCGTCAAATTACGCCGGAAACGGCCGTCTTTGTTTTGATATTGCTCGAAACACGAAGTCGAAGTCCGTTTGTTTGTTTTTCAGATATCGGTTGGTAACTTTTTTTCTATACATGCTAGCGACCTAAAACTTGTTTTATCGCATTCAGCGCGTCAAATTACGCCGGAAACGGCCGTCTTTGTTTTGATATTGCTCGAAACACGAAGTCGAAGTCCGTTTGTTTGTTTTTCAGATATCGGTTGGTAACTTTTTTTCTATACATGCTAGCGACCTCAAACTTGTTTTATCGCATTCAGCGCGTCAAATTACGCCGGAAACGGTTGTCTTTGTTTTGATATTGCTCAAAACACGAAGTCGAATTCCGTTCGTTTGTTTCGTGGATATCGGTGAGTAACTTTTTTTCTATACATGCTAGCGACCTAAAACTTGTTTTATCGCATTCAGCGCGTCAAATTACGCCGGAAACGGCCGTCTTTGTTTTGATATTGCTCGAAACACGAAGTCGAAGTCCGTTTGTTTGTTTTCCAGATATCGGTTGGTAACTTTTTTTCTATACATGCTAGCGACCTAAAACTTGTTTTATCGCATTCAGCGCGTCAAATTACGCCGGAAACGGTCGTCTTTGTTTTGATATTGCTTAAAACACGAAGTCGAATTCCGTTCGTTTGTTTCGTGGATATCGGTGAGTAACTTTTTTTTTATACATGCTAGCGACCTAAAACTTGTTTTATCGCATTCAGCGCGTCAAATCACGCCGGAAACGGTCGTCTTTGTTTTGATATTGCTCGAAACACGAAGTCGAAGTCCGTTTGTTTGTTTTTCAGATGTCGGTTGGTAACTTTTTTTCTATACATGCTAGCGACCTAAAACTCGTTTTATCGCATTCAGCGCGTCAAATTACGCCGGAAACGGTCGTCTTTGTTTTGATATTGCTCGAAACACGAAGTCGAAGTCCGTTTGTTTGTTTTTCAGATATCGGTTGGTAACTTTTTTTCTATACATGCTAGCGACCTAAAACTTGTCTTATCGCATTCAGCGCGTCAAATTACGCCGGAAACGGTCGTCTTTGTTCTGATATTGCTCAAAACACGGAGTCGAATTCCGTTTGTTTGTTTCGTGGATATCGGTGAGTAACTTTTTTTCTATACATGCTAGCGACCTCAAACTTGTTTTATCGCATTCAGCCCGTCAAATTACGCCGGAAACGGTCGTCTTCGTTTTGATATTGCTTAAAACACGAAGTCGAATTCCGTTCGTTTGTTTCGTGGATATCGGTGAGTAACTTTTTTTCTATACATGCTAGCGACCTAAAACTTGTTTTATCGCATTCAGCGCGTCAAATTACGCCGGAAACGGCCGTCTTTGTTTTGATATTGCTCGAAACACGAAGTCGAAGTCCGTTTGTTTGTTTTTCAGATATCGGTTGGTAACTTTTTTTCTATACATGCTAGCGACCTAAAACTTGTTTTATCGCATTCAGCCCGTCAAATTACGCCGGAAACGGTCGTCTTCGTTTTGATATTGCTTAAAACACGAAGTCGAATTCCGTTCGTTTGTTTCGTGGATATCGGTGAGTAACTTTTTTTCTATACATGCTAGCGACCTAAAACTTGTTTTATCGCATTCAGCGCGTCAAATCACGCCGGAAACGGTCGTCTTTGTTTTGATATTGCTCGAAACACGAAGTCGAAGTCCGTTTGTTTGTTTTTCAGATGTCGGTTGGTAACTTTTTTTCTATACATGCTAGCGACCTAAAACTTGTTTTATCGCATTCAGCGCGTCAAATTACGCCGGAAACGGCCGTCTTTGTTTTGATATTGCTCGAAACACGAAGTCGAAGTCCGTTTGTTTGTTTTTCAGATATCGGTTGGTAACTTTTTTTCTATACATGCTAGCGACCTCAAACTTGTTTTATCGCATTCAGCGCGTCAAATTACGCCGGAAACGGTTGTCTTTGTTTTGATATTGCTCAAAACACGAAGTCGAATTCCGTTCGTTTGTTTCGTGGATATCGGTGAGTAACTTTTTTTCTATACATGCTAGCGACCTAAAACTTGTTTTATCGCATTCAGCGCGTCAAATTACGCCGGAAACGGCCGTCTTTGTTTTGATATTGCTCGAAACACGAAGTCGAAGTCCGTTTGTTTGTTTTCCAGATATCGGTTGGTAACTTTTTTTCTATACATGCTAGCGACCTAAAACTTGTTTTATCGCATTCAGCGCGTCAAATTACGCCGGAAACGGTCGTCTTTGTTTTGATATTGCTTAAAACACGAAGTCGAATTCCGTTCGTTTGTTTCGTGGATATCGGTGAGTAACTTTTTTTTTATACATGCTAGCGACCTAAAACTTGTTTTATCGCATTCAGCGCGTCAAATCACGCCGGAAACGGTCGTCTTTGTTTTGATATTGCTCGAAACACGAAGTCGAAGTCCGTTTGTTTGTTTTTCAGATGTCGGTTGGTAACTTTTTTTCTATACATGCTAGCGACCTAAAACTCGTTTTATCGCATTCAGCGCGTCAAATTACGCCGGAAACGGTCGTCTTTGTTTTGATATTGCTCGAAACACGAAGTCGAAGTCCGTTTGTTTGTTTTTCAGATATCGGTTGGTAACTTTTTTTCTATACATGCTAGCGACCTAAAACTTGTCTTATCGCATTCAGCGCGTCAAATTACGCCGGAAACGGTCGTCTTTGTTCTGATATTGCTCAAAACACGGAGTCGAATTCCGTTTGTTTGTTTCGTGGATATCGGTGAGTAACTTTTTTTCTATACATGCTAGCGACCTCAAACTTGTTTTATCGCATTCAGCCCGTCAAATTACGCCGGAAACGGTCGTCTTCGTTTTGATATTGCTTAAAACACGAAGTCGAATTCCGTTCGTTTGTTTCGTGGATATCGGTGAGTAACTTTTTTTCTATACATGCTAGCGACCTAAAACTTGTTTTATCGCATTCAGCGCGTCAAATTACGCCGGAAACGGCCGTCTTTGTTTTGATATTGCTCGAAACACGAAGTCGAAGTCCGTTTGTTTGTTTTTCAGATATCGGTTGGTAACTTTTTTTCTATACATGCTAGCGACCTAAAACTTGTTTTATCGCATTCAGCGCGTCAAATTACGCCGGAAACGGCCGTCTTTGTTTTGATATTGCTCGAAACACGAAGTCGAAGTCCGTTTGTTTGTTTTTCAGATATCGGTTGGTAACTTTTTTTCTATACATGCTAGCGACCTCAAACTTGTTTTATCGCATTCAGCGCGTCAAATTACGCCGGAAACGGTTGTCTTTGTTTTGATATTGCTCAAAACACGAAGTCGAATTCCGTTCGTTTGTTTCGTGGATATCGGTGAGTAACTTTTTTTCTATACATGCTAGCGACCTAAAACTTGTTTTATCGCATTCAGCGCGTCAAATTACGCCGGAAACGGCCGTCTTTGTTTTGATATTGCTCGAAACACGAAGTCGAAGTCCGTTTGTTTGTTTTTCAGATATCGGTTGGTAACTTTTTTTCTATACATGCTAGCGACCTAAAACTTGTTTTATCGCATTCAGCGCGTCAAATTACGCCGGAAACGGTCGTCTTTGTTTTGATATTGCTTAAAACACGAAGTCGAATTCCGTTCGTTTGTTTCGTGGATATCGGTGAGTAACTTTTTTTTTATACATGCTAGCGACCTAAAACTTGTTTTATCGCATTCAGCGCGTCAAATCACGCCGGAAACGGTCGTCTTTGTTTTGATATTGCTCGAAACACGAAGTCGAAGTCCGTTTGTTTGTTTTTCAGATGTCGGTTGGTAACTTTTTTTCTATACATGCTAGCGACCTAAAACTTGTTTTATCGCATTCAGCGCGTCAAATTACGCCGGAAACGGTCGTCTTTGTTTTGATATTGCTCAAAACACGAAGTCGAATTCCGTTTGTTTGTTTCGTGGATATCGGTGAGTAACTTTTTTTCTATACATGCTAGCGACCTAAAACTTGTTTCATCGCATTCAGCGCGTCAAATTACGCCGGAAAGGGTCGTCTTTGTTCTGATATTGCTCAAAACACGGGGTCGAATTCCGTTTGTTTGTTTCGTGGATATCGGTGAGTAACTTTTTTTCTATACATGCTAGCGACCTAAAACCTGTTTCATCGCATTCAGCGCGTCAAATTACGCCGGAAACGGTCGTCTTTGTTCTGATATTGCTCAAAACACGGAGTCGAATTCCGTTTGTTTGTTTTTCAGATATCGGTTAGTAACTTTTTTTCTATACATGCTAGCGACCTAAAACTTGTTTTATCGCATTCAGCGCGTCAAATTACGCCGGAAACGGTCGTCTTTGTTTTGATATTGCTCAAAACACGAAGTCGAATTCCGTTCGTTTGTTTCGTGGATATCGGTAAGTAACTTTTTTTCTATACATGCTAGCGACCTGAAACTTGTTTTATCGCATTCAGCGCGTCAACCTACGCCGGAAACGGCCATATTTGTTTTGATATTGCTCGATAGACGAAGTCGGAGTCCGTTTGTTTGTTTTTCAGATATCGGTTAGTAACTTTTTTTCTATACATGCTAGCGACCTAAAACTTGTTTTATCGCACTCAGCGCGTCAAATTACGCCGGAAACGGCCGTCTTTGTTTTGATATTGCTCGAAACACGAAGTCGAAGTCCGTTTGTTTGTTTTTCAGATATCGGTTGGTAACTTTTTTTCTATACATGCTAGCGACCTCAAACTTGTTTTATCGCATTCAGCGCGTCAAATTACGCCGGAAACGGTTGTCTTTGTTTTGATATTGCTCAAAACACGAAGTCGAATTCCGTTCGTTTGTTTCGTGGATATCGGTGAGTAACTTTTTTTCTATACATGCTAGCGACCTAAAACTTGTTTTATCGCATTCAGCGCGTCAAATTACGCCGGAAACGGCCGTCTTTGTTTTGATATTGCTCGAAACACGAAGTCGAAGTCCGTTTGTTTGTTTTTCAGATATCGGTTGGTAACTTTTTTTCTATACATGCTAGCGACCTAAAACTTGTTTTATCGCATTCAGCGCGTCAAATTACGCCGGAAACGGTCGTCTTTGTTTTGATATTGCTCAAAACACGGAGTCAATTTCCGTTCGTTTGTTTTGTGGATATCGGTGAGTAACTTTTTTTCTATACATGCTAGCGACCTAAAACTTGTTTGATCGCATTCAGCCCGTCAAATTACGCCGGAAACGGTCGTCTTTGTTCTGATATTGCTCGATAGACGAAGTCGGAGTCCGTTTGTTTGTTTTTCAGATATCGGTTAGTAACTTTTTTTCTATACATGCTAGCGACCTAAAACTTGTTTCATCGCATTCAGCGCGTCAAATTACGCCGGAAACGGTCGTCTTTGTTCTGATATTGCTCAAAACACGGAGTCGAATTCCGTTTGTTTGTTTCGTGGATATCGGTGAGTCACTTTTTTTCTATACATGCTAGCGACCTCAAACTTGTTTTATCGCATTCAGCCCGTCAAATTACGCCGGAAACGGTCGTCTTCGTTTTGATATTGCTTAAAACACGAAGTCGAATTCCGTTCGTTTGTTTCGTGGATATCGGTGAGTAACTTTTTTTCTATACATGCTAGCGACCTAAAACTTGTTTTATCGCATTCAGCGCGTCAAATTACGCCGGAAACGGTCGTCTTTGTTTTGATATTGCTCAAAACCCGAAGTCGAATTCCGTTCGTTTGTTTCGTGGATATCGGTGAGTAACTTTTTTTCTATACATGCTAGCGACCTAAAACTTGTTTTATCGCATTCAGCCCGTCAAATTACGCCGGAAACGGTCGTCTTTGTTCTGATATTGCTCGATAGACGAAGTCGGAGTCCGTTTGTTTGTTTTTCAGATATCGGTTAGTAACTTTTTTTCTATACATGCTAGCGACCTAAAACTTGTTTCATCGCATTCAGCGCGTCAAATTACGCCGGAAACGGTCGTCTTTGTTCTGATATTGCTCAAAACACGGAGTCGAATTCCGTTTGTTTGTTTCGTGGATATCGGTGAGTAACTTTTTTTCTATACATGCTCGCGACCTCAAACTTGTTTTATCGCATTCAGCCCGTCAAATTACGCCGGAAACGGTCGTCTTCGTTTTGATATTGCTTAAAACACGAAGTCGAATTCCGTTCGTTTGTTTCGTGGATATCGGTGAGTAACTTTTTTTCTATACATGCTAGCGACCCAAAACTTGTTTTATCGCATTCAGCGCGTCAAATTACGCCGGAAACGGTCGTCTTTGTTTTGATATTGCTCGATAGACGAAGTCGGAGTCCGTTTGTTTGTTTTTCAGATATCGGTTAGTAACTTTTTTTCTATACATGCTAGCGACCTAAAACTTGTTTCATCGCATTCAGCGCGTCAAATTACGCCGGAAACGGTCGTCTTTGTTTTGATATTGCTCAAAACACGAAGTCGAATTCCGTTCGTTTGTTTCGTGGATATAGGTGAGTAACTTTTTTTCTATACATGCTAGCGACCTAAAACTTGTTTTATCGCATTTAGCGCGTCAAATTACGCCGGAAACGGCCGTCTTTGTTTTGATATTGCTCGAAACACGAAGTCGAAGTCCGTTTGTTTGTTTTTCAGATATCGGTTGGTAACTTTTTTTCTATACATGCTAGCGACCTAAAACTTGTTTTATCGCATTCAGCGCGTCAAATTACGCCGGAAACGGTCGTCTTTGTTTTGATATTGCTCAAAACACGGAGTCAATTTCCGTTCGTTTGTTTCGTGGATATCGGTGAGTAACTTTTTTTCTATACATGCTAGAGACCTGAAACTTGTTTTATCGCATTCAGCGCGTCAAATTACGCCGGAAACGGCCGTCTTTGTTCTGATATTGCTCGAAACACGAAGTCGAAGTCCGTTTGATTGTTTTTCAGATATCGGTTGGTAACTTTTTTTCTATACATGCTAGCGACCTAAAACTTGTTTTATCGCTTTCAGCGCGTCAAATTACGCCGGAAACGGTCGTCTTTGTTTTGATATTGCTCAAAACACGGAGTCAATTTCCGTTCGTTTGTTTCGTGGATATCGCTGAGTAACTTTTTTTCTATACATGCTAGCGACCTCAAACTTGTTTTATCGCATTCAGCGCGTCAAATTACGCCGGAAACGGCCGTCTTTGTTTTGATATTGCTCGAAACACGAAGTCGAAGTCCGTTTGTTTGTTTTTCAGATATCGGTTGGTAACTTTTTTTCTATACATGCTAGCGACCTAAAACTTGTTTTATCGCATTCAGCGCGTCAAATTACGCCGGAAGCGGTCGTCTTTGTTTTGATATTGCTCAAAACACGGAGTCAATTTCCGTTCGTTTGTTTCGTGGATATCGGTGAGTAACTTTTTTTCTATACATGCTAGCGACCTGAAACTTGTTTTATCGCATTCAGCGCGTCAAATTACGCCGGAAACGGCCGTCTTTCTTTTGATATTGCTCGATAGACGAAGTCGGAGTCCGTTTGTTTGTTTTTCAGATATCGGTTGGTAACTTTTTTTCTATACATGCTAGCGACCTAAAACTTGTTTCATCGCATTCAGCGCGTCAAATTACGCCGGAAACGGTCGTCTTTGTTTTGATATTGCTCAAAACACGAAGTCGAATTCCGTTCGTTTGTTTCGTGGATATCGGTGAGTAACTTTTTTTCTATACATGCTAGCGACCTAAAACTTGTTTTATCGCATTCAGCGCGTCAAATTACGCCGGAAACGGCCGTCTTTGTTTTGATATTGCTCGAAACACGAAGTCGAAGTCCGTTTGTTTGTTTTTCAGATATCGGTTGGTAACTTTTTTTCTATACATGCTAGCGACCTGAAACTTGTTTTCTCGCATTCAGCGCGTGAAATTACGCCGGAAACGGCCGTCTTTCTTTTGATATTGCTCGATAGACGAAGTCGGAGTCCGTTTGTTTGTTTTTCAGATATTGGTTAGTAACTTTTTTTCTATACATGCTAGCGACCTCAAACTTGTTTTATCGCATTCAGCCCGTCAAATTACGCCGGAAACGGTCGTCTTCGTTTTGATATTGCTTAAAACACGAAGTCGAATTCCGTTCGTTTGTTTCGTGGATATCGGTGAGTAACTTTTTTTCTATACATGCTAGCGACCTAAAACTTGTTTTATCGCATTCAGCGCGTCAAATTACGCCGGAAACGGTCGTCTTTGTTTTGATATTGCTCAAAACACGAAGCCGAATTTCGTACGTTTGTTTCGTGGATATCGGTGAGTAACTTTTTTTCTATACATGCTAGGGACCTAAAACTTGTTTTATCGCATTCAGCGCGTCAAATTACGCCGGAAACGGCCGTCTTTGTTTTGATATTGCTCGAAACACGAAGTCGAAGTCCGTTTGTTTGTTTTTCAGATATCGGTTGGTAACTTTTTTTCTATACATGCTAGCGACCTAAAACTTGTTTTATCGCATTCAGCGCGTCAAATTACGCCGGAAACGGTCGTCTTTGTTTTGATATTGCTCAAAACACGGAGTCAATTTCCGTTCGTTTGTTTCGTGGATATCGCTGAGTAACTTTTTTTCTATACATGCTAGCGACCTAAAACTTGTTTTATCGCATTCAGCGCGTCAAATTACGCCGGAAACGGTCGTCTTTGTTTTGATATTGCTCAAAACACGAAGTCGAATTCCGTTCGTTTGTTTCGTGGATATAGGTGAGTAACTTTTTTTCTATACATGCTAGCGACCTAAAACTTGTTTTATCGCATTTAGCGCGTCAAATTACGCCGGAAACGGCCGTCTTTGTTTTGATATTGCTCGAAACACGAAGTCGAAGTCCGTTTGTTTGTTTTTCAGATATCGGTTGGTAACTTTTTTTCTATACATGCTAGCGACCTAAAACTTGTTTTATCGCATTCAGCGCGTCAAATTACGCCGGAAACGGTCGTCTTTGTTTTGATATTGCTCAAAACACGGAGTCAATTTCCGTTCGTTTGTTTCGTGGATATCGGTGAGTAACTTTTTTTCTATACATGCTAGAGACCTGAAACTTGTTTTATCGCATTCAGCGCGTCAAATTACGCCGGAAACGGCCGTCTTTGTTCTGATATTGCTCGAAACACGAAGTCGAAGTCCGTTTGATTGTTTTTCAGATATCGGTTGGTAACTTTTTTTCTATACATGCTAGCGACCTAAAACTTGTTTTATCGCTTTCAGCGCGTCAAATTACGCCGGAAACGGTCGTCTTTGTTTTGATATTGCTCAAAACACGGAGTCAATTTCCGTTCGTTTGTTTCGTGGATATCGCTGAGTAACTTTTTTTCTATACATGCTAGCGACCTCAAACTTGTTTTATCGCATTCAGCGCGTCAAATTACGCCGGAAACGGCCGTCTTTGTTTTGATATTGCTCGAAACACGAAGTCGAAGTCCGTTTGTTTGTTTTTCAGATATCGGTTGGTAACTTTTTTTCTATACATGCTAGCGACCTAAAACTTGTTTTATCGCATTCAGCGCGTCAAATTACGCCGGAAGCGGTCGTCTTTGTTTTGATATTGCTCAAAACACGGAGTCAATTTCCGTTCGTTTGTTTCGTGGATATCGGTGAGTAACTTTTTTTCTATACATGCTAGCGACCTGAAACTTGTTTTATCGCATTCAGCGCGTCAAATTACGCCGGAAACGGCCGTCTTTCTTTTGATATTGCTCGATAGACGAAGTCGGAGTCCGTTTGTTTGTTTTTCAGATATCGGTTGGTAACTTTTTTTCTATACATGCTAGCGACCTAAAACTTGTTTCATCGCATTCAGCGCGTCAAATTACGCCGGAAACGGTCGTCTTTGTTTTGATATTGCTCAAAACACGAAGTCGAATTCCGTTCGTTTGTTTCGTGGATATCGGTGAGTAACTTTTTTTCTATACATGCTAGCGACCTAAAACTTGTTTTATCGCATTCAGCGCGTCAAATTACGCCGGAAACGGCCGTCTTTGTTTTGATATTGCTCGAAACACGAAGTCGAAGTCCGTTTGTTTGTTTTTCAGATATCGGTTGGTAACTTTTTTTCTATACATGCTAGCGACCTGAAACTTGTTTTCTCGCATTCAGCGCGTGAAATTACGCCGGAAACGGCCGTCTTTCTTTTGATATTGCTCGATAGACGAAGTCGGAGTCCGTTTGTTTGTTTTTCAGATATTGGTTAGTAACTTTTTTTCTATACATGCTAGCGACCTCAAACTTGTTTTATCGCATTCAGCCCGTCAAATTACGCCGGAAACGGTCGTCTTCGTTTTGATATTGCTTAAAACACGAAGTCGAATTCCGTTCGTTTGTTTCGTGGATATCGGTGAGTAACTTTTTTTCTATACATGCTAGCGACCTAAAACTTGTTTTATCGCATTCAGCGCGTCAAATTACGCCGGAAACGGTCGTCTTTGTTTTGATATTGCTCAAAACACGAAGCCGAATTTCGTACGTTTGTTTCGTGGATATCGGTGAGTAACTTTTTTTCTATACATGCTAGGGACCTAAAACTTGTTTTATCGCATTCAGCGCGTCAAATTACGCCGGAAACGGCCGTCTTTGTTTTGATATTGCTCGAAACACGAAGTCGAAGTCCGTTTGTTTGTTTTTCAGATATCGGTTGGTAACTTTTTTTCTATACATGCTAGCGACCTAAAACTTGTTTTATCGCATTCAGCGCGTCAAATTACGCCGGAAACGGTCGTCTTTGTTTTGATATTGCTCAAAACACGGAGTCAATTTCCGTTCGTTTGTTTCGTGGATATCGCTGAGTAACTTTTTTTCTATACATGCTAGCGACCTAAAACTTGTTTTATCGCATTCAGCGCGTCAAATTACGCCGGAAACGGTCGTCTTTGTTTTGATATTGCTCAAAACACGAAGTCGAATTCCGTTCGTTTGTTTCGTGGATATAGGTGAGTAACTTTTTTTCTATACATGCTAGCGACCTAAAACTTGTTTTATCGCATTTAGCGCGTCAAATTACGCCGGAAACGGCCGTCTTTGTTTTGATATTGCTCGAAACACGAAGTCGAAGTCCGTTTGTTTGTTTTTCAGATATCGGTTGGTAACTTTTTTTCTATACATGCTAGCGACCTAAAACTTGTTTTATCGCATTCAGCGCGTCAAATTACGCCGGAAACGGTCGTCTTTGTTTTGATATTGCTCAAAACACGGAGTCAATTTCCGTTCGTTTGTTTCGTGGATATCGGTGAGTAACTTTTTTTCTATACATGCTAGAGACCTGAAACTTGTTTTATCGCATTCAGCGCGTCAAATTACGCCGGAAACGGCCGTCTTTGTTCTGATATTGCTCGAAACACGAAGTCGAAGTCCGTTTGATTGTTTTTCAGATATCGGTTGGTAACTTTTTTTCTATACATGCTAGCGACCTAAAACTTGTTTTATCGCTTTCAGCGCGTCAAATTACGCCGGAAACGGTCGTCTTTGTTTTGATATTGCTCAAAACACGGAGTCAATTTCCGTTCGTTTGTTTCGTGGATATCGCTGAGTAACTTTTTTTCTATACATGCTAGCGACCTAAAACTTGTTTTATCGCATTCAGCGCGTCAAATTACGCCGGAAACGGCCGTCTTTGTTTTGATATTGCTCGAAACACGAAGTCGAAGTCCGTTTGTTTGTTTTTCAGATATCGGTTGGTAACTTTTTTTCTATACATGCTAGCGACCTAAAACTTGTTTTATCGCATTCAGCGCGTCAAATTACGCCGGAAGCGGTCGTCTTTGTTTTGATATTGCTCAAAACACGGAGTCAATTTCCGTTCGTTTGTTTCGTGGATATCGGTGAGTAACTTTTTTTCTATACATGCTAGCGACCTGAAACTTGTTTTATCGCATTCAGCGCGTCAAATTACGCCGGAAACGGCCGTCTTTCTTTTGATATTGCTCGATAGACGAAGTCGGAGTCCGTTTGTTTGTTTTTCAGATATCGGTTGGTAACTTTTTTTCTATACATGCTAGCGACCTAAAACTTGTTTCATCGCATTCAGCGCGTCAAATTACGCCGGAAACGGTCGTCTTTGTTTTGATATTGCTCAAAACACGAAGTCGAATTCCGTTCGTTTGTTTCGTGGATATCGGTGAGTAACTTTTTTTCTATACATGCTAGCGACCTAAAACTTGTTTTATCGCATTCAGCGCGTCAAATTACGCCGGAAACGGCCGTCTTTGTTTTGATATTGCTCGAAACACGAAGTCGAAGTCCGTTTGTTTGTTTTTCAGATATCGGTTGGTAACTTTTTTTCTATACATGCTAGCGACCTAAAACTTGTTTTATCGCATTCAGCGCGTCAAATTACGCCGGAAACGGTCGTCTTTGTTTTGATATTGCTCAAAACACGGAGTCAATTTCCGTTCGTTTGTTTCGTGGATATCGGTGAGTAACTTTATTTCTATACATGCTAGCGACCTAAAACTTGTTTTATCGCATTCAGCGCGTCAAATTACGCCGGAAACGGCCGTCTTTGTTCTGATATTGCTCGAAACACGAAGTCGAAGTCCGTTTGATTGTTTTTCAGATATCGGTTGGTAACTTTTTTTCTATACACGCTAGCGACCTAAAACTTGTTTTATCGCATTCAGCGCGTCAAATTACGCCGAAAACGGTCGTCTTTGTTTTGATATTGCTCAAAACACGGAGTCAATTTCCGTTCGTTTGTTTCGTGGATATCGGTGAGTAACTTTTTTTCTATACATGCTAGCGACCTAAAACTTGTTTTATCGCATTCAGCCCGTCAAATTACGCCGGAAACGGTCGTCTTTGTTCTGATATTGCTCGATAGACGAAGTCGGAGTCCGTTTGTTTGTTTTTCAGATATCGGTTAGTAACTTTTTTTCTATACATGCTAGCGACCTAAAACTTGTTTCATCGCATTCAGCGCGTCAAATTACGCCGGAAACGGTCGTCTTTGTTCTGATATTGCTCAAAACACGGAGTCGAATTCCGTTTGTTTGTTTCGTGGATATCGGTGAGTAACTTTTTTTCTATACATGCTGGCGACCTCAAACTTGTTTTATCGCATTCAGCCCGTCAAATTACGCCGGAAACGGTCGTCTTCGTTTTGATATTGCTTAAAACACGAAGTCGAATTCCGTTCGTTTGTTTCGTGGATATCGGTGAGTAACTTTTTTTCTATACATGCTAGCGACCTGAAACTTGTTTTATCGCATTCAGCGCGTCAAATTACGCCGGAAACGGTCGTCTTTGTTTTGATATTGCTCAAAACACAAAGTCGAATTCCGTTCGTTTGTTTCGTGGATATCGGTGAGTAACTTTTTTTCTATACATGCTAGCGACCTAAAACTTGTTTTATCGCATTCAGCGCGTCAAATTACGCCGGAAACGGCCGTCTTTGTTTTGATATTGCTCGAAACACGAAGTCGAAGTCCGTTTGTTTGTTTTTCAGATATCGGTTGGCAACTTTTTTTCTATACATGCTAGCGACCTAAAACTTGTTTTATCGCTTTCAGCGCGTCAAATTACGCCGGAAACGGTCGTCTTTGTTTTGATATTGCTCAAAACACGGAGTCAATTACCGTTCGTTTGTTTCGTGGATATCGCTGAGTAACTTTTTTTCTATACATGCTAGCGACCTAAAACTTGTTTTATCGCATTCAGCGCGTCAAATTACGCCGGAAACGGCCGTTTTTGTTTTGATATTGCTCGAAACACGAAGTCGAAGTCCGTTTGTTTGTTTTTCAGATATCGGTTGGTAACTTTTTTTCTATACATGCTAGCGACCTAAAACATGTTTTATCGCATTTAGCGCGTCAAATTACGCCGGAAGCGGTCGTCTTTGTTTTGATATTGCTCAAAACACGGAGTCAATTTCCGTTCGTTTGTTTCGTGGATATCGGTGAGTAACTTTTTTTCTATACATGCTAGCGACCTGAAACATGTTTTATCGCATTCAGCGCGTCAAATTACGCCGGAAGCGGTCGTCTTTGTTTTGATATTGCTCAAAACACGGAGTCAATTTCCGTTCGTTTGTTTCGTGGATATCGGTGAGTAACTTTTTTTCTATACATGCTAGCGACCTGAAACTTGTTTTATCGCATTCAGCGCGTCAAATTACGCCGGAAACGGCCGTCTTTCTTTTGATATTGCTCGATAGACGAAGTCGGAGTCCGTTTGTTTGTTTTTCAGATATCGGTTAGTAACTTTTTTTCTATACATGCTAGCGACCTAAAACTTGTTTCATCGCATTCAGCGCGTCAAATTACGCCGGAAACGGTCGTCTTTGTTTTGATATTGCTCAAAACACGAAGTCGAATTCCGTTCGTTTGTTTCGTGGATATCGGTGAGTAACTTTTTTTCTATACATGCTAGCGACCTAAAACTTGTTTTATCGCATTCAGCGCGTCAAATTACGCCGGAAACGGTCGTCTTTGTTTTGATATTGCTCAAAACACGGAGTCAATTTCCGTTCGTTTGTTTCGTGGATATCGGTGAGTAACTTTTTTTCTATACATGCTAGCGACCTAAAACTTGTTTTATCGCATTCAGCGCGTCAAATTACGCCGGAAACGGTCGTCTTTGTTTTGATATTGCTCAAAACACGGGGTCAATTTCCGTTCGTTTGTTTCGTGGATATCGGTGAGTAACTTTTTTTCTATACATGCTAGCGACCTAAAACTTGTTTCATCGCATTCAGCGCGTCAAATTACGCCGGAAACGGTCGTCTTTGTTTTAATATTGCTTAAAACACGAAGTCGAATTCCGTTCGTTTGTTTCGTGGATATCGGTGAGTAACTTTTTTTCTATACATGCTAGCGACTCAAAACTTGTTTTATCGCATTCAGCGCGTCAAATTACGCCGGAAACGGCCGTCTTTGTTTTGATATTGCTCGAAACACGAAGTCGAAGTCCGTTTGATTGTTTTTCAGATATCGGTTGGTAACTTTTTTTCTATACACGCTAGCGACCTAAAACTTGTTTTATCGCATTCAGCGCGTCAAATTACGCCGGGAGCGGCTGTCTTTGTTTTGATATTGCTCGAAACACGAAGTCGAAGTCCGTTTGTTTGTTTTTCAGATATCGGTTGGAAACTTTTTTTCTATACATGCTAGCGACCTAAAACCTGTTTCATCGCATTCAGCGCGTCTAATTACGCCGGAAACGGTCGTCTTTGTTCTGATATTGCTCAAAACACGGAGTCGAATTCCGTTTGTTTGTTTTTCAGATATCGGTTAGTAACTTTTTTTCTATACATGCTAGCGACCTGAAACTTGTTTTATCGCATTCAGCGCGTCAAATTACGCCGGAAACGGTCGTCTTTGTTTTGATATTGCTTAAAACACGAAGTCGAATTCCGTTCGTTTGTTTCGTGGATATCGGTGAGTAACTTTTTTTTTATACATGCTAGCGACCTAAAACTTGTTTTATCGCATTCAGCGCGTCAAATCACGCCGGAAACGGTCGTCTTTGTTTTGATATTGCTTAAAACACGAAGTCGAATTCCGTTCGTTTGTTTCGTGGATATCGTTAGTAACTTTTTTTTTATACATGCTAGCGACCTAAAACTTGTTTCATCGCATTCAGCGCGTCAAATTACGCCGGAAACGGCCGTCTTTGTTTTGATATTAATCGAAACACGAAGTCGAAGTCCGTTTGTTTGTTTTTCAGATGTCGGTTGGTAACTTTTTTTCTATACATGCTAGCGACCTAAAACTTGTTTTATTGCATTCAGCGCGTCAAATTACGCCGGAAACGGTCGTCTTTGTTTTGATATTGCTCAAAACACGAAGTCGAATTCCGTTCGTTTGTTTCGTGGATATCGATGAGTAACTTTTTTTCTATACATGCTAGCGACCTAAAACTTGTTTCATCGCATTCAGCGCGTCAAATTACGCCGGAAAGGGTCGTCTTTGTTCTGATATTGCTCAAAACACGGGGTCGAATTCCGTTTGTTTGTTTCGTGGATATCGGTGCGTAACTTTTTTTCTATACATGCTAGCGACCTAAAACTTGTTTTATCGCATTCAGCCCGTCAAATTACGCCGAAAACGGTCGTCTTCGTTTTGATATTGCTTAAAACACGAAGTCGAATTCCGTTCGTTTGTTTCGTGGATATCGGTAAGTAACTTTTTTTCTATACATGCTAGCGACCTGAAACTTGTTTTATCGCATTCAGCGCGTCAAATTACGCCGGAAACGGCCGTCTTTGTTTTGATATTGCTCGATAGACGAAGTCGGAGTCCGTTTGTTTGTTTTTCAGATATCGGTTAGTAACTTTTTTTCTATACATGCTAGCGACCTCAAACTTGTTTTATCGCATTCAGCGCGTCAAATTACGCCGGAAACGGCCGTCTTTGTTTTGATATTGCTCGAACCACGAAGTCGAAGTCCGTTTGTTTGTTTTTCAGATATCGGTTGGTAACTTTTTTTCTATACATGCTAGCGACCTAAAACTTGTTTTATCGCATTCAGCGCGTCAAATTACGCCGGAAACGGTTGTCTTTGTTTTGATATTGCTCAAAACACGAAGTCGAATTCCGTTCGTTTCTTTCGTGGATATCGGTGAGTAACTTTTTTCTATACATGCTAGCGACCTAAAACTTGTTTTATCGCATTCAGCGCGTCAAATTACGCCGGAAACGGCCGTCTTTGTTTTGATATTGCTCGAAACACGAAGTCGAAGTCCGTTTGTTTGTTTTTCAGATATCGGTTGGTAACTTCATTTCTATACATGCTAGCGACCTAAAACTTG
Organism: Diprion similis; assembly: GCF_021155765.1. Taxonomy (NCBI): domain Eukaryota; kingdom Metazoa; phylum Arthropoda; class Insecta; order Hymenoptera; family Diprionidae; genus Diprion; species Diprion similis. The sequence goes on along the minus strand of NC_060113.1, from coordinate 12,195,150 downwards.
TTTTATCGCATTCAGCGCGTCAAATTACGCCGGAAACGGTCGTCTGTGTTTTGATATTAATCAAAACACGGAGTCAATTTCCGTTCGTTTGTTTCGTGGATATCGGTGAGTAACTTTTTTTCTATACATGCTAGCGACCTAAAACTTGTTTCATCGCATTCAGCCCGTCAAATTACGCCGGAAACGGTCGTCATTGTTCTGATATTGCTCGATAGACGAAGTCGAAGTCCGTTTGTTTGTTTTTCAGATATCGGTTGGTAACTTTTTTTCTATACATGCTAGCGACCTAAAACTTGTTTTATCGCATTCAGCGCGTCAAATTACGCCGGAAACGGTCGTCTGTGTTTTGATATTAATCAAAACACGGAGTCAATTTCCGTTCGTTTGTTTCGTGGATATCGGTGAGTAACTTTTTTTCTATACATGCTAGCGACCTAAAACTTGTTTCATCGCATTCAGCCCGTCAAATTACGCCGGAAACGGTCGTCATTGTTCTGATATTGCTCGATAGACGAAGTCGGAGTCCGTTTGTTTGTTTTTCAGATATCGGTTAGTAACTTTTTTTCTATACATGCTAGCGACCTAAAACTTGTTTTATCGCATTCAGCGCGTCAAATTACGCCGGAAACGGTCGTCTTTGTTTTGATATTGCTCAAAACACGAAGTCGAATTCCGTTCGTTTGTTTCGTGGATATCGGTAAGTAACTTTTTTTCTATACATGCTAGCGACCTGAAACTTGTTTTATCGCATTCAGCGCGTCAAATTACGCCGGAAACGGCCGTCTTTGTTTTGATATTGCTCGATAGACGAAGTCGGAGTCCGTTTGTTTGTTTTTCAGATATCGGTTAGTAACTTTTTTTCTATACATGCTAGCGACCTAAAACTTGTTTTATCGCATTCAGCGCGTCAAATTACGCCGGAAACGGCCGTCTTTGTTTTGATATTGCTCGAAACACGAAGTCGAAGTCCGTTTGTTTGTTTTTCAGATATCGGTTGGTAACTTTTTTTCTATACATGCTAGCGACCTAAAACTTGTTTTATCGCATTCAGCGCGTCAAATTACGCCGGAAACGGTGGTCTTTGTTTTGATATTGCTCAAAACACGAAGTCGAATTCCGTTCGTTTCTTTCGTGGATATCGGTGAGTAACTTTTTTCTATACATGCTAGCGACCTAAAACTTGTTTTATCGCATTCAGCGCGTCAAATTACGCCGGAAACGGCCGTCTTTGTTTTGATATTGCTCGAAACACGAAGTCGAAGTCCGTTTGTTTGTTTTTCAGATATCGGTTGGTAACTTCATTTCTATACATGCTAGCGACCTAAAACTTGTTTTATCGCATTCAGCGCGTCAAATTACGCCGGAAACGGTCGTCTGTGTTTTGATATTAATCAAAACACGGAGTCAATTTCCGTTCGTTTGTTTCGTGGATATCGGTGAGTAACTTTTTTTCTATACATGCTAGCGACCTAAAACTTGTTTCATCGCATTCAGCCCGTCAGATTACGCCGGAAACGGTCGTCATTGTTCTGATATTGCTCGATAGACGAAGTCGAAGTCCGTTTGTTTGTTTTTCAGATATCGGTTGGTAACTTTTTTTCTATACATGCTAGCGACCTAAAACTTGTTTTATCGCATTCAGCGCGTCAAATTACGCCGGAAACGGTCGTCTGTGTTTTGATATTAATCAAAACACGGAGTCAATTTCCGTTCGTTTGTTTCGTGGATATCGGTGAGTAACTTTTTTTCTATACATGCTAGCGACCTAAAACTTGTTTCATCGCATTCAGCCCGTCAAATTACGCCGGAAACGGTCGTCATTGTTCTGATATTGCTCGATAGACGAAGTCGGAGTCCGTTTGTTTGTTTTTCAGATATCGGTTAGTAACTTTTTTTCTATACATGCTAGCGACCTAAAACTTGTTTCATCGCATTCAGCGCGTCAAATTACGCCGGAAACGGTCGTCTTCGTTCTGATATTGCTCAAAACACGGAGTCGAATTCCGTTCGTTTGTTTCGTGGATATCGGTGAGTAACTTTTTTTCTATACATGCTAGCGACCTAAAACTTGTTTTATCGCATTCAGCGCGTCAAATTACGCCGGAAACGGTCGTCTGTGTTTTGATATTAATCAAAACACGGAGTCAATTTCCGTTCGTTTGTTTCGTAGATATCGGTGAGTAACTTTTTTTCTATACATGCTAGCGACCTAAAACTTGTTTCATCGCATTCAGCCCGTCAAATTACGCCGGAAACGGTCGTCATTGTTCTGATATTGCTCGATAGACGAAGTCGGAGTCCGTTTGTTTGTTTTTCAGATATCGGTTGGTAACTTTTTTTCTATACATGCTAGCGACCTAAAACTTGTTTTATTGCATTCAGCGCGTCAAATTACGCCGGAAACGGTCGTCTTTGTTTTGATATTGCTCAAAACACGAAGTCGAATTCCGTTCGTTTGTTTCGTGGATATCGATGAGTAACTTTTTTTCTATACATGCTAGCGACCTAAAACTTGTTTCATCGCATTCAGCGCGTCAAATTACGCCGGAAAGGGTCGTCTTTGTTCTGATATTGCTCAAAACACGGGGTCGAATTCCGTTTGTTTGTTTCGTGGATATCGGTGAGTAACTTTTTTTCTATACATGCTAGCGACCTAAAACTTGTTTTATCGCATTCAGCCCGTCAAATTACGCCGAAAACGGTCGTCTTCGTTTTGATATTGCTTAAAACACGAAGTCGAATTCCGTTCGTTTGTTTCGTGGATATCGGTGAGTAACTTTTTTTCTATACATGCTAGCGACCTCAAACTTATTTTATCGCATTTAGCGCGTCAAATTACGCCGGAAACGGCTGTCTTTGTTTTGATATTGCTCGAAACACGAAGTCGAAGTCCGTTTGTTTGTTTTTCAGATATCGGTTGGAAACTTTTTTTCTATACATGCTAGCGACCTAAAACCTGTTTCATCGCATTCAGCGCGTCAAATTACGCCGGAAACGGTCGTCTTTGTTCTGATATTGCTCAAAACACGGAGTCGAATTCCGTTTGTTTGTTTTTCAGATATCGGTTAGTAACTTTTTTTCTATACATGCTAGCGACCTAAAACTTGTTTTATCGCATTCAGCGCGTCAAATTACGCCGGAAACGGCCGTCTTTGTTTTGATATTGCTCGATAGACGAAGTCGGAGTCCGTTTGTTTGTTTTTCAGATATCGGTTAGTAACTTTTTTTCTATACATGCTGGCGACCTAAAACTTGTTTTATCGCATTCAGCGCGTCAAATTACGCCGGAAACGGCCGTCTTTGTTTTGATATTGCTCGAAACACGAAGTCGAAGTCCGTTTGTTTGTTTTTCAGATATCGGTTGGTAACTTTTTTTCTATACATGCTAGCGACCTAAAACTTGTTTTATCGCATTCAGCGCGTCAAATTACGCCGGAAACGGTGGTCTTTGTTTTGATATTGCTCAAAACACGAAGTCGAATTCCGTTCGTTTCTTTCGTGGATATCGGTGAGTAACTTTTTTCTATACATGCTAGCGACCTAAAACTTGTTTTATCGCATTCAGCGCGTCAAATTACGCCGGAAACGGCCGTCTTTGTTTTGATATTGCTCGAAACACGAAGTCGAAGTCCGTTTGTTTGTTTTTCAGATATCGGTTGGTAACTTTATTTCTATACATGCTAGCGACCTAAAACTTGTTTTATCGCATTCAGCGCGTCAAATTACGCCGGAAACGGTCGTCTGTGTTTTGATATTAATCAAAACACGGAGTCAATTTCCGTTCGTTTGTTTCGTGGATATCGGTGAGTAACTTTTTTTCTATACATGCTAGCGACCTAAAACTTGTTTCATCGCATTCAGCCCGTCAAATTACGCCGGAAACGGTCGTCATTGTTCTGATATTGCTCGATAGACGAAGTCGGAGTCCGTTTGTTTGTTTTTCAGATATCGGTGAGTAACTTTTTTTCTATACATGCTAGCGACCTAAAACTTGTTTTATCGCATTCAGCGCGTCAAATTACGCCGGAAACGGCCGTCTTTGTTTTGATATTGCTCGAAACACGAAGTCGAAGTCCGTTTGTTTGTTTTTCAGATATCGGTTAGTAACTTTTTTTCTATACATGCTGGCGACCTGAAACTTGTTTTATCGCATTCAGCGCGTCAAATTACGCCGGAAACGGCCGTCTTTGTTTTGATATTGCTCGAAACACGAAGTCGAAGTCCGTTTGTTTGTTTTTCAGATATCGGTTGGTAACTTTATTTCTATACATGCTAGCGACCTAAAACTTGTTTTATCGCATTCAGCGCGTCAAATTACGCCGGAAACGGTCGTCTGTGTTTTGATATTAATCAAAACACGGAGTCAATTTCCGTTCGTTTGTTTCGTGGATATCGGTGAGTAACTTTTTTTCTATACATGCTAGCGACCTAAAACTTGTTTCATCGCATTCAGCCCGTCAAATTACGCCGGAAACGGTCGTCATTGTTCTGATATTGCTCGATAGACGAAGTCGGAGTCCGTTTGTTTGTTTTTCAGATATCGGTTAGTAACTTTTTTTCTATACATGCTAGCGACCTAAAACTTGTTTCATCGCATTCAGCGCGTCAAATTACGCCGGAAACGGTCGTCTTCGTTCTGATATTGCTCAAAACACGGAGTCGAATTCCGTTCGTTTGTTTCGTGGATATCGGTGAGTAACTTTTTTTCTATACATGCTAGCGACCTAAAACTTGTTTTATCGCATTCAGCGCGTCAAATTACGCCGGAAACGGCCGTCTTTGTTTTGATATTGCTCGAAACACGAAGTCGAAGTCCGTTTGTTTGTTTTTCAGATATCGGTTAGTAACTTTTTTTCTATACATGCTGGCGACCTAAAACTTGTTTCATCGCATTCAGCGCGTCAAATTACGCCGGAAACGGCCGTCTTTGTTTTGATATTGCTCGAAACACGAAGTCGAAGTCCGTTTGTTTGTTTTTCAGATATCGGTTGGTAACTTTTTTTCTATACATGCTAGCGACCTAAAACTTGTTTTATCGCATTCAGCGCGTCAAATTACGCCGGAAACGGTGGTCTTTGTTTTGATATTGCTCAAAACACGAAGTCGAATTCCGTTCGTTTCTTTCGTGGATATCGGTGAGTAACTTTTTTCTATACATGCTAGCGACCTAAAACTTGTTTTATCGCATTCAGCGCGTCAAATTACGCCGGAAACGGCCGTCTTTGTTTTGATATTGCTCGAAACACGAAGTCGAAGTCCGTTTGTTTGTTTTTCAGATATCGGTTGGTAACTTTATTTCTATACATGCTAGCGACCTAAAACTTGTTTTATCGCATTCAGCGCGTCAAATTACGCCGGAAACGGTCGTCTGTGTTTTGATATTAATCAAAACACGGAGTCAATTTCCGTTCGTTTGTTTCGTGGATATCGGTGAGTAACTTTTTTTCTATACATGCTAGCGACCTAAAACTTGTTTCATCGCATTCAGCCCGTCAAATTACGCCGGAAACGGTCGTCATTGTTCTGATATTGCTCGATAGACGAAGTCGGAGTCCGTTTGTTTGTTTTTCAGATATCGGTGAGTAACTTTTTTTCTATACATGCTAGCGACCTAAAACTTGTTTTATCGCATTCAGCGCGTCAAATTACGCCGGAAACGGTCGTCTGTGTTTTGATATTAATCAAAACACGGAGTCAATTTCCGTTCGTTTGTTTCGTGGATATCGGTGAGTAACTTTTTTTCTATACATGCTAGCGACCTAAAACTTGTTTCATCGCATTCAGCCCGTCAAATTACGCCGGAAACGGTCGTCATTGTTCTGATATTGCTCGATAGACGAAGTCGGAGTCCGTTTGTTTGTTTTTCAGATATCGGTGAGTAACTTTTTTTCTATACATGCTAGCGACCTAAAACTTGTTTTATCGCATTCAGCGCGTCAAATTACGCCGGAAACGGCCGTCTTTGTTTTGATATTGCTCGAAACACGAAGTCGAAGTCCGTTTGTTTGTTTTTCAGATATCGGTTAGTAACTTTTTTTCTATACATGCTGGCGACCTAAAACTTGTTTTATCGCATTCAGCGCGTCAAATTACGCCGGAAACGGCCGTCTTTGTTTTGATATTGCTCGAAACACGAAGTCGAAGTCCGTTCGTTTGTTTTTCAGATATCGGTTGGTAACTTTATTTCTATACATGCTAGCGACCTAAAACTTGTTTTATCGCATTCAGCGCGTCAAATTACGCCGGAAACGGTCGTCTGTGTTTTGATATTAATCAAAACACGGAGTCAGTTTCCGTTCGTTTGTTTCGTGGATATCGGTGAGTAACTTTTTTTCTATACATGCTAGCGACCTAAAACTTGTTTCATCGCATTCAGCCCGTCAAATTACGCCGGAAACGGTCGTCATTGTTCTGATATTGCTCGATAGACGAAGTCGGAGTCCGTTTGTTTGTTTTTCAGATATCGGTTAGTAACTTTTTTTCTATACATGCTAGCGACCTAAAACTTGTTTCATCGCATTTAGCGCGTCAAATTACGCCGGAAACGGTCGTCTTCGTTCTGATATTGCTCAAAACACGGAGTCGAATTCCGTTCGTTTGTTTCGTGGATATCGGTGAGTAACTTTTTTTCTATACATGCTAGCGACCTAAAACTTGTTTTATCGCATTCAGCGCGTCAAATTACGCCGGAAACGGCCGTCTTTGTTTTGATATTGCTCGAAACACGAAGTCGAAGTCCGTTTGTTTGTTTTTCAGATATCGGTTAGTAACTTTTTTTCTATACATGCTGGCGACCTAAAACTTGTTTCATCGCATTCAGCGCGTCAAATTACGCCGGAAACGGCCGTCTTTGTTTTGATATTGCTCGAAACACGAAGTCGAAGTCCGTTTGTTTGTTTTTCAGATATCGGTTGGTAACTTTTTTTCTATACATGCTAGCGACCTAAAACTTGTTTTATCGCATTCAGCGCGTCAAATTACGCCGGAAACGGTGGTCTTTGTTTTGATATTGCTCAAAACACGAAGTCGAATTCCGTTCGTTTCTTTCGTGGATATCGGTGAGTAACTTTTTTCTATACATGCTAGCGACCTAAAACTTGTTTTATCGCATTCAGCGCGTCAAATTACGCCGGAAACGGCCGTCTTTGTTTTGATATTGCTCGAAACACGAAGTCGAAGTCCGTTTGTTTGTTTTTCAGATATCGGTTGGTAACTTTTTTTCTATACATGCTAGCGACCTAAAACTTGTTTTATCGCATTCAGCGCGTCAAATTACGCCGGAAACGGTGGTCTTTGTTTTGATATTGCTCAAAACACGAAGTCGAATTCCGTTCGTTTCTTTCGTGGATATCGGTGAGTAACTTTTTTCTATACATGCTAGCGACCTAAAACTTGTTTTATCGCATTCAGCGCGTCAAATTACGCCGGAAACGGTCGTCGTTGTTTTGATATTGCTCAAAACACGGAGTCAATTTCCGTTCGTTTGTTCCGTGGATATCGCTGAGTAACTTTTTTTCTATACATGCTAGCGACCTAAAACTTGTTTTATCGCATTCAGCGCGTCAAATTACGCCGGAAACGGTCGTCTGTGTTTTGATATTAATCAAAACACGGAGTCAATTTCCGTTCGTTTGTTTCGTGGATATCGGTGAGTAACTTTTTTTCTATACATGCTAGCGACCTAAAACTTGTTTCATCGCATTCAGCCCGTCAAATTACGCCGGAAACGGTCGTCATTGTTCTGATATTGCTCGATAGACGAAGTCGGAGTCCGTTTGTTTGTTTTTCAGATATCGGTGAGTAACTTTTTTTCTATACATGCTAGCGACCTAAAACTTGTTTTATCGCATTCAGCGCGTCAAATTACGCCGAAAACGGCCGTCTTTGTTTTGATATTGCTCGAAACACGAAGTCGAAGTCCGTTTGTTTGTTTTTCAGATATCGGTTAGTAACTTTTTTTCTATACATGCTGGCGACCTAAAACTTGTTTTATCGCATTCAGCGCGTCAAATTACGCCGGAAACGGCCGTCTTTGTTTTGATATTGCTCGAAACACGAAGTCGAAGTCCGTTTGTTTGTTTTTCAGATATCGGTTGGTAACTTTATTTCTATACATGCTAGCGACCTAAAACTTGTTTTATCGCATTCAGCGCGTCAAATTACGCCGGAAACGGTCGTCTGTGTTTTGATATTAATCAAAACACGGAGTCAATTTCCGTTCGTTTGTTTCGTGGATATCGGTGAGTAACTTTTTTTCTATACATGCTAGCGACCTAAAACTTGTTTCATCGCATTCAGCCCGTCAAATTACGCCGGAAACGGTCGTCATTGTTCTGATATTGCTCGATAGACGAAGTCGGAGTCCGTTTGTTTGTTTTTCAGATATCGGTTAGTAACTTTTTTTCTATACATGCTAGCGACCTAAAACTTGTTTCATCGCATTCAGCGCGTCAAATTACGCCGGAAACGGTCGTCTTCGTTCTGATATTGCTCAAAACACGGAGTCGAATTCCGTTCGTTTGTTTCGTGGATATCGGTGAGTAACTTTTTTTCTATACATGCTAGCGACCTAAAACTTGTTTTATCGCATTCAGCGCGTCAAATTACGCCGGAAACGGCCGTCTTTGTTTTGATATTGCTCGAAACACGAAGTCGAAGTCCGTTTGTTTGTTTTTCAGATATCGGTTGGTAACTTTTTTTCTATACATGCTAGCGACCTAAAACTTGTTTTATCGCATTCAGCGCGTCAAATTACGCCGGAAACGGTTGTCTTTGTTTTGATATTGCTCAAAACACGAAGTCGAATTCCGTTCGTTTCTTTCGTGGATATCGGTGAGTAACTTTTTTTCTATACATGCTAGCGACCTAAAACTTGTTTTATCGCATTCAGCGCGTCAAATTACGCCGGAAACGGCCGTCTTTGTTTTGATATTGCTCGAAACACAAAGTCGAAGTCCGTTTGTTTGTTTTTCAGATATCGGTTGGTAACTTTATTTCTATACATGCTAGCGACCTAAAACTTGTTTTATCGCATTCAGCGCGTCAAATTACGCCGGAAACGGTCGTCTGTGTTTTGATATTGCTCAAAACACGGAGTCAATTTCCGTTCGTTTGTTTCGTGGATATCGGTGAGTAACTTTTTTTCTATACATGCTAGCGACCTAAAACTTGTTTCATCGCATTCAGCCCGTCAAATTACGCCGGAAACGGTCGTCATTGTTCTGATATTGCTCGATAGACGAAGTCGGAGTCCGTTTGTTTGTTTTTCAGATATCGGTTAGTAACTTTTTTTCTATACATGCTAGCGACCTAAAACTTGTTTCATCGCATTCAGCGCGTCAAATTACGCCGGAAACGGTCGTCTTCGTTCTGATATTGCTCAAAACACGGAGTCGAATTCCGTTCGTTTGTTTCGTGGATATCGGTGAGTAACTTTTTTTCTATACATGCTAGCGACCTAAAACTTGTTTTATCGCATTCAGCGCGTCAAATTACGCCGGAAACGGCCGTCTTTGTTTTGATATTGCTCGAAACACGAAGTCGAAGTCCGTTTGTTTGTTTTTCAGATATCGGTTGGTAACTTTTTTTTTATACATGCTAGCGACCTAAAACTTGTTTTATCGCATTCAGCGCGTCAAATTACGCCGGAAACGGCCGTCTTTGTTTTGATATTGCTCAAAACACGAAGTCGAATTCCGTTCGTTTGTTTCGTGGATATCGGTGAGTAACTTTTTTTCTATACATGCTAGCGACCTAAAACTTGTTTTATCGCATTCAGCGCGTCAAATTACGCCGGAAACGGCCGTCTTTGTTGTGATATTGCTCGAAACACGAAGTCGAAGTCCGTTTGATTGTTTTTCAGATATCGGTTGGTAACTTTTTTTCTATACACGCTAGCGACCTGAAACTTGTTTCATCGCATTCAGCGCGTCAAATTACGCCGGAAACGGTCGTCTTTGTTTTGATATTGCTCAAAACACGGAGTCAATTTCCGTTCGTTTGTTTCGTGGATATCGGTGAGTAACTTTATTTCTATACATGCTAGCGACCTAAAACTTGTTTTATCGCATTCAGCGCGTCAAATTACGCCGGAAACGGTCGTCTGTGTTTTGATATTAATCAAAACACGGAGTCAATTTCCGTTCGTTTGTTTCGTGGATATCGGTGAGTAACTTTTTTTCTATACATGCTAGCGACCTAAAACTTGTTTCATCGCATTCAGCCCGTCAAATTACGCCGGAAACGGTCGTCATTGTTCTGATATTGCTCGATAGACGAAGTCGGAGTCCGTTTGTTTGTTTTTCAGATATCGGTTAGTAACTTTTTTTCTATACATGCTAGCGACCTAAAACTTGTTTCATCGCATTCAGCGCGTCAAATTACGCCGGAAACGGTCGTCTTCGTTCTGATATTGCTCAAAACACGGAGTCGAATTCCGTTCGTTTGTTTCGTGGATATCGGTGAGTAACTTTTTTTCTATACATGCTAGCGACCTAAAACTTGTTTTATCGCATTCAGCGCGTCAAATTACGCCGGAAACGGCCGTCTTTGTTTTGATATTGCTCGAAACACGAAGTCGAAGTCCGTTTGTTTGTTTTTCAGATATCGGTTGGTAACTTTTTTTCTATACATGCTAGCGACCTAAAACTTGTTTTATCGCATTCAGCGCGTCAAATTACGCCGGAAACGGTTGTCTTTGTTTTGATATTGCTCAAAACACGAAGTCGAATTCCGTTCGTTTCTTTCGTGGATATCGGTGAGTAACTTTTTTTCTATACATGCTAGCGACCTAAAACTTGTTTTATCGCATTCAGCGCGTCAAATTACGCCGGAAACGGCCGTCTTTGTTTTGATATTGCTCGAAACACAAAGTCGAAGTCCGTTTGTTTGTTTTTCAGATATCGGTTGGTAACTTTATTTCTATACATGCTAGCGACCTAAAACTTGTTTTATCGCATTCAGCGCGTCAAATTACGCCGGAAACGGTCGTCTGTGTTTTGATATTGCTCAAAACACGGAGTCAATTTCCGTTCGTTTGTTTCGTGGATATCGGTGAGTAACTTTTTTTCTATACATGCTAGCGACCTAAAACTTGTTTCATCGCATTCAGCCCGTCAAATTACGCCGGAAACGGTCGTCATTGTTCTGATATTGCTCGATAGACGAAGTCGGAGTCCGTTTGTTTGTTTTTCAGATATCGGTTAGTAACTTTTTTTCTATACATGCTAGCGACCTAAAACTTGTTTCATCGCATTCAGCGCGTCAAATTACGCCGGAAACGGTCGTCTTCGTTCTGATATTGCTCAAAACACGGAGTCGAATTCCGTTCGTTTGTTTCGTGGATATCGGTGAGTAACTTTTTTTCTATACATGCTAGCGACCTAAAACTTGTTTTATCGCATTCAGCGCGTCAAATTACGCCGGAAACGGCCGTCTTTGTTTTGATATTGCTCGAAACACGAAGTCGAAGTCCGTTTGTTTGTTTTTCAGATATCGGTTGGTAACTTTTTTTTTATACATGCTAGCGACCTAAAACTTGTTTTATCGCATTCAGCGCGTCAAATTACGCCGGAAACGGCCGTCTTTGTTTTGATATTGCTCAAAACACGAAGTCGAATTCCGTTCGTTTGTTTCGTGGATATCGGTGAGTAACTTTTTTTCTATACATGCTAGCGACCTAAAACTTGTTTTATCGCATTCAGCGCGTCAAATTACGCCGGAAACGGCCGTCTTTGTTGTGATATTGCTCGAAACACGAAGTCGAAGTCCGTTTGATTGTTTTTCAGATATCGGTTGGTAACTTTTTTTCTATACACGCTAGCGACCTGAAACTTGTTTCATCGCATTCAGCGCGTCAAATTACGCCGGAAACGGTCGTCTTTGTTTTGATATTGCTCAAAACACGGAGTCAATTTCCGTTCGTTTGTTTCGTGGATATCGGTGAGTAACTTTTTTTCTATACATGCTAGCGACCTAAAACTTGTTTTATCGCATTCAGCGCGTCAAATTACGCCGGAAACGGCCGTCTTTGTTTTGATATTGCTCGAAACACGAAGTCGAAGTCCGTTTGATTGTTTTTCAGATATCGGTTGGTAACTTTTTTTCTATACATGCTAGCGACCTAAAACTTGTTTCATCGCATTCAGCGCGTCAAATTACGCCGGAAACGGTCGTCTTCGTTCTGATATTGCTCAAAACACGGAGTCGAATTCCGTTTGTTTGTTTCGTGGATATCGGTGAGTAACTTTTTTTCTATACATGCTAGCGACCTAAAACTTGTTTTATCGCATTCAGCCCGTCAAATTACGCCGGAAACGGTCGTCTTCGTTTTAATATTGCTCAAAACACGAAGTCGAATTCCGTTCGTTTGTTTCGTGGATATCGGTGAGTAACTTTTTTTCTATACATGCTAGCGACCTAAAACTTGTTTTATCGCATTCAGCGCGTAAAATTACGCCGGAAACGGTCGTCTTTGTTTTGATATTGCTCAAAACACGAAGTCGAATTCCGTTCGTTTGTTTCGTGGATATCGGTGAGTAACTTTTTTTCTATACATGCTAGCGACCTAAAACTTGTTTTATCGCATTCAGCGCGTCAAATTACGCCGGAAACGGCCGTCTTTGTTTTGATATTGCTCGAAACACGAAGTCGAAGTCCGTTTGTTTGTTTTTCAGATATCGGTTGGTAACTTTTTTTCTATACATGCTAGCGACCTAAAACTTGTTTTATCGCATTCAGCGCGTCAAATTACGCCGGAAACGGTCGTCTTTGTTTTGATATTGCTCAAAACACGGAGTCAATTTCCGTTCGTTTGTTTCGTGGATATCGCTGAGTAACTTTTTTTCTATACATGCTAGCGACCTAAAACTTGTTTTATCGCATTCAGCGCGTCAAATTACGCCGGAAACGGCCGTCTTTGTTTTGATATTGCTCGAAACACGAAGTCGAAGTCCGTTTGATTGTTTTTCAGATATCGGTTGGTAACTTTTTTTCTATACATGCTAGCGACCTAAAACTTGTTTCATCGCATTCAGCGCGTCAAATTACGCCGGAAACGGTCGTCTTTGTTCTGATATTGCTCAAAACACGAAGTCGAATTCCGTTTGTTTGTTTCGTGGATATCGGTGAGTAACTTTTTTTCTATACATGCTAGCGACCTAAAACTTGTTTTATCGCATTCAGCCCGTCAAATTACGCCGGAAACGGTCGTCTTCGTTTTGATATTGCTCAAAACACGAAGTCGAATTCCGTTCGTTTGTTTCGTGGATATCGGTAAGTAACTTTTTTTCTATACATGCTAGCGACCTAAAACTTGTTTTATCGCATTCAGCGCGTCAAATTACGCCGGAAACGGTCGTCTTTGTTTTGATATTGCTCAAAACACGGAGTCAATTTCCGTTCGTTTGTTTCGTGGATATCGCTGAGTAACTTTTTTTCTATACATGCTAGCGACCTAAAACTTGTTTTATCGCATTCAGCGCGTCAAATTACGCCGGAAACGGCCGTCTTTGTTTTGATATTGCTCGAAACACGAAGTCGAAGTCCGTTTGTTTGTTTTTTAGATATCGGTTGGTAACTTCTTTTCTATACATGCTAGCGACCTAAAACTTGTTTTATCGCATTCAGCGCGTCAAATTACGCCGGAAGCGGTCGTCTTTGTTTTGATATTGCTCAAAACACGGAGTCAATTTCCGTTCGTTTGTTTCGTGGATATCGGTGAGTAACTTTTTTTCTATACATGCTAGCGACCTGAAACTTGTTTTATCGCATTCAGCGCGTCAAATTACGCCGAAAACGGTCGTCTTTGTTTTGATATTGCTCAAAACACGGAGTCAATTTCCGTTCGTTTGTTTCGTGGATATCGGTGGGTAACTTTTTCTCTATACATGCTAGCGACCTAAAACTTGTTTTATCGCATTCAGCGCGTCAAATTACGCCGGAAACGGCCGTCTTTGTTTTGATATTGCTCGAAACACGAAGTCGAAGTCCGTTTGATTGTTTTTCAGATATCGGTTGGTAACTTTTTTTCTATACATGCTAGCGACCTAAAACTTGTTTTATCGCATTCAGCGCGGCAAATTACGCCGGAAACGGTCGTCTTTGTTCTGATATTGCTCAAAACACGGAGTCGAATTCCGTTTGTTTGTTTCGTGGATATCGGTGAGTAACTTTTTTTCTATACATGCTAGCGACCTAAAACTTGTTTTATCGCATTCAGCCCGTCAAATTACGCCGGAAACGGTCGTCTTCGTTTTGATATTGCTTAAAACACGAAGTCGAATTCCGTTCGTTTGTTTCGTGGATATCGGTGAGTAACTTTTTTTCTATACATGCTAGCGACCTAAAACTTGTTTTATCGCATTCAGCGCGTTAAATTACGCCGGAAACGGTCGTCTTCGTTTTGATATTGCTCAAAACACGAAGTCGAATTCCGTTCGTTTGTTTCGTGGATATCGGTGAGTAACTTTTTTTCTATACATGCTAGCGACCTAAAACTTGTTTCATCGCATTCAGCGCGTCAAATTACGCCGGAAACGGCCGTCTTTGTTTTGATATTGCTCGAAACACGAAGTCGAAGTCCATTTGTTTGTTTTTCAGATATCGGTTGGTAACTTTTTTTCTATACATGCTAGCGACCTAAAACTTGTTTTATCGCATTCAGCGCGTCAAATTACGCCGGAAACGGTCGTCGTTGTTTTGATATTGCTCAAAACACGGAGTCAATTTCCGTTCGTTTGTTCCGTGGATATCGCTGAGTAACTTTTTTTCTATACATGCTAGCGACCTAAAACTTGTTTTATCGCATTCAGCGCGTCAAATTACGCCGGAAACGGCCGTCTTTGTTTTGATATTGCTCGAAACACGAAGTCGAAGTCCGTTTGTTTGTTTTTTAGATATCGGTTGGTAACTTTTTTTCTATACATGCTAGCGACCTAAAACTTGTTTTATTGCATTCAGCGCGTCAAATTACGCCGGAAGCGGTCGTCTTTGTTTTGATATTGCTCAAAACACGGAGTCAATTTCCGTTCGTTTGTTTCGTGGATATCGGTGAGTAACTTTTTTTCTATACATGCTAGCGACCTGAAACTTGTTTTATCGCATTCAGCGCGTCAAATTACGCCGGAAACGGCCGTCTTTCTTTTGATATTGCTCGATAGACGAAGTCGGAGTCCGTTTGTTTGTTTTTCAGATATCGGTTGGTACCTTTTTTTCTATACATGCCAGCGACCTAAAACTTGTTTTATCGCATTCAGCGCGTCAAATTACGCCGGAAGCGGCTGTCTTTGTTTTGATATTGCTCGAAACACGAAGTCGAAGTCCGTTTGTTTGTTTTTCAGATATCGGTTGGAAACTTTTTTTCTATACATGCTAGCGACCTAAAACCTGTTTCATCGCATTCAGCGCGTCTAATTACGCCGGAAACGGTCGTCTTTGTTCTGATATTGCTCAAAACACGGAGTCGAATTCCGTTTGTTTGTTTTTCAGATATCGGTTAGTAACTTTTTTTCTATACATGCTAGCGACCTGAAACTTGTTTTATCGCATTCAGCGCGTCAAATTACGCCGGAAACGGTCGTCTTTGTTTTGATATTGCTCAAAACACGAAGTCGAATTCCGTTCGTTTGTTTCGTTGATATCGGTAAGTAACTTTTTTTCTATACATGCTAGCGACCTGAAACTTGTTTTATCGCATTCAGCGCGTCAAATTACGCCGGAAACGGCCGTCTTTCTTTTGATATTGCTCGATAGACGAAGTCGGAGTCCGTTTGTTTGTTTTTCAGATATCGGTTAGTAACTTTTTTTCTATACATGCTAGCGACCTAAAACTTGTTTTATCGCATTCAGCGCGTCAAATTACGCCGGAAACGGTCGTCTTTGTTTTGATATTGCTTAAAACACGAAGTCGAATTCCGTTCGTTTGTTTTGTGGATATCGGTGAGTAACTTTTTTTTCATACATGCTAGCGACCTAAAACTTGTTTTATCGCATTCAGCGCGTCAAATCACGCCGGAAACGGTCGTCTTTGTTTTGATATTGCTCAAAACACGGAGTCAATTTCCGTTCGTTTGTTTCGTGGATATCGCTGAGTAACTTTTTTTCTATACATGCTAGCGACCTAAAACTTGTTTTATCGCATTCAGCGCGTCAAATTACGCCGAAAACGGCCGTCTTTGTTTCGATATTGCTCGAAACACGAAGTCGAAGTCCGTTTGTTTGTTTTTTAGATATCGGTTGGTAACTTTTTTTCTATACATGCTAGCGACCTAAAACTTGTTTTATCGCATTCAGCGCGTCAAATTACGCCGGAAGCGGTCGTCTTTGTTTTGATATTGCTCAAAACACGGAGTCAATTTCCGTTCGTTTGTTTCGTGGATATCGGTGAGTAACTTTTTTTCTATACATGCTAGCGACCTGAAACTTGTTTTATCGCATTCAGCGCGTCAAATTACGCCGGAAACGGCCGTCTTTCTTTTGATATTGCTCGATAGACGAAGTCGGAGTCCGTTTGTTTGTTTTTCAGATATCGGTTAGTAACTTTTTTTCTATACATGCTAGCGACCTAAAACTTGTTTTATCGCATTCAGCCCGTCAAATTACGCCGAAAACGGTCGTCTTCGTTTTGATATTGCTCAAAACACGAAGTCGAATTCCGTTCGTTTGTTTCGTGGATATCGGTGAGTAACTTTTTTTCTATACATGCTAGCGACCTAAAACTTGTTTTATCGCATTCAGCGCGTCAAATTACGCCGGAAACGGCCGTCTTTGTTTTGATATTGCTCGAAACACGAAGTCGAAGTCCATTTGTTTGTTTTTCAGATATCGGTTGGTAACTTTTTTTCTATACATGCTAGCGACCTAAAACTTGTTTTATCGCATTCAGCGCGTCAAATTACGCCGGAAACGGTCGTCGTTGTTTTGATATTAATCAAAACACGGAGTCAATTTTCGTTCGTTTGTTCCGTGAATATCGCTGAGTAACTTTTTTTCTATACATGCTAGCGACCTAAAACTTGTTTTATCGCATTCAGCGCGTCAAATTACGCCGGAAACGGCCGTCTTTGTTTTGATATTGCTCGAAACACGAAGTCGAAGTCCGTTTGTTTGTTTTTTAGATATCGGTTGGTAACTTTTTTTCTATACATGCTAGCGACCTAAAACTTGTTTTATTGCATTCAGCGCGTCAAATTACGCCGGAAGCGGTCGTCTTTCTTTTGATATTGCTCGATAGACGAAGTCGGAGTCCGTTTGTTTGTTTTTCAGATATCGGTTAGTAACTTTTTTTCTATACATGCTAGCGACCTAAAACTTGTTTTATCGCATTCAGCGCGTCAAATTACGCCGGAAACGGTCGTCTTTGTTTTGATATTGCTTAAAACACGAAGTCGAATTCCGTTCGTTTGTTTTGTGGATATCGGTGAGTAACTTTTTTTTTATACATGCTAGCGACCTAAAACTTGTTTTATCGCATTCAGCGCGTCAAATCACGCCGGAAACGGTCGTCTTTGTTTTGATATTGCTCAAAACACGGAGTCAATTTCCGTTCGTTTGTTTCGTGGATATCGCTGAGTAACTTTTTTTCTATACATGCTAGCGACCTAAAACTTGTTTTATCGCATTCAGCGCGTCAAATTACGCCGAAAACGGCCGTCTTTGTTTCGATATTGCTCGAAACACGAAGTCGAAGTCCGTTTGTTTGTTTTTTAGATATCGGTTGGTAACTTTTTTTCTATACATGCTAGCGACCTAAAACTTGTTTTATCGCATTCAGCGCGTCAAATTACGCCGGAAGCGGTCGTCTTTGTTTTGATATTGCTCAAAACACGGAGTCAATTTCCGTTCGTTTGTTTCGTGGATATCGGTGAGTAACTTTTTTTCTATACATGCTAGCGAC
Organism: Diprion similis; assembly: GCF_021155765.1. NCBI lineage: Eukaryota > Metazoa > Arthropoda > Insecta > Hymenoptera > Diprionidae > Diprion > Diprion similis. The sequence goes on along the minus strand of NC_060113.1, from coordinate 12,177,257 downwards.
CTGAAACTTGTTTTATCGCATTCAGCGCGTCAAATTACGCCGGAAACGGCCGTCTTTCTTTTGATATTGCTCGATAGACGAAGTCGGAGTCCGTTTGTTTGTTTTTCAGATATCGGTTAGTAACTTTTTTTCTATACATGCTAGCGACCTAAAACTTGTTTTATCGCATTCAGCCCGTCAAATTACGCCGAAAACGGTCGTCTTCGTTTTGATATTGCTCAAAACACGAAGTCGAATTCCGTTCGTTTGTTTCGTGGATATCGGTGAGTAACTTTTTTTCTATACATGCTAGCGACCTAAAACTTGTTTTATCGCATTCAGCGCGTCAAATTACGCCGGAAACGGCCGTCTTTGTTTTGATATTGCTCGAAACACGAAGTCGAAGTCCATTTGTTTGTTTTTCAGATATCGGTTGGTAACTTTTTTTCTATACATGCTAGCGACCTAAAACTTGTTTTATCGCATTCAGCGCGTCAAATTACGCCGGAAACGGTCGTCGTTGTTTTGATATTAATCAAAACACGGAGTCAATTTCCGTTCGTTTGTTCCGTGGATATCGCTGAGTAACTTTTTTTCTATACATGCTAGCGACCTAAAACTTGTTTTATCGCATTCAGCGCGTCAAATTACGCCGGAAACGGCCGTCTTTGTTTTGATATTGCTCGAAACACGAAGTCGAAGTCCGTTTGTTTGTTTTTTAGATATCGGTTGGTAACTTTTTTTCTATACATGCTAGCGACCTAAAACTTGTTTTATTGCATTCAGCGCGTCAAATTACGCCGGAAGCGGTCGTCTTTGTTTTGATATTGCTCAAAACACGGAGTCAATTTCCGTTCGTTTGTTTCGTGGATATCGGTGAGTAACTTTTTTTCTATACATGCTAGCGACCTGAAACTTGTTTTATCGCATTCAGCGCGTCAAATTACGCCGGAAACGGCCGTCTTTCTTTTGATATTGCTCGATAGACGAAGTCGGAGTCCGTTTGTTTGTTTTTCAGATATCGGTTGGTAACTTTTTTTCTATACATGCTAGCGACCTAAAACTTGTTTTATCGCATTTAGCGCGTCAAATTACGCCGGAAGCGGCTGTCTTTGTTCTGATATTGCTCGAAACACGAAGTCGAAGTCCGTTTGTTTGTTTTTCAGATATCGGTTGGAAACTTTTTTTCTATACATGCTAGCGACCTAAAACCTGTTTCATCGCATTCAGCGCGTCTAATTACGCCGGAAACGGTCGTCTTTGTTCTGATATTGCTCAAAACACGGAGTCGAATTCCGTTTGTTTGTTTTTCAGATATCGGTTAGTAACTTTTTTTCTATACATGCTAGCGACCTGAAACTTGTTTTATCGCATTCAGCGCGTCAAATTACGCCGGAAACGGTCGTCTTTGTTTTGATATTGCTTAAAACACGAAGTCGAATTCCGTTCGTTTGTTTCGTGGATATCGGTAAGTAACTTTTTTTCTATACATGCTAGCGACCTGAAACTTGTTTTATCGCATTCAGCGCGTCAAATTACGCCGGAAACGGCCGTCTTTCTTTTGATATTGCTCGATAGACGAAGTCGGAGTCCGTTTGTTTGTTTTTCAGATATCGGTTAGTAACTTTTTTTCTATACATGCTAGCGACCTAAAACTTGTTTTATCGCATTCAGCGCGTCAAATTACGCCGGAAACGGTCGTCTTTGTTTTGATATTGCTTAAAACACGAAGTCGAATTCCGTTCGTTTGTTTTGTGGATATCGGTGAGTAACTTTTTTTTTATACATGCTAGCGACCTAAAACTTGTTTTATCGCATTCAGCGCGTCAAATCACGCCGGAAACGGTCGTCTTTGTTTTGATATTGCTCAAAACACGGAGTCAATTTCCGTTCGTTTGTTTCGTGGATATCGCTGAGTAACTTTTTTTCTATACATGCTAGCGACCTAAAACTTGTTTTATCGCATTCAGCGCGTCAAATTACGCCGAAAACGGCCGTCTTTGTTTTGATATTGCTCGAAACACGAAGTCGAAGTCCGTTTGTTTGTTTTTTAGATATCGGTTGGTAACTTTTTTTCTATACATGCTAGCGACCTAAAACTTGTTTTATCGCATTCAGCGCGTCAAATTACGCCGGAAGCGGTCGTCTTTGTTTTGATATTGCTCAAAACACGGAGTCAATTTCCGTTCGTTTGTTTCGTGGATATCGATGAGTAACTTTTTTTCTATACATGCTAGCGACCTGAAACTTGTTTTATCGCATTCAGCGCGTCAAATTACGCCGGAAACGGCCGTCTTTCTTTTGATATTGCTCGATAGACGAAGTCGGAGTCCGTTTGTTTGTTTTTCAGATATCGGTTAGTAACTTTTTTTCTATACATGCTAGCGACCTAAAACTTGTTTTATCGCATTCAGCCCGTCAAATTACGCCGGAAACGGTCGTCTTCGTTTTGATATTGCTTAAAACACGAAGTCGAATTCCGTTCGTTTGTTTCGTGGATATCGGTGAGTAACTTTTTTTCTATACATGCTAGCGACCTAAAACTTGTTTTATCGCATTCAGCGCGTCAAATTACGCCGGAAACGGCCGTCTTTCTTTTGATATTGCTCGATAGACGAAGTCGGAGTCCGTTTGTTTGTTTTTCAGATATCGGTTAGTAACTTTTTTTCTATACATGCTAGCGACCTAAAACTTGTTTTATCGCATTCAGCCCGTCAAATTACGCCGGAAACGGTCGTCTTCGTTTTGATATTGCTTAAAACACGAAGTCGAATTCCGTTCGTTTGTTTCGTGGATATCGGTGAGTAACTTTTTTTCTATACATGCTAGCGACCTAAAACTTGTTTTATCGCATTCAGCGCGTCAAATTACGCCGGAAACGGTCGTCTTTGTTTTGATATTGCTCAAAACACGAAGTCGAATTCCGTTCGTTTGTTTCGTGGATATCGGTGAGTAACTTTTTTTCTATACATGCTAGCGACCTAAAACTTGTTTTATCGCATTCAGCGCGTCAAATTACGCCGGAAACGGCCGTCTTTGTTTTGATATTGCTCGAAACACGAAGTTGAAGTCCGTTTGTTTGTTTTTCAGATATCGGTTGGTAACTTTTTTTCTATACATGCTAGCGACCTCAAACTTGTTTTATCGCATTCAGCGCGTCAAATTACGCCGGAAGCGGTCGTCTTTGTTTTGATATTGCTCAAAACACGAAGTCGAATTCCGTTCGTTTGTTTCGTGGATATCGGTGAGTAACTTTTTTTCTATACATGCTAGCGACCTAAAACTTGTTTTATCGCATTCAGCGCGTCAAATTACGCCGAAAACGGCCGTCTTTGTTTTGATATTGCTCGAAACACGAAGTCGAAGTCCGTTTGTTTGTTTTTTAGATATCGGTTGGTAACTTTTTTTCTATACATGCTAGCGACCTAAAACTTGTTTTATCGCATTCAGCGCGTCAAATTACGCCGGAAGCGGTCGTCTTTGTTTTGATATTGCTCAAAACACGGAGTCAATTTCCGTTCGTTTGTTTCGTGGATATCGATGAGTAACTTTTTTTCTATACATGCTAGCGACCTGAAACTTGTTTTATCGCATTCAGCGCGTCAAATTACGCCGGAAACGGCCGTCTTTCTTTTGATATTGCTCGATAGACGAAGTCGGAGTCCGTTTGTTTGTTTTTCAGATATCGGTTAGTAACTTTTTTTCTATACATGCTAGCGACCTAAAACTTGTTTTATCGCATTCAGCCCGTCAAATTACGCCGGAAACGGTCGTCTTCGTTTTGATATTGCTTAAAACACGAAGTCGAATTCCGTTCGTTTGTTTCGTGGATATCGGTGAGTAACTTTTTTTCTATACATGCTAGCGACCTAAAACTTGTTTTATCGCATTCAGCGCGTCAAATTACGCCGGAAACGGCCGTCTTTCTTTTGATATTGCTCGATAGACGAAGTCGGAGTCCGTTTGTTTGTTTTTCAGATATCGGTTAGTAACTTTTTTTCTATACATGCTAGCGACCTAAAACTTGTTTTATCGCATTCAGCCCGTCAAATTACGCCGGAAACGGTCGTCTTCGTTTTGATATTGCTTAAAACACGAAGTCGAATTCCGTTCGTTTGTTTCGTGGATATCGGTGAGTAACTTTTTTTCTATACATGCTAGCGACCTAAAACTTGTTTTATCGCATTCAGCGCGTCAAATTACGCCGGAAACGGTCGTCTTTGTTTTGATATTGCTCAAAACACGAAGTCGAATTCCGTTCGTTTGTTTCGTGGATATCGGTGAGTAACTTTTTTTCTATACATGCTAGCGACCTAAAACTTGTTTTATCGCATTCAGCGCGTCAAATTACGCCGGAAACGGCCGTCTTTGTTTTGATATTGCTCGAAACACGAAGTTGAAGTCCGTTTGTTTGTTTTTCAGATATCGGTTGGTAACTTTTTTTCTATACATGCTAGCGACCTCAAACTTGTTTTATCGCATTCAGCGCGTCAAATTACGCCGGAAGCGGTCGTCTTTGTTTTGATATTGCTCAAAACACGAAGTCGAATTCCGTTCGTTTGTTTCGTGGATATCGGTGAGTAACTTTTTTTCTATACATGCTAGCGACCTAAAACTTGTTTTATTGCATTCAGCCCGTCAAATTACGCCGGAAACGGTCGTCTTTGTTCTGATATTGCTCAATAGACGAAGTCGGAGTCCGTTTGTTTGTTTTTCAGATATCGGTTAGTAACTTTTTTTCTATACATGCTAGCGACCTGAAACTTGTTTCATCGCATTCAGCGCGTCAAATTACGCCGGAAACGGTCGTCTTTGTTCTGATATTGCTCAAAACACGGAGTTCAATTCCGTTTGTTTGTTTCGTGGATATCGGTGAGTGACTTTTTTTCTATACATGCTAGCGACCTAAAACTTGTTTTATCGCATTCAGCGCGTCAAATTACGCCGGAAACGGTGGTCTTTGTTTTGATATTGCTTCAAACACGAAGTCGAATTCCGTTCGTTTGTTTCGTGGATATCGGTGAGTAACTTTTTTTCTATACATGC